>NC_042618.1:194203774-194516847 GCF_901001135.1 Rhinatrema bivittatum | reverse complement strand
ATCATCAGTTCATTCCATGCACTTGTGGAAGATGGCAGGGCGGAGGGAGATATACTTCACTTACTACTTCCTATTTCAATTATTTCATCAAGGCTACTGGAGCAAAGCCCAGTTCTGGACACAACACATCCCATCTGCTCCATGGTGCCCTTAATTTCTATCTGGGCCTGTGGCTAATTTTACAAATTGTCTGAATCTGTGTTTGTGTGTACACACGCATCTCCTTCAAGAGAGAGGGGAAGAGGCAGGGTTATTTGGATAGGTTGGAAGGTGAGAGGCCACAGAGTGTATGTGTGGCCCAGGTACTTAGGTATTTCCCTTTTTCCAGAAGTCTTACAATCTAATTTGTACCTGAGGCAATGGAGGATAAAGTGACTTGCCCAAAGTCACAAGGAGTGGTAGTGGGGTAGGCTGTATGGTCTTTTGCCTGTCATAATATTTCTATATGTGTGTGTGACAGAGGTAGGGTTGATGTGGGTGGGTGAAGCTCAATGGGAATGAGAATATGGTAGTATATGACTGTGGATTCTTGGAACTTGTGTGTGAAGAGCTAGTGGACAGTGGATTGGTGTGAGGGGTTGAAGGATTAGGTGTGGTTGAGTGGGGCAATACAGAAGTAGTGCAAGTGGCTTGAGAAGTGGGTACTTGATATGTTTGGACAGTAAGGTTGGGATATATAGGGTGTATTTATACATGACTGGAGGGATGAAGGATGTATGTATGTGTGGGCTTTAATGTTTGTGGTATGGTGTGGTGTTGGTGGGGAATCTGTATCTCAATTAACTTCAGTGGTTGTGGGAGCATGAATGTCTGTGGCTGGGGGGTTAATGGAAGGTGTGCGAAGGGCTGGATATTATGGATAGGTGTGATGGGACTGAAAGGTTTCTCGGTGAGAATGTGGTGGGCATGGGAGAAGAACAGAGATGGGGGAATGGAACATGCACATATGCATGAGTGGCTGGAGTTAAGAACATAAGAATTTGCCATACTGGGTCAGACTGAGGGTTCATCAAGCCCAGTATCCCATTTTCAACAGTGGCCAAACCAGGTCTCAAGTACCTGGCAAGATCCCAGACAGTAAATAGATCCCATGCTGCTAAAGCACAGTGATAAGTAGTGGCTATTTCTTAAGTCTATTTGGTTAATAATAGTTTATGGTCTTCTCCAGGATCTTGTCCAAACCTTTTTTAAATCCAGCTATGCTAACTTCCTTAACCACATCCTCCAGCAATGAATTCCAGAGCTTAATTGTGCATGGAGTGAAAAAGAATGTTTCCAAATTTGTTTTGAACATTCTACGTACTAACTTCATGAAGTGTCCCTTAGTCTTTGTATTTTTTTGAAAGAGTAAATAACCGATTTATATTTACCGATTATATTTCACTCATGACTTTATAGACCTCTATCATATCACACCCCCCCCCCCCCCCACACACACACACACAGCAGTCGCTTCTCCAGGCTGAACAGCCCTAACCTCTTTAGCCTTTCCTCATAGGGGAGCTGTCCATTCCCTTTATCATTTTGGTCACCCTTTTCTGTACCTTTTCCAATACAACTATTTATTTTGAGATGTGGCAACCAGAACTGCACACAGTACTCAAGTGTGGTCTCACCATGGAGCGATACAGAGGCAGTATGACATTCATTGTAATATTTTCCATTCTTTTCCTAATAATTCCTTACATTGTTTGCTTTTTTGATCGCCGCCACCCACTGAACCAAGGATTTCAAAGTATTGACCACTATGATGCTCAAGTCTT
The DNA here is from genome assembly GCF_901001135.1 of Rhinatrema bivittatum. Taxonomy (NCBI): domain Eukaryota; kingdom Metazoa; phylum Chordata; class Amphibia; order Gymnophiona; family Rhinatrematidae; genus Rhinatrema; species Rhinatrema bivittatum. The sequence continues at coordinate 194,515,084 of NC_042618.1, read as the reverse complement.
TTTCCTGGGCAGTAACTTTTCCTCATATGCATCACTTTGTACTTTAAATTTAATCTGCCATTTAAATGGTTTTAACTCCCTTTGACTTGATGATACTCATTATAGCTACCACTAATGAACAAATCAGTAAAATACGGTTCGATTTAGAAGTTCAGTTGGATTAGTTAAAGACCAGAACCTTATGTTTTTGAACATTATTTGATGTTTGGATGGAACAGAGCTATTGCAACAGAAGCAAGTTGAGCCAGATGCGGCCATTGTGAATAATGCTGGGCTGATTCCGTTGTGAAAAGAGAAACTGAGATGGATAAGTGGATTTAATCCATCGTTGGCTATATAAAACCACATGGTTGGGGTTATGAAGCGAAGGTTGTGTGTTAAAGAAAATTTGGTTGCTTTAATTAATGTTCCCTTGATGAATCCTTTAATTAGGTGAAAACGGGGCGTTTGGGTGTGTGTAAGAAGATATTTTCAGGATTGTTGGCTTTATATAATCTTATGGTTGTGGTATTTTTATCTTTTAGTGACATGTGGTTGGTATGTACGTGGTATATATGGATTTTATTAATTGTGGGGGTGGTTTAAAAGCATGTGCAATGTTTATATAAGGAATCAATAATATAACTGAGTTTTCTAATTTGTCTTTAAATATGAAGGTTTTTAACCCAAATTGTCAACCTGGGCATTAGTGATGACAGCTCCCTTGTGGGGCCTCACTCTGACTTAATGTTTCTCAACAAATGTAGTTCTAATTGCCCTTGCCCTTTTCTTTTTTCCTTTTTGTTTTGCTATCTAATCTTCTGCCATGTTAACAAATCATGGTTAATGGGTGTGCACGCAGTGTGCTGAGAATCATAACAAGTACCCTACCTGCATTCATGAGGAATACATGCAGCTAAGATATGATTGTTGCATTACCAGCATTCCTTGGCTAAATCCTGGAAGCAGGGGTGGATCGCAGTTTATTTATTTCCAGTATTATCTTGAACTCTACTGATTAGTGCAGGGTGGAAGTAACGTTAGCATTACAACATAATCTAAAATGGTGCTATTATTTTTCTCCCTGCTCTAACATGCAATGGGGAGTACAGGTTACCTCTGGAAGTAAATGAAAACTTAATCAGCTAGTTCAGGTTTCAGTTAAGAAGTGCTGTAGTGAAACAGAGTGTTACACTACCCTCTTTATGAGCTTTGATTCTGTTAGTTCTCTAATTTTTGTAACTGGTCTTTCTGCATTATGCTTCTGGATTGCTTTTGCTCATGCTATACAGAATTGAAATAGATTACATTTTTTAAGCTATACTTTTTATGCAGAACAAAATAACAGGTTGAGTAGTGATCAGCTGGTTCAGCCAGTGTTTGAAATGTCAAGTCATCCATTAGTTTGGTCATGATGGCAATCCAGTGTGTGGGCAGCTGTTTTTAAAAGTTTAAAAAACTCGCTTAACATTTTCTGTGGCACAACTTATTTCCAGAATTATAAAACACATTTTACTATTCTTTGTTCATTTATATTTTCCACAGTTTATTTGTTTATTTAAAAGACATTTATGAAACACTCTGACTGATTTAAGAATCACTCCAAGCGCTATGCAATCAGTATCATAATATTCGTCAGCTAAAATAAAACTAAAACAATAGCAAAAATCTACTTAAAATAATTAAAATGTTGAGAGTGTGTGTATCTGCTGAGTACCTCTCCTAACAACCTAGCTTAGCCCCTTCAATATACTTTATTTGCTGCATCTGCAGCTTTGGAACTGTTCTTTAGTCAGTCTGAAATGAAGGTGAAAAATCAGTTTAAACCCATTATCACTATTGGAAAAATCCAGGAATTTATGGGTGAAAATCCGTTTAAAATGAAAACAAAGGACCCTATCCATGTGCTAATCACCAGCTGCAATTCCTTATACAATGTCATCTCACATTACTTTGAAGCACCTCCAGTTGCAAAAAAGATCTTTTACCACAGTAATTCTGAAGTTGTGAAATGAGCTTCCTGTGGGGTTAAGAGAAGAATGATATTGTTTTTTAAATTTCAAAGAGGACTGAAAATGTGGCCAGTGAGCAGCAGTAGTAATTAAAATGTATGGAAAGGCCTATAATAGGTTGAGCTGCTTGATACCATCAATGCAGCATTTGAAGGGGGCCTATACCCACCAGAAGTCCTTCCTGCCAGGCACCCTGGCCCACACAAAATCAGAAGTACAGTTCTGCAGAGCACAGGAAGTAAGCATGCTGCTGAAGGAGAGAGGAGAGAAACCTGGAGCCACCACTAATAAGGAGGAATGCTGTTACAATGGGGGGGGCGGCAGGGAAAAGGGAGATTTTCATTAAGGGTATGGGGAGAGAAAGGGACATGATATGGGATGGGAGAGAGATGGGGATGCTACTGAGTGGGTGAGTGGGGAAAATCTGCTTAATATTGTTTTATTGTACTGGCTTCTGTCCACCAAAATAAACTCCGATATTTACCCAGAAAAATGAGTTGCATTTTTCCACTGATTTTCTCCTGTTTTTGTTCTTCTCGTAATAAACACTGATAAACTCCAAGGAAAATTAAAATAAAAACTAGAAATGAAGGTCCCTACACATGGATTACATCATCGAGATTTTGTTTTATCAAGGAAATTATGTAGTTGGTGGCTCTGAAGCAGGTACATAAAGGAAGACTTTGCTACTTTCTAAATTTGGAGTTCCAATGTGAGATTTTGGTCTTAGCTGAGTGTCTGTGACAGACTGTGGTAATAAGAGGATGGATAGGAGTAATCAGGTTGAAGTAGATGGGGTTCTTTTCCTAGCACAAGTAAATAGAGCTGCTCCTTTTAGTCAGTGGTAGTCATTGGTTTGAAGCCAGAAGATTGCAGGTTCAAATCTTGTGATGCCCAATTGCAAAATAGACTTTGCACAGCAAGTTTTGGACCCCCATAATATGGTGTCAGAAATGACATCCTGATTCCAAGCCTGGACAGGGTGGTTCAATGATGATTATCAAGTAAGCTATTAGTATGTGAAAGGGTGTAGTAATATGTATTCCTGGGGGATTTTTTACCCTGCCAATCTACCCTCAGCTCAACCTTGCCACTCCCTCTTCTCACATCAATCCCAATTATTCCCTCTTTTCTCCCCCCAAGCTTGACTCTATATATTAATTTATTTATTCCACCAAACCAGCTGTCATATACGCTGCAGATTCTTGCGCTCTCTCCACAGCTTGACATCCTCTCTCCCCTTCACATGGACTTGGCCACGCCCCTTCTCTTTCTCTCCTCTCCTCACATTGATCTTACCACTCTCTACTCTACCACCTCAATTCTGCCTCCATCTTGCCATCCTTCTCCTCCAGCTCTCTCTGATCTCTGAATCTGCTGTTGCTCCTTCTGCCTGTCCGTAGCCTCTTGCAAGCTATACTGCAGTTCCTGTCTTGTTTCAGCCTGCACAAGTTGTGTCACTGCATTCTTCCTCTATCTCTGTGCAGGCCAATGCTGTACCTTTTGTGCTGGATTGCAGCACTAACCAAATTTTGTGCATAAATTTAAAATTCTGCAGGGACAGGAATTCTGTGTCAATTTTGTACTGAATAGTGGTGCAGAATTCCCCAAGGAATAAATAAGGAAATGGATATGAGCAGTTGGGTTGAAGTGAATGGGAATCTCCTACTAGCTAAGTTAGTGGAGCTGTTCCTTTAGTTCAACAGTAGAGTCCCTGGTTCAAAGTCAGAATATTGCTTATTACCATTTTGTCCCCTTCTTTTCTTACCCGTTTATTTTAAGTATTCTGCATATTACTATGGCAACACTTAAAATTTTCATACCAATAAAATTATCTGAAATCAAATCTTGTGAACTCCATTTGGAAAATTAGGCTGTGGCACTGCAGATTACACAGTAAGGGGTAGATTTTCAAAGGCTACACATGTAACCTGAGGAAATCTGCCCCTGCGCCCGCCGAGCCTATTTTGCATAGGCTCAGCGGCACGCGTATGTCCTGGAGCTTGCTAAAATGGACAGTCCGGGGGCATGTCTGCGGTCTGGGGGCGTGGCCGAGTGCCCCAACATAGCGGCCTGTGTCAGGACCTGGCCAGCCGGCGTGCGCAAGAGGCGTGCGCCAGAGGCAGGCGTAACTCCATCGAACAAGGTAGGGGGGGGGCGGGGATTTAGGTAGGGCCGGGGGGTGGGTTAGATAGGGGAAGGGAGGGAAAGGTGGGGGGGGGGGGAATCCAAAAAAAGTTCTCTCCGAGGCCGCTCCGCAATCGGAGTGGCCTCGGAGGGAACGGGGAAAGCCATCGGGGCTTACCTTGGGCTCGGCGCGCGCAAGATGCATGTGTGCACCCCCCTTGCGCGCGCCGACCCCGGATTTTATAACGTGTGCGGCAGCGCGCGCATGTTATAAAATCGGGTGTACATTTGTGCGCGCCGGGTAGCATGCACAAATGTACCCCGCACGCGTAGGAATTAAAATCGACCCCTAAGTGTGGAAGTTTCACAATCTTTCTCTGTTTTTACCCTCTTGCACCAGACTTTTTTCCAACTTTCGGAGCATTCACTTTAGATACACTAACATATTTTATAATCAGTAGTTTCTTAGCATTCAGCCAGGTTAATCCACAGCCAGTGGGTTATGCACCTCTATGTATATATACCCCTGCACTGACATCAGCCTGCCAGTATTCTTCATCTCCAGCAGATGGTGGACATGCATCTCTCTACTGGGGATTGCTTAAAAAAAATTAGAAGGAAAAAAGGAGGAGGAAATTAATTTGCCCCGCTCTCCTGTGGGCAATACCTTATGGTCCCTTCCTCAGTCGAGTTTTCCTGAGGTGATATCTGCAGATCCCTCCCTCAGTAGAGTGCCTCGGTCCAGTAGCTGGTTTTCCAGCATGGATTTAGCGGTAGAGAGAGAAACGGCTGAGAGGCTAGGGGGTGCAGGAAGCCGAATGCTGTGGTGAAGGCCTTTGCTCTCTGCTTCCGCAGACGGAGACAGACTCTATATTCTGTGGAACGGGCTGAGCTCTGATAAATAGTAAAAAAAAAAAAAAAAAAAAAAAGAGGGGGGGGGGAGATAATTTTAGGAATTTCATTCCCCTTATGGTCTCTGAACTTGGCACGCTGATCTGTCGTTCGTTCATGTCTCCGGGTTAGCTTGGGGAGGTGTGGCAGCTTGGCGGATTGAGCAACAGTTTTGGCTAGGCCCTGCTTTCAAGCTTTGCTTAGACGCTGTGTGGTAGACCTTGGTAGCTTTCGTGCTCTTTTCTAGGCACAAGTCTGCCGCGAAACTGTTTGTCGGTTCGCTTGCGCGTCTGGGTGTGCGCTTAGGTGGGCACCTACCTGGATCGCATATTGAGCACCTATATTTTGGGCGTCCATAGTGTGCACTTATTGGACAGAGCTTGTTTTTGGGCGCCCTATCCAGGCTCGCTTATGTGGGCGCACAGCTGGGTGCACAATTGTGAGACACTTTTGGGAAGATGCTGCTAGTGGGTGTTTATCCATGGCACCGGTAGCAAAGAAGCCTAAGCCTTATCCTTTGTGCTGCTTGCCATATTTTGGCATCACAGCCTTGTGTCCACTATAACTTGTGTCAGTGCTGTTTGGAGGCTCAGGAACAGTTGTCTTCAACTGATTTTGCTGAGCCTGGCCCTTCCCAGCTTGATGCGGGAATGGGACTGGAGGGGGAACTGCCAGAGGTTTTGCCTGGTTTTGGGGCTCTCTTAACTGATTTGTCAACAGGGAAAGGCAACTCAGTGGGTGCAGGACCGATGCCCCCTGGATTTGGTATGGATCCTTCTGCCTTTTCTTGGGTGGAATTTTTTCAAGGGCTGCAGGCCTTTCTTCAGGCACAGACAGCGACCACAGCGAAACCTAAAAGTTCAGGATCACAGGCTGCTGATTCCTGCACACCTAGTGCCACGGGTAAGCGTCTGAGAATGTATAGACCTGTTGCGGGTCACGCTGATAGGGACCCAATTGGCACAGATGATGAAGGTGATCCTTACTCCATGCAGGATGGGGAAATTCCCCCGGGGTTGGAGCCATATAGAAAAATGTTGGGTTTCTTTCATAGAGATGAATTGCCAGCTCTGATCTCCTAGACATTGAAGATGCTGAGGGTGCCGGGTGCTGATTCCATGTTTGAGCCAAAGAAAAATCCCATTTTAATTTCTTTGCATAAAGCATCATGTTTCTTCCCCACTATGGATGCTATTCAAAAATTGATTGATCTTGAATGGGGTGTCCTGGAAGCTAATTTTAAAAGGGGACGAGCCCTGGAAGCTCTGTGAGTCCTGGATCTGGCAGTGAGAGAGCAGTTGTGTTTTCCAAAAGTGGATGCGCTGGTGAGTGCCATCACCAAGCAGACGACTATCCCTATAGACGAGGTAGCAGCACTGAAGGATGCACAGGATAGGAGAATTGAGGCTATCCTTAAGCAGGCCTTTGAGGCAGTGACAATGAATTTGGAGATATCCTCTTGCTGCTCCCTGATGGCTCGCACTTGCGTGCTTCTCTCTCAAGAAGTTGATGAATCTGGTTTGAATTCCAGAGCAGTGATGGAACCAGCAGCCACCTTTTTGGCAGATGCAGGCTGCGACCTGGTCCGCATTTCTGCCAGAAGGGTGGCTTCAGTGATAGCGGCCAGGCTTCAGCTATGGCTGAGGAATTGGTCGGCCAAATCAATTTCAAAGTCCAATCTTGCAAAATTTCCCTTTAAAGGATCACTCTTGTTTGGGAGTGAGTTGGAAAAAATGGCCAATAAATGGGGTGAATCCCAGGTTCCTCAGTTACCAGAGGATAAAAAGCCGGTGCCGTGCTCGATCAACGCAAGCGGTTGGTTAGGGGTTTCAAACGCTTTCGACCCTACAGAGGAGTAGCTTCTCAGAGGGCTTGACCTTTGGGTAGGTCTCAGTCCTTTCAGCCCAGGTGGGGTGCAGGCTCAAGCGGCTGTGCCCCCCTGCCTCCTTCAGTGAAAGTGTGCCGACCCACCTCCAGGAACAGAAGATAGGGGGTCGCCTCTCTCTTTATCGGAGGTGGGTCAAGGTCGTGTCAGATTGGTGGGCTCTGGAGATAAGAGACTGCTATGCTTTGGAGTTTCTCAGTGTTCCTCGGGACATTTTCATGGGGTCTCCCTGCAGCTCTCCGCAGAAGAGAGAGGCAGTGGAGTGTAAATTGTCAAGGCTTCTCAGACTGCGAGCCATGATCCCAGTGCCCATCTCACAAAAGAATACAGGCCAATATTCCATTTATTTCATTGTACCCAAGAAGGAGAGTTCCTTTTGCTCCATCCTGGATCTCAAGGGAGTCTACCATCATTTATGAGTGACTCGTTTCCGCATGGAAACCTTACGCTCTGTGATAATGGCAGTACAGTTGGGGGAGTTTCTTGCGTCTCTGTATTTGTCAGAGGCATACCTGCATATTTCCATATGGCTGGAGCATCAACAGTTTCTGTGTTTTTGCTGTTTTGGGGTGATATTATCAGTTTTGAGCACTAGCCTTTGGTTTGACCACCGCCCCCAGAACATTCTCAAGATCCTGGTGGTGATAGTTGCAGTGTTGAGAGAGGATGGCATTCTGATCCACCCGTACTTAGACAATTGGCAAATTTGAGCCAAGAGTATGAACTTCGACAGGTCTCGTGCAAGATGATCTCCTTGCTACAGGATCTAGGTTGGGTGGTGAACTTGTCCAAGAGCAATCTACTCCTATCTCAGACACTGGAGTATCTCTGTGTTCGTTGTGTCACGAAGCAAGGCAGGGTGTTCCTACCGGAGAGCCGCATTCAGAAACTGATGGCACCCAATGGAATGGTGATACCAACAGGTGCTTGGGTTGATGGAAGCCACCCTAGAGGTGGTTCCATGGGGAAGGGTGCACATGTGTCCTCTTCAGTGCAATCTGCTTGCATGTTGGAGTCTACAGTGTCAGTGCTAATTGATACGTCTTCACTTACTGGTGGAGATCAGCATCCAACTGCGGTGGTCGGTGCAAGCGGATCATCTAAGGAAGGGCGTTCCCCATATGAACACTGGACTAGCTAATACAACGGATGCGAGCCTCCAGGGTTGGGGGGCTGACTGTTAGGAGTTGACAGCACAAGGGTGCTGGAGTACAGAAGAGTCTCTCTGGAGCATCAATTGTCTGGAAGCCCATGCTGTTCGGTTGGCATGCTTGTGATTAGTCAACCACTTGCAGGGTTGAGTGGTCCAAATAATGTCAGTGCAACGACGGTGGCTTACATCAATCGCCAGGGAGGAACCAAGAGTCAGCAAGTGTTGCAGGAAATTGCCCAACTCATGGAATGGGCAGAAGTACGCCTTCAGGAGATCTCAGCCTCGCACATTGCAAGAAAAGACAATGTAAGTGCCGACTTTCTCAGCAGACAGTCTGGATCCATGAAAATGGAAATTGTCAAACAAAGCGTTCCAGCTCATAGTGGGCAGCTGGGGACTCCCGTTTCTAGACTTGCTGGAGACATCACACAATGCAAAAGTTCCTCGCTTCTTCAGTCACAGGAAAGATCTGAAGTCTTTGGGCATCGATGCCCTCATGCAGAAATGGCCGGAAGGCAAGCTTCTATATGCCTTGCCCCTGTGCACATGTTGGGCAGAATGATTTGGAGGATTGAGAGACACATGGGGATGGCGCTTCTGGTAGCACAAAATTGGCTCAGGAGGCCGTGGTATGCAGATCTGCGGAGGCTCCTGGGGGACTCTCCTCTCAGATTACTGGTCCACAAGGATCTGCTGTGTCAGGGTCATATTCCTCACGAAGATCCTACTCTGTTTTGTCTTACAGTATGGCCCTTGAGAGGGCTCTGTTGCTGAAGCATGGATACTCCACTGCTGTGATTTCCACCTTGCTTCGAGCGTGAAAGTTCTTCACTTCCTTAGCCTATGTCCAGGTTTGGTGAGTGAGGCTTGGTGTGAGAAACAAGGGGTTCAACCTCATTTGGTTAAGATACCAGTCATTTTGGATTTTTTGCAGGATGGGTTGATTAAGGGTTTGGCCCTTAATTCCTTGAAGGTGTACAGGTGGTGGCTCTTTCCTGTTTCCGAGGTCAGGTGAATGGTGAACCCTTGTCAGCCCATCCGGATGTGGCTTGGTTCTTAAAAGAGATGAAGCATCTTGGTCCTCCCTTGCAGTTGTCTATGCCCTTGTGGAGTCTTAATCTGGTTCTGGATTTTCTGACCAGTCCCACTTTCGACCACCGTGTAGCCTCTCCTTGAGGTTACTTACTTTGAAGTCTGTGTTTTTTGTGGAAATTTGTTCTGTACGTAGAGTTTCCGAACTGCAGGCTTTGTCTTGCCAGGAACCGTTTCTACAACTGAGTTCAAGGGCAGTACAGCTGCAAACAGTTCTCTCTTTTTTTGCCAAAGGTGGTCTCGGATTTTCACTTGAATCAATCAGTTTCCTTGTCGTTACTGGACAGGGGGAGAGATGTAGATGAATATCTCCTTTTATGGACCCTGGATGTCAAGTGGCATATCATGAGGTATTTGGAGGTTTCTAAATCTGTCAGGAAGTCAGACTGTGGCTGTTTATACTCCAGGGTGAGCCAGCATCACAGGCTATGATAGCCCACTGGATTAAGGAGGTTATCACGGCCACTTATGTAGATGCTGAGCAGCTGTTGCCTAGTCAGGTTAGGGCCTCCTTCTACTAGGACTCAGGCAGTGTCATTGGCAGAGATTAGATTGTTGTGTCCCATCGAGATTTGCCGAGCTGTGACGTGCGCCTCCTTATACACTTTTTCCAGGCACTACTGTCTGAACAGGCCCGGAAGGACGCAGCCTTCACACCTGTGCTGTTGATCGGACCTTGGGCAGCCTCCCGTCCTGTTTGGGAGTAGCTTTGGTACATCCCACTGGTCTGAATGCTAAGAGAGGAGCAATTACTACTTACCTGATAATTTCCTTTTCTTTAATGAAAAAGGTTAAGCCACCTTCCTGCCCTTTTCCTGCCGGATGGTGGTGGTGGTGTCTTCCTGTGTGGCTGCGTTTCTGGGGATTACTGGTAAGTATCAGATACAGTCCCTAGATTAGTGCCTCCGGACCTCAGGCAGGAAACTTGTCTACCTACTTTAAAAAGAAACTAAAGACATGGCTGTTCTGCCGAGCCTTCCCCGCCACTAGCCCAACAGACTGACCTAGAATTGTCCCATCACTTATGTAAATAAACAAACGCTAAATTACACTCATAAGTTATCATGAGGTTGGCTCCTTGCTACCCTCCCATACTCTATTGCAGAGCTTTCCAAACTTTTCATGTTGGTGACACACTTTTTAGACAAACATAATTTCACGACACGGTAATTCAGTCTACAAGCAAAACCGGAGGTTAAAGGTTAAACGAACGAAACATATTTCGACAATTTATGTATGTTTCCTTAAATATATACATAAATAAAATGTTTCATGACACAACCTATCTCATGAAAACCTTAAATTTATATTAAAAATATATATTCCAAGATTCATGTTATTGTTATAATTTATGAGAAACAATAATAAAACAAATTGTCTGTCCCCCACACACTCATCTCTCTCCTCCCCCCAGCACGTTTGCCCCCCACTCACTCATCTCTCTCCCCCCAGCACATGTCTGGCCCCCACACTCATGTACCTCGTCTTTTTGATTGTTGCCAGTTAAGTGCTTCACTCCCTTCCATGATCACCAGACACTGCTGCTTGCAGTCAGTACTCTTCATGGCCAGGCCTCATCGGCAGTAGCAGCCAATGACAGGATAGCTGGGCTCGTTCCACCCACCAAGCCCCCCAAAAAAACGCGATTGACAGCAAAAATCACCCAATAATAAGCAACCCATAAACTGAAAAAAAAAAAGTGAATCTCTAGAAAAAAAGAAGCCCAAACTCGCATCAGAGTTGACCGGGCTTGCGCGACACACGTGCACACTGCAGGCGACACAAACGTGTCCCGACACACAGTTTGGAAAGCTCTGCTCTATTGTATATAGTACTTTATCTTTGTTCTCCCTCTCTTTTTTTTCCTACTCCCAGTTAAGGCATCCTTGTTATAATGTAACTTTATGCTCCTTTTAAATTGTCTCTTGTTGTATGGTTGGTTATAGTTACTGCTTAGTTCGATGTAAACAGAGTTGATTTGATTTGTATCAAGAAAGTCGGTATATAAAAGCCTTTAATAAATAAATAAATAAATTAGTGATATTACACTTCTTGTCTGCGCTCAGTGTTTTTCTGAGTGCCTGAATGGTTGTCTGTTAATAGTTATGTTCGTGTATTGTTTAGTTGTCCACAGTTAGCTTTTGCAGAGAATACTGGCAGGCTGAAGTTTGTGCAGGAGTATATATACTGTGATGTCAGTTTTGCTCCATCTGATGGTAGAGGTGCATAACCCACTGATTGTGGATTAATCTGTCTTCATTAAAGAAAAGGAAATTCAGGTAAGTACTAATTTCTCCTTTGAAAATATATTTGCTATGTTTTTCTTGCATTCCTCAGTTTTTACTTGCAATAAACCTCCTTCAGTTTGCTACTTGCTCTTGGGTTTATAATTTGAGAAAATCAAAATTCAAACTGCTATAACCTAGTGTCTGTTGATTGCTGGATTTATATGTTCAAGATTGCAGTTTCTAAGACAGAAGAGAAGCAAAACTAGTCTCAGAACACAACAGAGGGTCAATCTTCCTCCTCCCCCTCCTGTTCCCTCCTGTAGGACACTCTGTAAATTGCAGAAGCTGTCACTTGAGCCCTGCCTTCCTCCATTGCCAAGCCATCAGCTAAATTTGGGAGATTATGTTCCCCCAGTTGCAGTATCGGATTCTGTGGATCACATGCCCTTCACAGAGCCGGTATTTAACACTGACCACCGCTCAGAGGAGCAGGACCTCTAAGGTTGGCACTCTGTGGAACACTGTGATATAGAAAACAGCTTTACCTCTGTTTTAAAATTGAGTTCTACTTTTCATTAAAGTTATTTTATTTTTCTCTTTTTGTTTACTGACAACTGGAATTATTTTGAGAATCTTTTCCTCTTTTCTTTTTTTTTTTTTTTAAACAGTATGTTTTTGGTTCTTCTAGCTACTTCGGAGCTAAAGGATTTCTTTGCCAAAGCCCGGAATGGTTCAGTTCGCCTAATCAAGGTGGTCATTGAGGATGGTGAGTCTCTGCTTTTATCACTTTCGTATGTTTTAGTAGTACTGATGTTTTATTACCTTTTCTGTCTTCATTCTGGACTGGTTTTGGTGTTTTTTCCTGCAAGTCATGCCATTGAAAGATAGCCTAAAGTGCTCATGGAAAATCTTCCTGAGGCCATCAGGAATGTCACTGCTTAGAATAGCTGTGTGGGGTACCAAGTTTGGTATAAACACAGCTGACAAGTTTTAAAGAAGCAAAGCATCTGTACATGTGAAGGATGCTGAGTTTTGAAGTGAGGGTTAGGAGTAGATATGATAGGAGATTAAACTGGAAGCTGAGAATCGGGAGTAGAAGTGAGGGGTGATGAGCAGGTAAGGGATAGGTGCTGAGTGTCACTTTTAGTTGTGAGCTTTGGAGTGAAGGTGTAGCATAATGACTATAGCAGCAGACTGAGAACACTCCTTGTGACCTTGGGTCAGTCACTTCACCTTCCATTGCCCTCATTTAGGGTCTGATTTACTAAGGCTTTTCTCCTATGTTTATGGGAAAAATGCTTAATAAATGAAGGCCTTAGATTGTAAGCCCTCTGGGGACAGGAAAATACCTCTGTACTTGAATGTAACTTGCCTTGAGCTACCAGTAAAAAGGCATAAGTTAAATAAATTAAAAAAGTGTGACATCTGAGCCTCATGGATGAAAGCATTGGGTGTTTGATGTAAAAATAGAGGGTCAAGGGCAGAAGCAATGGTTAGTTGGAATGAGAGTTGGGGTGAAAGATGGAGAGTTTGGAAGCTGAGGGTATAGGGTGAATGTGAAGAGTGGACATGACATGATTTGAATATGGGAGCTGAGTGTCTAGGGTTGAGAGTGGGAGCAGATGTGGTCAGTGTGTTGGGGTTGAGCTCAGTGTCAAGGTGGAAGTGAATGGCATTGAGAGTGGGAGCTGAGGAGGCGGTATGGATGAGACTGGTATTGAGGTTGGATATAAGGATCAGTGTAGAGCCTAAGTAGAAATTAATTTGCATTTCAGTTTTACCATAGTCTTTATTATCCTCCCTTTATAGATGGGGAGGATAATTTTCAAAAACCATGTACCTGGACAAGTACCAATTTATCCAGGTAAAAGGGCTGTCTGAAAATTGCCTACCATTAACCTTAGCATGACATTCCACAATGTGTGTATTTTTAGCTGAATAAGGGGAAGGTTCCCTGCGGTATGTTTAGGTCAGGAGAAAAAAAATAATGCACTTAGAATTCATTTTCACTTTGTATCTGCAGCAATTTTCACTGTAGGTGGACTTTGTAGCTCTACCAAAATTGTCCTTATATCTGTAAAGGATTCATTTATGTCTCTCTAGCTGATGTGATTTATGTTTCTGACAGTAGTGCTGAAACATTGATTAAAATTGTTATTCAAACCGTTTACACCATAATCTCAGTTTTCTTGTTCTAATAACAAATGTAGGTTGAAAGTTATTCTTTAAAAACGTGAGTATTTTCCCATTTTTATCTCTTTTCTTTCTGTTCATAAGACATTTTGAATGTTCTTTCACTTCTTACAGGCTTGTAACATGCCTATTCTTGAGGAGAAAGACAATATAGACTCTCTGGTTTACTCTCAGCAGAATACCTGCTATAAAATTCAGTGAAACCTCTCTATGCGTGACATAAAGAGTTAGCAATATAACCTTCATGTTCTGTGGTAGTAAATTATAGCTGTGGGAAGCTATGCCAGAAGTATCTGAAGTTTAAAATTATCCTGAGTTTTGGCCCCAACAAAACTGCCCCTGATGAAGGAGGATTATCGAAACGCAAGCCATGTCTGGCTTGGGTTTGGCAAAATAAGGATATTTAACAGGCTTCACTTTCCAAATTTTTAAATGCCACAAAAAATCTTTTCTAAAAAAATGACTTTTTTAGAAGACTTATGGTTATAAATGATGGGCTATATTACATGTAAGTAGTCTTGGTGCAAAGGTTTAGTGCCATTACCTACCTCTAAGTAATACGCTTTAAGCCTTGAAAATATATGATGGTCTCATTAAGATAATTGGGTTTAAATGACTCTGTTGAATGTGATTTTCCATTATTATACAACATAAAAAGTTGGCAGGTTTTTTTTTTTTAGCACTGATGGCAGTTCTGGCTGAATATATTGTTCAATGGTTTCCCTCATGCACTGTCAGGGTCCCCAGTTTCCTAGGATGCTTCAGCAGCTGTTGCAGAAACAAGACACGTGGCCTAAGCTGCTGCAGTCCTTCTGGACTGTTTCTTTTGCTTCATTTCTTCTGGCAGCTGCAGCCATTCTCTCCAACATCCTTAAAAATGCTGCCACATTTATTCCTGCCCATCTTTCACAGTCACTGCTGCGCAATCTCATAGATTAGATGGTCAGTTTTGCCAGTGGAGAAAATTAAATAATGGAGTGCTTCAGGATCTGTACTGAGACTAGTATTGTTTAACATATTCAGAAATGACCTGGAAAAGGGAATAGTGAGGTGATGAAATTTGCAAATTACACAAAATTATTCAAACACAAGTGGCTTGTGGGGTGGGGAACAACTGAAGGACCTTATGAGACTGGGCATCTGAATGGCAAATTAAATTTAATGTGGACAAGTACAAAGTATACACAAGGGAAAAATAATCCTAACTAAATCCAATGCTGGATTCAGTATTAATAGGGACCTTCATTTTCAATTTAAACCAATTTTCAACCTTAAATTCCTGTATTTTTCTAAAGATGAAAATAGTTTAAAACAGATTTGCACCCTAATTTTGTGTGTCTTTAACAGCTGTCGAGGCAGTGTTTCTAAACATCCCCAAAGCCAGTGTAGGCAGAACAGCCTGCTATATTCAGGTACCTTCCTTCCCCTCCCCCAAACAGTGAAAATATGCCTCAGACCTCGTCCCAACAGCAGCCACACACTCTCTCTTATAGGAGCCAAAAGAAGCCTCATAGGCTCAGTTTTGCTGAACTTATCTCTGTGTGCTGAGACAGCTTTGCAGGCTCAATTGTAAGTGTGGCAGAACCGCCCCCCCCCCCCCCCCCCCAAGTCTGCCACTAAATGCTCTTAGCTCCATTCTAGATAGAAAAACACTCTTGAGTTTTCCATCCCCCTCGCCCTCCTCCTACCTAGGAGAGCTGGGATTGATTTCTCTTTGCTTTATAACCAGCCATTTTGTGATTTAAGGTGTGACTAGAATCAGTTTAAGACAAACACAGAGCAGTAAAGATGTATGTTTTTCCCTTGCTGGTGAGACCTCTCCCCTCAAAAAGCAAAAACCTGATGAGGCAGGGTCTCCTCTGTGCATACCCTGCCAGAGGGTCTCTTGGAGTTTAGTTACAGTAAGGACATGTTTGTGCTGGAACCCCTGTGGGACTCTCTTTCCAGGTCTGTAGGCCAGTGAGCCCATTCATTCCCTGAATGAGGCAAATACCTTTGACAGGTTTGGCAGCGTGAGGCATTTGAAGGAAGGGTTTGTGTTTAGCTCTCTTCCTTTGAAGAAGGTCATCTTTGCTGACTGGACTCAGAGGTCAGGGGCTGAAGACTAGTGAGTCCATTCATCCCATGAATGTGGCAAGCACTTGTAACAGCTGAACACCAGTCAAGGAAGATTTTTAACTAAAGAAAGTAGTATCTTTTGTTGTGAGGAGGATGTTTAAGCCATCCCTTTTCACTGAGAGCCAGGCTGGAATAGCAGGTTCCTGAACCACAGACTTTTCAACCCAAGGAGTTATAAAGGAATAAATTAAGAACATGGAGACCCCCATCCAGACCTCAACACCAGATTAACATTTCTGGTAGCAGAGGATGGTTTAGATATATGCTAGAAGGGGGGGACCCCTGTCATAGGAATCCTGCATAAGCCACTGGGAGAGCTTTAGTTCACAAATCACATCCCCATAGAAACATAGAAGTGACAGCAGAAGAAGACCAAACGGCCCATCCAGTCTGCCCAGCAAGCTTTCACACCTATTTGTTTTCATACTTATCTGTTACTCTGACCGCTGAGGTCAGGGCCCTTATTGGTAACTTTTTGGTTCCAATTCCCTTCCACCCCCACCATCGATACAGACAGCAGTGCTGGAGCTGCATCTAAGTGAAGTATCTAGCTAATTGGTTTGGGGTAGTAACCGCCGTAATAAGCAAGCTACTCCTGTTTGTTTACCCTGCCTGTGCAATTCAGTCCTTGTAGGTTGTCTGAATACAAATCCTCTTTACTTCATTCCCCCCCTGTTGTTGAAGCAGTGAGCTGCGCTAGATATGTATTCCAAGTGAAGTATCATGCTTAATTGATTCGGGGTAGTAACTGTCGTAACAAGCAAGCTACACCCATGCTTATTTGTTTACCCAGACTATATAATTCATTCCTTGTTGGTTGATGCTGAATATAAATCATCTTTTCTTCATTCTCTCTGCTGTTGAAGCAGAGAGCTATACTGGATGTGCATTGAAAATGAAGTATCAGGCTTATTTGGTTTGGGGTAGTAACTGCCGTAACAAGCAAGCTACTCCCCTGCTTTTTTGTGGATGCAAATCCTTTTTTCCACATTTCCTCATGCCGTTGAAGCATAGAGCAATGTTGGAGTCGCATTAACTGTGTGTATATTTATTGAATAAGGATATTAATCTCCAGGTAGTAGCTGTCATTCCCGCAAGCAAGCCACCCCCTTGCCTCTTCTCTTCATTCACATCCTCTAGACTTTATGGATCCACAGTGTTTATCCCACGCCCCTTTGAAATCCTTCACAGTTTTGATCTTCACCACTTCCTCCGGAAGGGCATTCCAGGCATCCACCACCCTCTCAGTGAAGAAATACTTCCTGACATTGGTTCTGAGTCTTCCTCCCTGGAGTTTTAAATCGTGACCCCTGGTTCTGCTGATTTTTTTGCAACGGAAAAGGTTTGTCGTCTTTGGATCATTAAAACCTTTCAAGTATCTGAAAGTTTGAATCATATCACCCCTGCTCCTCCTTTCCTCCAGGGTGTACATATTTAGATTCTTCAATCTCTCCTCATAAGTCATTCGATGAAGACCCTCCACCTTTTTGGTCGCCCTCCTCTGGACCTCCTCCATCCTGTCTCTGTCCCTTCGGAGATACGGTCTCCAGAACTGAACACAGTACTCCAGGTGAGGCCTCACCAAGGACCTGTACAAGGGGATTTTCTCTTCCCTTTTCTTACTCTATATTCCTCTCTCTATGCAGCCCAGCATTCTTCTGGCTTTAGCTATCGCCTTGTCACATTGTTTCGCCGAATTCTGATCATTAGAGACTATCACCCCAAGGTCTCTCTCCTGATCCGTACATATCAGCCCTTCTCCCCCCATCGAATACAGTTCTTTCGGATTTCCACACCCCATGTGCATGACTGCACTTCTTGGCATTGAATCTCAGCTGCCATATCTTCGACCATTCTTCCAGCTTCCTTAAATCCCGTCTCATTCTTTCCATGGAAAGCTCTACCAGTTTGCTGAAGAAAAGGACACCTACCCAAGATGAGACACCCTATCTGTAATTAACTGTAGCTGCATACTTATTTAAAGATGGAGTTTGACTTTATCCAATAAGTAAATTATTATTTAACACCCAGTGCCTGGTCCTGTTTGTTACAGCAACTCCCTCCTTTGATTTCCACAGCTTCCCACACACACAAGGGATAAATCACATCACTTTCTGGGCTATAGACAAAAAAAACGATTTCACACACATGCCTCTGCTCCGCCAGGCTGAGAATACAAGGCCTTAGATGCCCTGGACCGCAAGGTCTTCCAGGGATCTATGTTGGCAGCCCGCATTGCCTACTACCAGTTATATATGAGCCAATATTCTAGAAACCTCTGGAAGCACGTTCAGAAATTGGTAGACCGCCTCCCTCAACAAATCGAGGAAGACTTCCTGAAAGTTGTGCAGCAGGGATTGAAATACAACAAACATAATGTTAGGTCCGCATACAATGTCTTTGTGACAGTAGCAAGGGTAGCTGCAGCGGGCATTGGGGCTCGTCATATGGCTTGGCTTCGGGCCTCTGATCTCCGACGCAAAGTGCAAGATCATATTGCTGACCTGCCTTGTACTGGAGAGAATCTCTTTGGTGACAAGAACAAGGAGGCAGTAGCCGAGAGACCCTGCAGCATCTCTCGGCTAGCACCTTTGACCCACAGTTCTCGGGCAAATAATCCTTGAAACAGGGGCTCCGATGCCCTTTTTACCAGCCGAGGAAGTACTACCTTCCTCCAAGTAGGGCACAGTCTCAACAGGCTAGACCGAGGTCTTGTCCTAGGCAACAGCGTGTCCCAGAACTCAGCCAGCCCCGCAGCAGACTTCCACCATAGGTTTTTGACTGGCTGCGAGGGAGTCTAAGCTGGTTGCCAATGCAGCTAGCAACAAACCTTCCAGTCTGAGGTCAGCTCACGTCCTTTGCAGACCGTTGGATGGTCATCACCTCAGATCAGTGGGTCCTGTCCATTATCCGCCAGGGCTACAGGTTAAATTTCCAAGAGGTTCCCCCCCGGACTTCCCCCATGCCCCTCTTGGGGGGGCCCCAGCGGATAAGGAAATACTACTCAAGGAGCTCTCCGCCCTCACAGTGGCCAAGGCAGTCGAAGCCGTTCCTTCCAGTCAGCGGTTTCTACTCCAGGTATTTCCTCATCCGAAAGAGGACAAGAGGCCTTCGTCAGGTTTTGGATTTAAGGACCTTGAACAAATTCCCCACGCGGGAGAAATTCAAGATGGTCACACTGGTTGCCCTTATTCCTCTCCTGTGCAGGGGAGACTGGCTTTGCTCCTTTGATCTACAAGATGCCTATGCTCACATAGGGATTGCCCGTGCCCATTGAAGGTACCTCCGGTTTGTGGTGAGCGAACACCATTTTCAGTACAAGGTGCTCCCTTCGGTCTGGCTTTGTCACCGGGCGTTTTCACAAAGTGCCTTGCAGCAGTGGCTGCATATCTGAGGAGGCGGCAAGTGCAGTTTTTCCCTACCTGGAAGACTGGCTCGTCAAGGACGCCTCCAGGCAGGGAGTGCTGCAGTCCTTGCAAGCCACCATTCGGAACTTGGAGACTATGGGGTTTCTAATCAATTACCCCAAGTCCCAGCTGGTCCCATCCCCACATCTGAACTTTATAGGTGCCAGCTTTTGTATGTCTTAGGTTCGGGCATTTTTGCCCAGGATCAGCAGTCAGCTTGGCATCTTTGGCGGGAGCAATCTCGCAGAATCACCGGATCTCGGTGCATAGCATGTCACGTTTGCTAGAACACTTGGCTGTGACTGTCCGTGTCACTCCCTTTGCTTGCCTTCATGTGCACAGGGTGCAGTGGACCCTACGGTCTCAGTGGCACCAGGTCACCCAGGACCTTCAGGCGCGCAATCAAGTCACTCCACCACTTCAGGACTTTCTATCATGGTGGACCTCTCTTCCCAACCTAGAGGTGGGGGGTCCTTTTCCAGGCTTCCCCACTCAAGTTGTACTCACCACGGATGTCTCCCTCCTGGGTTGGTGGGCATATGTGAGGAATCTTCACACCCAGGGTCACTGGTCAGCTCAGGAGGAGAGATACCAGATCAACTTCCTGGAGCTATGGGCAGTCCGGTTTGCCCTTTGGGCATTACAGTGTCTACTGTCCAGCAAGGTTGTGTTCATCCATATTGACAATCAAGTAGCCATGTGGTACCTCAACAAACAGGGAGGAACGGGATCATTCCTGCTTTGTCAGGAGGCAGTCCAGATCTGATCGTGGGCTCTGTCCCAGAACATCCTTCTCCGAGCCAGGTACCTGCTGTGATAGGTCGTTTGCCAGCACATTCACCTAAGTTGTTCCTTCCAGCCGCACGAGTGATTCCTGAAACTGGAGGTAGCGGACTAGATCTTCGTCTTTGGGGAGCTCTGGACATGAACCTCTTTACTTCCCCTTACAACAAGAAAGTAGGCCAGTTCTGCTCCCTAGGTGGGAATCAGAAAGGCATCAGATGCCTTTGCCCACCATTGGGGCAAGGGCCTCTTGTACCCCTATCCTCCACTTCCCCTGGTGTCTAAAATGCTTCTAAAGCTCCAACAGAACCGGGGGACCATGATTCTCATTGCACCTAATTGACCCTGGTAGATCTGGTTCCCACTCCTGCAAGATCTTTCCCTGCGGGAACCAATCCGTCTGAGAATGTCCCCAGACCTCCTGATGCAAGATCGGAGAGGCTACGCCATCCCAACCTCCAGGCCTTGGCCCTCAAAACTTGGATGTTGAAAGGGTGACCTTGTAGCCCCTGAATATCTCGGAGAGAGTGTCTTGGGTCCTACTGGAATTCAGAAAACCTTCCACTAGGAAGTCTTACGGACTGAAGTGGAAGAGATTTTTGGTGTGGTGTGACAACCAAGGGTTGAACCCATTTACATGTTCCACTTCCAAGCTGTTGGACTACCTGCTGTACCTCTCAAACGCTGGCTTGAAAACCACCTCAGTGAGAGTGCATCTCAGTGCAATTGGAGCCTACCACCAAGGGATAGTCTGATTGCCCATCTCGGCACAGCCTTTTGTGGGTTGTTTCACACGGGGTCTGCTCTAGCTGAAACCTCCCTTCAGGCCTCATGCGGTTTCCTGGGACCTCAACGTGGTCTTGGCCTACCTGAGGAGGGCTCCTTTTGAGCCTTTGCGATCTTGTGACCTGAAGTACCTGACCTGGAAAGTCATTTTCTTGGTAGTGGCATGCAGGGTCAACGAACTTCAGATGCTGGTGTCATATCCACCCTACCTTAAGTTATTCCATGATCGGCTCATTCTTCGCACACACCCAAAATTCCTACCGAAGGTGGTGACTGACTTCACCTTAATCAGGCCATCTCTTACCAACCTTCTTTCCTAAGCTCATTCGCACAGGGTTCAGCAAACTCTGCACAGCCTAGATTGCAAAAGGGCCCTAGTCTTTTACCTGGAATGAACAGCAGGCCACAGACAATGTACGCAACTCTTCATTTCTTTCAGCAAAAATAGATTGGAAGCTGCTGAATCCAAGCATACCTTGTCCAACTGGCTTGCAGACTGCATCTCTTTCTGCTATGCGCAGGCAGATTTACAGCTGGGAGGCCATGTCAAGGCTCACTCCTTTTGGGCCATGGCAGTTTTGGTGGCCCACTTGCATGTGGTCCCCATGGACGAAATTTGCAGAGCTGCGACATGGATTTCCCTCCATACCTTTGCCTCTCAGTACTGCTTGGACAGATAAGGTCAACGTGACAGCCATTTCGGTCAGTGGGTCCTACAGAACCTTTTCAGTAACTAAACCCAACTCTTCTGACCTTTATGTCCCTTGCTCAGGTTCAGGTTGACTCCTTCTGTTGCCATAAGCACTAGTTTGTTGTGCCTATTGGCACTCAGTTAAGTGCTGTATGTCCATTGAGTATACGGTAGCAGCCTGTAACTAGGTATTCACCCATATGTGAGGACTACCATCTTGATTGTCCTAGAAGAAAGCAGAGTTGCTTACCTGTAACAAGTGTTCTCCTAGGACAGTAGGATGACAGTCCTCAGGAAACCCGCCCACCACCCCACGGAGTTGGGTTTCGAATGGTTTGATATGTTATTTTTTCGGAAATTCTATATTAAGAGACTGAAGAGGGATCCCACGTGGACTTGTGGATAGTGGCATGCTGGGCATACTCAGTGTGCCTAGTCAAAGTTCTAGGTACTTTGACAGAAATTTTCTGTGCCGGGCCCATTCTGATGATGTCACCCACATGTGAGGAGTAACGTCCTGCAATCCTAGGAGAACACCTGTTACAGATAAGCAACTCTGCTGTCTGGCTGCGTTTTAGGTCAGCTATTAGTGCAACCAGAGATGACTGGTTAAATTTTAGTTGCTTAGAACTGAAAATTTGCACTGACAGGCTAAATAGAAAACCCACCCCAGAACACTTTTGTAGCTGCCTTTTCTTGCCTGGCTAAATTTGTACATCTTTGCAGTTTTTTAGGAGGACAAATTTAGCTAGTTTCTGGAGAGAATTTATAATCTGCTAAGTACTGAATCTAGCTAGTTAAATATTTTGAAATTTGACCCCCATAGTTTACTATTAACATTGAGTTTAATTTTCAAAGGGTTTAGGTTCCTAATCTTTGGAGTTAGGCTCTTACATTGGTCTTTTTATTAATTTACTAGAGCTGAGTTCCTAAATTTAGGGAATTAGTTTTACTAGGCATCTAAAGTGCCTTGTAAAAGTCTTCACATCCTTGTTCATTTTACACATTCTGCTGTCTTAAAAAATACATATCAAAATGCATTAAAGTGGAAGTTTGTTTCTCTGCTGTACATGACATACTGCACACTTTCACTGTGAAAGAACAATTGGAGAAATATTCCAAATACAAATAAAAAATTGAAGCTTTGATTGCATAAGTCTTCACACTTCTTGACTCAGTATTTGGTGGAAGACCCTTTTGCAGCAATAAAGCCATGAATTGTTTAGGATAAATGATTAACTTTTGCACTGTGGGATGGTGCACTCTTGGCAGAAGAGCTCAAGTTCTTTATAGTTGGCTGAGGACCAAATGTAGACTATAGTCTTCAAGTCTTGTTACAGGTGTGGGCAATAAAATACCAGCCCTGCAGGCCCTAATGGTGGAGGCAGACTTGGACATTGTCGCTGTTACAGAGACATGGTTCATGGATTCTCCTGATTGGGATAAGGTCATACCAGGTTATAACTTAAGGAAGGAGAGAAAAGGGGGAAGAGTAGCTCTTTATGTCAAAAACAATATCCAAGCAACTGAACTGCAAGGAAGGTGGGATAGAGAAGAAGCATTATGGGCAGTCCAAAGAAAAGATGATGGTGCATCCATTTTTACTGGAGTGGTTTACAGGCCTACAACTCAAACAGAAGAACTAGACAGAGATCAGGTCAAAGACATCCAAAATGTGGGAAAGAAGGGAGAAGTGTTGACTATTGGAAATTTTAATCTGCCGGACATAGATTGGAGAATCCGTTCTGTGGAATCTACCAGAAGTAGAGACATAGTTGATGCCTTGCAAAGGGTTCTGTTCAAACAAATAGTAATGAAACCTAAAGGGAGGGAGTTAACTCGACCAAGTGTTCACTAACAGGGAATAGTGTCTCTAATGTCCGGGTGGGCGCCCACCTCAGCACTAGTTATCATCAAATGGTATGGTTTGATATCGCAAATAGGATACAGAGAGGTCACATGAAGACCCGAGGTTTGCATTTCTTACCTTGAGGTAGAACTAGAAGACTGGGAGAAATGAGTGAGGTGGAACAACAGAGGGCCAAATTAAAAGGAGCAATTGCAAAGGCAACAAATCTGTTAGAAAAGTAAACATAACATAAGAAAATGCCATACTGGGTCAGACCAAGGGTCCATCAAGCCCAGCATCCTGTTTCCAACAGTGGCCAATCCAGGCCATAAGAACCTGTCAAGTACCCAAAAACGAAGTCTATTCCATGTTACCATTGCTAATGGCAGTGGCTATTCTCTGACAGCCCGATACAGTAAAGTGGGGCCGCGGTTACCCCGCTCCTAACCTGCTTTCTACTCACTTTCCGGCCGCGTTAGCCCTTCCTGTGATACACTATCCCCTTTAACCCATCCTTACCGCCTCTTTAAATCCCCGGGTAACCCCTTCCGCACGCGGCATGTATATCAGATGTAAATGATCGAATTAGCTATTCCCTCCCATACAGTAACGCGCTCCCCGACTATTGCTATTTTACCCTGCCATTTTGCCCCGCGTTTAACCTGCTAACTTACCGCCTACCCGTACCCCTGCGTTAGAGGCAGGGGTAATGGTAGATGGCAAACTTTCCCCCAAAAGGAAACCTCTAAAAACCTAAAATCCCCTCCTCCCGAAGCGACTCGACATTACTTTCTGTTGTTTTCTTACCTTTTGTTGCTTTTCAGCCCCTTCCCTTCTCTGCCGCCCTCCGGAGGGGGCAGCCGGCGGCAAAAGCGGCTCGCAGCGGTCCCCCCCGCGCAGGTCCAGGTTCTCCTGGCTCGGCAACAGCAGTACAACAGCTAGGGCTCCATCCGGCTTGCAGCGTTCCTCCCCCCCCCCCGCGCAGGTCCCGGTTCTCCTGGCTCGACAACAGCTAGGGCTCCATCCGGCTTGCGCCTGTCGATTTGGGCGCTCCGGCCAATGAAAGCACATAGTCGGGCACGCCCGTCTATGTGCTTTCATTGGCCGGAGCGCCCAAATCGGGCGCTCCGGCCAACGGAAGAACGCTTCGCTTCGCTCGTGCCGGAGAGGGCACTTCACGCCGAGCCAGGAGAACCGGGACCTGCACGGGGGGGAGGGAAGAACGCTGCAAGCCGGATGGAGCCCTAGCTGTTGTCGAGCCAGGAGAACCGGGACCTGTGCGGGGGAGGGAGGAACGCTGCAAGCCGGATGGAGCCCTAGCTGTTGTCGAGCCAGGAGAACCGGGACCTGCGCGGGGGGGACTGTTGCGAGCCGCTTTTGCCGCCGGCTGCCCCCTCCGGAGGGCGGCAGAGAAGGGAAGGGGCTGAAAAGCAACAAAAGGTAAGTTGGCACATGTCGAGCCGCTTCGGGAGGAGGGGATTTTCGGTTTTTAGGTTTTCCTGGGTTAAAGTTGGGATCTACTTCCTGGTGCCTGTCATTTCAAATGTCATTTGAAATGACAGGTACCAGCGCACCCAGGATACTGTATAGGCACTGTATTAAGCGCCTATACAGTAAAATGGGTTGCGCGGGCCTAAAGCTTCGCCTAACGCTTTGCATATGCGGCTTGCATTTGCAAGCAATTTAAATAGAGTATCGAGCGGTATGTGATCAGAACAGTGCGTGGGGCAAACGAGGGTGCGCCCGGCACTGCCGCACTCTTTCTAACGCGGCCTTACTGTATCGACCCGTAAGTGAACTTAATAGCAGGTAATGGACTTCTCCTCCAGGAACTTATCCAGTCCTTTTTTAAACACAGATATACTAACTGCACTAACCACATCCTCTGGCAACAAGAGAAATAAGAAACTGATCTTGTTCTCAAAGAAGGTGGCTGATAAAATAAAGGCAAAAAGAACAGCGTTCATTAAATATAAAGGATCCCAAAAAGAAGAACATGGAAGAATATCTGGTGAAACTGAGGGAGACAAAGAAATAAATCGAGAAAGCAAAAAATCAGGCAGAAGAAAGGATTGCCAAAGAGGTAAAGTGAAGTGACAAAACATCTTTCAGATATATCACAGAAAGGTCCGAAGTGGTATAGTGAAATTGAAAGGTGACAAGGATCAATGTGTGGAGAGAGACGAAGAAATGGCCGAAATATTCAATACTTCAGGTTGGTATTCACTAAAGAAGATTCTGGAGAAGGACCGTCACTAGTTGACGAGCTTGTGGATGGAGGTGGAGTAGACGAAACTCCGTTTACTGAAGGGAATGTATGGGGAAGAGCTAGGAAAACTGAAAGTGGAAAGGTCTTGGGGCCAGATGAGGTACATCCCAGGATACTGAGGGAGCTCAGAGATGTCCTGGCAGGTCCACTGAAGGACCTGTGCAATAGATCCCTGGAAACAGTGGTGCCGCAAGATTGGAGAAGAGCAATGGTGATCCCGCTTCACAAGAGTGAGAGCAGAGGAAGCTGGAAACCACAGGCCAGTTAGCCTCAACTCAGTGGTGGGAAAATTAATGGAGACTCTGAAAGAAAGGATAGTGAATTATTTGCAATCTGATGGGTTGCTCGACCCGAGGCAGCATGGATTCACCAGGGGAAGGTCCTTTCAGACAATTCAGATTTTTTTTTGATTGGGTGACTAGAGAATTGGATCAGGGAAGAGCGCTCAATGTGATTTACTTAGATTTTAGTAAAAATTTTGATACGGTCCCACATAGGAGACTCGTGAACAAAATGAGAAGCTTGGGACTGGTTGCCAAGTAGTAGAATGGATTGCAAACTGGTTGACTGACAGGATACAGTGTGTAATGGTAAATGGAACCTACTCTAAAGAAAGAATGGTGATAAAGTGGGGTGCCATAAGGATCGGTTTTGGGACCGGTTTTGTTCAATATCTTTCTGAATAACCTGCCGTAAGGGATAGAAGTTAGTTTGTCTATTTGCGGATGATACAAGAGAGTGGACATACCTGAAGGAGTAGAGAGAATGAAAAGTGATTTAAGAAAGCTTGAAGAGTGGTTGAGTATTTGGCAGCTGGGATTCAATGCCAACAAGTACAGAGTCATGCATCTGGGGTGCGGCAATCCAAAAGAGCTGTAAGTGATGGGCAATGAAAGACTAATGCGCAAGGACTGGGAGAGGGACCTTGGTGTGATAGTGTCTGATGATCTGAAAGTGGCAAAGCAGTGTGGCATGCTGATAGCTAAAGCCGGATGAATGCTGGGCTGCATAGAGAGGAATAACCAGTAAGGAAAAAGAGGTGATAATGCCCTTGTATAGGTCCTTGGTGAGGCCTCACTTGGAGTACTGTGTTCAGTACTGGTGCCCGTATCTCCAAAAGGATAAAGACAGGATAGAGGCAGTCCTAAGAAGAGCGACCAAAATGATGAGGGGGTCAGCATTGGAAGACTTATGAGGATAGGCTGAAGGATCTGAATATGTATACCCTGGAAGAGAGGAGGTGCAGGGGAGATATGTTAAAGAACTTCAGATATCTGGAAGGTTTTAATGATGTACAACTGTCAAACCTTTTCCATTGGAAAGAAATCAATAGAACTAGGGTTCATGAAATGAAACTCCAGGGAGGACGACTCAGAACCAATGTCAGGAAATTTTTCTTCACGGAGAGTGTGGTGAGGGCCTGGAAAGCCTTTCTGGAAGAGGTGGTGAAGACGAAAACAGTGAAGGAATTCAAAGGGGCATGGGATAAACACTGTGGATCCCTGAAGGCTACAGGATGGAAGTAAAGAAAAGAGTGCATGGGGTAACTTGTTGGTGTGGCAGTAGCTACCCTTAACAAATAAACCTTGATACTGTTAATGCAACTCCATCATTGCTCTCTGCTTCAACAGCAGTAGGAAAAGGGGAATTGGATTCAGACAGCAACCAACAAGGGCCCTGACTTTTATGGTTCTGGGGAACAAATAAACATTGGGGGTAACTTGCTGATGTGGCGCTTACTACCCTTAATCACTAAGCCTGATACTTTTGATGCAACTCCAACATTGCTTTCTGCTTCCACAGCAAGGGTTAAGGGAAAATGGATTCAAACAGGATCCGAGGGCCCTGACTTTTATGGTCTGGGAAACTGATAAGCATGGGGGTAACCTGCACAGTGTAGCAGATACTAGCATAAGTATAAACTTGCTGGGCAGACTGGGTGGATCGTTTGGTCCTTTTCTGCCGTCATGTCTATATTTCTATGTTTATTCAATTCAGTTGTGGGCTTTGACTGGGCCATAGGAGAACATTAACTTTCTTCTTGCTGCGCCACTCCATTGTTTTTGCATTGTGCTTGGGATCATTTTCCTGCTGAAAAGTGAATCTTCTCCCCAAAACAGGTGTATGGCAGACTGGGATAGGTTTTCCTCCAGGATCTGCTTGTTCTTTACGCCAGCCATTTTTCCCTTGATCTTCACAGGCCTTCCTCTTTATGCTGCTGCAAAGCATCCCCACAGCATAAATCTGCCACCACCATGGAGTCAGCAGGCTGATTTGTTGTACTGTATGTGTGGTGTGAAACTAATGCCGCATAGGACCCAGTGAGGCGTTGCTTACAAACAATGATCTGCATGGGAGATTTGTTGGGAGGAAACCTTTTCTATGACCTAATCACAAAAGTCACAGTCTAAAGTATGATAAGCCTGAAACTTTGTGGAACAAAGTGCTTTGGACCAATGAAATGAACATTAACTGTTTAGCCATAATCACACAAGATACTGTAACTGCAATACTGTATTGTGGACAACTACTTCAACTTTTCAGCAGGTTGTTTGCAGTAATCTATGTATCTATGTCGCAGATTTGACCAGTTTTCAGTCAGTTCTATCAGAAAATGTTCTTGGTCTTCCATATCTTGCCTTCATTTCAACAGTTCCATGTAACTTCCATTTATTAGCTATGTTTCTGACAATTGACATTTTTACTAGCAGGAAGCGTTTAAAGATATTTTTATTGCTTTCCCCTGATTTGTAAGAGTGAATTATCTTTATCGTCAAATGTTCAGGCAGTTGCTGGTTGAGGTCCCCATAGTTGTTAAAATACACAGAACAACAATCATTACCTGAGAAGTTAGGGTATTTGTTTGACCATGGAATCTTCATCTAACTAATTGAAGGCCTAATGAGTCAATCAATCTTTTGGGCCTTATTAACAACTTTAAAATAAAAAATACTGATGAATCAACATATTCACTGTTTGCTGATTTTAACAAATTGAAAATAATAAAATAGTAATTTTGCATTAAAAATTGCAGAAAGATGTTTAACTTTGTACCATGTAGAAGTTGTCAGCTTTTGTTCGTAGACAGTTTGACAAGGGATGCCTAAACTTTTGCATCCCTTGTCAAATTCTTTTATAGTGCTGTAATCCTACTCAGGGTTACTAGTGTTCTTCAATAGGTTCTAAAGTTTCTGGATGGTTTTTGCTATCCAGGGTTCACTCAGAGTTTAGAGAGTTCTGTTTGAAGTGTCCTCTGCAAGCATCCCCTTTAAGAAAGGGTATTAATGGGGATGAAGTCAGAGCTCATGCAGATTGCAGGAGCTTTGTGCTTTATAGTTACTCTTCCTGGTTAAGGGAGATACAGCATAGGGGGATATGAGAGTTGGTGCAGTAAAGAATGAATGAATAAGGTTTGAGAATCAATATAAAGTGCCCCTCAGGCACCTAAGGTGGTTGTTCTAAGGAGTCTTGGGAATAGAAAGGGCTTCTGAGGCATCCAGGGTTGGTGCAGTAAGGAACAGAAGAAATTCCAAGTTGCAGTTTGATATTGTGGGGTCTATTAGGATAAGAGAACCCTCAAAGAAAAGGGTGGAATTATTCCTGGGACTATTCCAGCGGAGTAAACTGTGTATTGAATAAGTTGCCCTGAAGGATTAGGGGCTTAAGGTATCTTTGAGTGGGCTCCCTCCTACTCAGTGAAGATTGAGAGTTTGTTGAAGTTTCAAATAGACAGTATCCAGTCAAGTACTGCAGGATTCATCCAATTGTTTTCCCTTTTGGATTTACAATAAACTTTTCTGTATTTGGAACCATCCTCCATGTGGACAGTGGAGTTTGTAGAAGCCAGGTAAGTCTTACCCTGGGCCTCCCAGATTAATTTCTGAACCCAAAGTAGCCATCCCTGGTGGACCCTAACTGATCCTGGGGAGTTATGCTGCCTAAGTGGAACATCCATTCTAGGCAGCGTATATGGGAGTGGTAGGAGATAGCCAACAAAATTGTCATCCCCAAGCAATACAGGAAGTGGGAGGAGAAAATAACAAAATCAATTAGCTCATAAAAGCAGAAAAGGTGTCCAGCAAGTGCAACAAATCAAGGGAAAAGATTGGAAAGCTAAGGCTACAAATGTTTGTAGCTTGGGCAATAAAATCCTAGACCTGCAAGCCCTAATGGTGGAGGTGCATTATTGCTGTTATGGAGACATGGTTTATGGATTCTCATGACTGGGATACGGCCATACAGGGCTATAACTTGTTAAGGAAGGACAGAGGGCAGAAAAAGGGGAGGAGTAGCTCTTTATGGCAAAAATAATATCCAAGCAACTGACCTGCAAGGAAGGTAGGGTATAGAAGTGGAGTGGAGGCCTATAAACCACTCCTGTACTGGAGTGGTTTATAGGCCTCAGACTCAAATGGAAGAAATGGACAGAGATCTGGTTGAAGACATCCAAAAGGTGGGAAAAGTGTTGATTGTTGGAGATTTTAATCTGCCGGACATAGACTGGAGAATTCCTAAGAACATAAGAAATTGCCATACTGGGTCAGACCAAGGGTCCATCAAGTCCAGCATCCTGTTTCAAACAGAGGCCAAACCAGGCCACAAGAACCTGGCAAGTACCCAAACATTAAGAAGATCCCATGCTACTGGCAGAGGCCATTCCCTAAGTGAACTTGATTAATAGCAGTTAATGGACTTCTCCTCCAAGAACTTATCCAAATCTTTTTTTAAACCCAGCTACACTAACTGCACTAACCACATCCTCTGGCAACAAATACCAGAGCTTAATTGTACGTTGAGTGAAAAGGAATTTTCTCCGATTAGTCTTAAACTAACTTCATGGAGTGCCCCTTAGACCTTCTATTATCCAAAAGTGTAAATAACCAATTCACATCCACTCGTTCAAGACCTCTCATGATTTTAAAGACCTCTCTCATATCCCCCCTCAACTCTTCTCCACGCTGAAGAGCCCTAACCTTTTCAGCCTTTCCTCACAGGGGAGCTGTTCCATCCCCATTATCATTTTAGTTCCCCCTTCTCTGTACCTTTTCCATCGTAACTATATCTTTTTTTTGAGATGCGGCGACCAGAATTGTACACAGTATATTCAAGGTGCAGTCTCACCATGGAGCGATACAGAGGCATTATGACATTTTCCGTTTTGTTAACCATTCCCTTCCTAATAATTCCTAAAATTGTTTGCTTTTTTTGACTGCCACAGCACACTGAGCCGACGATTTCAAAGTATTATTCACTATGATACCTAGGTCTTTTTCCTGGGTGGTAGATCCTAATATGGAACCTAAACGTGAAATTACAACAAGGCTTATTTTTCCCTATATGCAACACCTTGCACTTGTCCACAATAAATTTCATCTGCCATTTGGATGCCCAATCTTCCAGTCTTGCAAGGTCCTCCTGCAATGTTTCACAATCCACTTGTGATTTAACTATCATCTGTAAATTTGATAACCTCACTCATCGTATTCCTTTCCAGATCATTTATAAATGTATTGAAAAGCACTGATCCAAGTACAGATCTCTGAGGAACTCCACTGTTTACCCTTTTCCACTGAGAAAATTGACCATTTAATTCTACTCTCTGTTTCCTGTCTTTTAATGGGGTTGTAATCCACGAAAGGACATTGCCTCCTGTCCCATGACATTTTAGTTTTCTTAGAAGCCTTTCATGAGGGACTTTGTCAAATGCCTTCTGAAAATCCAAATACACTACATCTATTGGTTCACCTTTATCCACATGTTTATTCACCCCTTCAAAAAAATAAAGTAGATTTGTTAGGCAAGACTTCCCTTGGGTAAATCTATGTTGACTGTGTTCCATTAAACTGTCTTTCTATATGCTCTGTGATTTTGATGTTTAGAATAGTTTCCACTATTTTTCCTGGCACTGAAGTTAGGCTCACTGGTCTATGGTTTCCCGGATTGCCCCTGGAGCCCTTTTTAAATATGGGGGTTACATTGGCCAGTCTTCAGGTACAATTGATGATTTTAATGATAGGTTACAAATTTTAACTAATAGATCTGAAATTTCATATTTGAGTTCCTTCAGAATCCTAGGATGCATACCGTCCAGTCCAGGTAATTTGCTACTCTTCAGTTTGTCTATCTGGCCTACTACATCTTCCAGATTCAGTGATTTGGTTCAGTTCATCTGAATCATCACCCTTGAAAAACATCTCCAGAACTGGTATCTCTCCAACATCCTCATTAGTAAACACAGAAGCAAAGAATTAATTTAGTCTTTCTGCAATGGCCTTATCTTCCCTAAGAGCCCCTTTAACCCCTTGGTCATCTAACCGTCCAACCAACTCCCTCACAGGTTTCTTGCTTTGATATATTTTAAAATGTTTTTATTGCAAGTTTTTGCTTCTACGGCCAACTTCATTTCAAATTTTCTCTTCGCCTGCCTTATCAATGTTTTACACTTAACTTGACAATGCTTATGCTTTTTCCTATTTTCTTCAGATAGATACTTCTTCCAATTTTTTGAGGATTTTTTTTGGCTAAAATAGCCTCTCACCTTTTAACCATGCTGGTAATCGTTTTGCCTTCCTTCCACCTTTCTGTCTCTGTACTTCTGCAGAAACTACCAGAAGTAGAGAGACAGTGGATGTGCTGCAAGGAGTTCTGTTCAAACAAATGGTAGTTGACAAGACTGTAGATGAGAGTGGAGTAGACAAAACTCGGTTTACAGAAGAGAATGTATGGGAAGAACTAGGAAAATTGAAAGTGGACATGGGCATGGGGCCAGATGAGGAACATCCCAGAATACTGAGGGAGCTTAGGGATGTGCTGGCAGGTCTGCTGGAGGACCTATTCATTAGATCTTTGGAAACAGGAGTGGTGCTGCAAGATTGGAGAAGAGCAGTGGTGGTCCCGCTGCACGAGAGTGGGAGCAGAGAGGAGGCTGGAAACTAAAGGCTGATTAGCCTCACCTCAGTGGTGGGAAAATTAATGGAGACTCTGCTAAAGGAAAGGATAGTGAACTACCTACAGTCAGGATGATTGCTGGAACCCAGGCAGCATGGATTCACCAGGGGGAAGGTCCTGTCGGATGAATCTAATTGATTTTTTTGATTGGGTGACTAAAGAATTGGATTGAGGAAGAGCGATTGATGTGATCTACTTGAATTTCAGTAAAGTTTTGATACAGTCCCACATAGGAGGCTTGTGAATAAAATGAGAAACTTGGGAGTGAGCGCCAAGGTGGTGGCATGGATTACAAACTGGGTTGACAGTGTGTGATGGTAAACGGTACCTACTCTGAAGAGAGACGGGTGTTAAGTGCAGTGTCTATTTGCGAATGATACTAAGATCTGCAACAGAGTGGACATGCCGGAAGGAATGGAGAGAATGAGTGATTTAAGGAAGCTGGAAGAGTGGTCGAATATATGGCAGCTGGGATATAATGCCAAGAAGTGCAGAGTCGTGTATCTGGGGTGTGGTAATCCAAAAGAGCTGTGTGTGATGGGGGGGAAGAGCTGTTGTGCACGGAGCAAGAGAGGGACCTTGGGGGGGGGGGGGGGGTGATAGTGTCTAGAGATCTGAAGACTGTAAAGCAATGTGACAAAGCTGGGATGCATAGAGAGAGAAATAACCAGTAAGAAAAAGGAAATGATAATCCCCTTGTACAGGACCTTTGGTGAGGCCTCGCGTATAGTATTGTGTTCCGTTCTGGAGACCGCATTTCAAAAGAGACAGAGACAGGATGGAGGCAGTCCAGAGAAAGGCGACAAAAATGGTGCCGGGGGGGGGGTACTGCATCAAATGACTTATGAGGAGAGGTTGAAGGACCTAAATATGTATACCTTGGAGGAGAGGAGGTGCAAGATAGATATGATACAGACCTTCAGATACTTGAAAGGTTTTAATGATGCACAATCAACAAATCTTTTCTGTTGGAAAGAAATCAATAGAACTAGGGGTCATGTAATGAAACTCCAGGGAGGACGACTCAGAACCAACGTCGTGAAATATTTCTTCACGGAGAGGGTGGTGGATGCCTGGAATGCCCTTTCGGAGGAGGTGGTGAGGACAAAAACAGTGAAAGATTTGAAAAGGGCATGGGATAAACATTGTGGATGGAAAATAAGAAAAGAGTGCATGGAGGTAACTTGCTGGTGTGGCGGTTACTACCCTTAACCAATAAGCCTTCATACTGATGATGCAATTCAATTATTACTCTCTGCTTTAATGGCAGGGGGAAAATATGAATTAGATTTAGATAACATTGAATTTTATGTTCTGGGAAAACAAGTAACTTGCTGATGCAGCTTTTCTACCCTTGACCAATAAGCCTTTATACTGTTGATGCAACTCCAACATTGCTCTCTGCTTCAATGGCAAGAGGTAATGGGGAATTGCATTCAGACATAACCAACAAGGGCCCTGACGTTGACAGTTTGTGAAACTAAGACCTAGATTCATCATTTTGCTATAAATTTCACATGAATAGCATTTTACCACTTTGCATAGGTTGAAGTGCCCAGACAGGCATTTCCACATTTTGAGCTGCTCCTGGCTAGAGAGAGAGAGAGAGAGAGAGACTGACACTTTATAAGGTTCTCATATTAGTCAACTATTTTATACCACTATAGGATGGTCAACTAGTAACTCGATGTGATGTTTTGGTGGGTTTGGGGGCAGTTTTACATGCACAGTCATGCACTTTCTACCTAGCTACTATCAAACTAGGGCAAGAATACATAGTACAGATCTCATCTTTGTGTACCTTTCCTCACTCCAAATCACATCAAATCTTCACTGATGTGTACTGTGGTGTTCGTACCTCTGTGCATGTAAAACTGCCCCCAAAATCCTAGACCACCACCAAAACCTCAACTCGAGTTATTAATTGACCTTCCTACAGTAGTATAAATAGTTGACTAGGTTGTGTGCCACCCCAGAGGCTCTCTCTCCACTCCACTCCTCTCTCCTCCTATCCGAAACGGGATTAGTGATAAATATCGCAAATCCCCTTTCAGGCATTTCACACAGCATAACGCCAGGAAAAAAGCTGTAGTTATTTCCGGTGTTAAAACATTTGATAACATGCGTTACGCTATCGCATGCAATGTTAAACACCCCTCATTTTCATAAACTCCGCTCAAACTCCTCCCATTTGACTAAATTTTATAAATTTGGAGGCGTCTCTTGATGCGTTTTTTATTGCAGGCATTATGGCGTTATCCGTGGGCGTTGGGGCCCTAACGTGATTTGATGAATGACCTTGTTTTTATGAGGGTGACCTGTATGGTGAGGCAGATGCTACCATAGGCTTGCTGGGCAGACTGGATGGTCCTTTTCTGCCGTCATATTCCATGTTTCTATCTATAAAATACATGCATATTAAAACACGTACAATAAAATCATCCAAACAAAAAGCAAAGTTAAGAAACTAAGAAAATACCATTTGAAAATAAGCCTTTAGTTTTCATAAGAAAGAGTTTATAATCTATCATTGTGTGAAGTTCAAGAGGCAAGTCATTCCAGATTGGAGTTTAAAAATTTAAAGTAACCATTTTAAACTGAATTTGCTTGAACAGTCAGTATAAATTCTGTAACACAGGTATAATGTGCCCCCTAATTGGATAAGCTGTTTCACATGGTTATGATTTACTGTGTGAGATCAAGGAAGTGTATGGATGGTTAAATACTTAAAATAAGAAGGAAAATTCTCTCTCTCTTTTTTTTTTTCTCTTTGATTTCCCCCAGCTTTTCTTAAAGCAGGTGAATCAGGGTGAAGAATCTGAAATTTTTTCTATGTTCACTGCACCATGAGTGATGTTTTTAGAGAGAGAGAATTTACAAATAAAGCATATTTTACATAGCAATATCCAGTTCCTATAGAGGTATAATGTAATTCCACCAAGACTGTAAGAAATACTCTTAACTAGGTTCAATGGCAATAGACAATTCGGACAGATGCCAGGGAGTCTATAAGTGAATTTTCAAAGGTAATCATGGTTTTTCCCTTTGAAAATGTAAGCTTG
Organism: Rhinatrema bivittatum; assembly: GCF_901001135.1. Taxonomy (NCBI): domain Eukaryota; kingdom Metazoa; phylum Chordata; class Amphibia; order Gymnophiona; family Rhinatrematidae; genus Rhinatrema; species Rhinatrema bivittatum. Next base: position 194,479,611 of record NC_042618.1, on the reverse strand, counting down.
TGGGAATTTTATGCCTGCTTTATAGCAGGTGCAAAGTAACTGTGGTAAAGTACACATAAAGTAACCTTACCCTAGTCCTTGCCACTTTGAGGGCAAAAATAGCATATGTACTTTTACTCACACGGGGGCGGGGGGCTGCTTCAAACTCCAACATTTAATATATTTTTACACAGCAAGATTTATTTGAAAATTGCCCTCATAGAAAATATCTTAGCATCACAATACTGGATGGTCACATGCTACTTTGGGAAAAGTTGCTTGAGTAACTGCTGCTGGATTACTTCTTTATTCCCCGAAGCAGATGTCTTGAGGTCTTGCTTTTGGCAGTCCTACATGTGTTTTATGATATTCCATCTGGTGTCAACCTGTCTTTCCCCCCCAATCACTTGTGTACACACTGTCATATGGCCTTGCTACAAGCACAAAAAATTAGACAGAGTCATATTTCAGGATTCTTGTGCACATGCTTTGTTGGTTGAGACAGATCCACAAGGGTATGAAAACATTGACCAAGGACTGTGATGAATGGCATGCAAGTTAATAGATACTGTCTCTTGTAATTAGGCAGAAAGAACATCAGTACTGAGCAGGTAATACTGATTTCATAAGGGAAATTACAGAAAACACATTTTACTTTTGTAGCTGCTTTGTTATATAACCTCCACCCCTTCTAAAGTGCTAGCTTATTGTTGCAGTGACCATTTCTCTGAAGACAGTTTCATAAGTCATATGAGTGGGTTAGGTGACTTCACATGGCAGTCATTGGATCAGTCTTTCTAGTAACAACAAAGAGGATAGTTTCAAAGGCATTTCCACGGGTAAAATGGTACTTTACTCATGGACATGGCCTTTTACAAAATTGTCTGCCCAGTATGTGAGTAAACTTACATGTGTGTCATGTATGCTTGCAAGTTTACCCAGACTGAGCAGAGGTGTTATGTATACTTCTGCATTTTTTAAAGTATATGGTTAAATTTTCAGGCAAAGATTCTGCACACAAATTAGCTGGTATAATTATGTGCAGGTATTTGGTGGGATAATTTTCAAACGTGCAAGTTTGCTTTGAAAATTGGTATAACATAGTTTATACTGAGTTCAAATTTAGGAAGATTGTTACAAAATTAGCCCCAAAGTGTCTTTACTGCTCAATCATGGGAATTCTTGTGTTGCTGCTGCTGCTCCATAACTACTTCATTTTCTTTTTTTCTACTGGATAATTTGATATTTTTCCAATAAGTTCTGCAGTTATTTTTAAGTATTTGTGCTATTTTTTAATTCTGGCCACAGCCAAGAATTTTATTAGTTTTCCCCAATTAGATCCCTAGTTAGGCATCTGTTGCGCTGAGCGGTAGTGAGCCCTTGGGTTGCTGTTAAGTTGCCATTTCCTATTTTGTGCTAGCACAAGATAGGTCTTAACAGGCGGTAGTTGACTCACTAAGAGACAATTTTCTGCCTGATCAGTCACCTCCCCCTTGGGTTGAGCCCTCTGATTCTGGCAGCCGGCAGGACTTGCAGGCTGAATAAGATGTGAAATCAAGGTCCAGTCCAAGGTCCGGCAAGGCAGAAGACTAAGCTGAGTCAAGTTTCAATCCAAGGTCAGGGTAGGCAAAAGGCGAAGCAGAGTCTAGGTTGAATCCAAGGTCTGGTAACAAGTAATCAGACTGGGGCAGATACAACATAGGATGGATGGGAAGCAGGCCGGGAATGGACAAGACTCACAGGAGAAGTCCAGGAATGGAGCAGGAATACATCAACTAGCAGGAGCTAGAAGGAACTAGCAAGAGCACAGGAAAAACAGGAACAGAACTAAGGCTGGGAACGTAGGACAAGCAGGAACGCTGGGCAACTAGCACTGCTGAAGGTAGGAGATCTGTTGCGAAGGTGCTGGCAGATTGCAGGGTGTGGGTTTAAATCCCCCCCATGGGAGTGACTTCATCAGCTGGTGCTGAAAAAAATTTCACACCAAGGGAGCCATAAGGCCCCGGTGTGTGCCTAGAGGTGATGTTGAAGGACTCAGCCCTGGTGGCGTTTTGGTGTAAGAGAAACCGGCCGCAGCATGGCTGCCATGGCCAGCCAAGAATAACAGCAGATTTTCATTTAGTTTTGGAAATTTCTGTCATAGGGACATTCCCTGGCTTTATTTTTCAATAGAAAATGGGGGATCAGGCAGTTAGTTTTTCTCGCACAGATATGTTCTCTGAAGAAACATTTTTCGGCTTTTGATTTTTTGTTGACATTTTTCCTCACCATGTCAGAGAAACTGGCCAGCATCTTCACATTCTTTCTCAAGTTCGTACAGAAGATGTTAATCACTGCCATCACAAAGTTTGGTACATCTGCCTTGGGAAAGACCACAACACTGATGGCAGAGAAATCTGCTATAGGATTTTTTCAGAGTTGTTAGGTCGCAGAAAAGATAGGCTACATACCTACTAGTCTAAAAATTCAATACATGGCCCAGGAAGTAGACTATGGTAATGCTACTGGCCAGACCTTGCTAAAGAAGCCCTCAATATCTTCACTGGCTCCTTCCAAAAATAGGCTTGAGAACCTTGATCATAAGAACATAAGATATGCCATACTGGGTCAGACCAAGCTCAGTATCTTATTTCCAACAGTGGCCAATCCAAGTTGTAAGTACCTAAACATTAGATAAATCACAAGCTACTATTGCTAGTGCTTATAGCACTTTATGGATTTTTCCTCTAGGAACTTATCCAAATCTTTTTTTAAACTCAGTTACACTAACTGCTATGACCACGTCCTCTGGCAATGAATTCCAGAGCTTAACTATGTGCTGAGTGAAAAAGAATTTTCTTCAATTTGTTTTAAATGAGCTACTTGCTAACTTCATGCATTGCCTCCTGGTTCTTCTATTATCTGAGAGAATAAATAACCGATTTAGTCCTTTCATGATTTTGTAGACTTCTATCATATCCCCCCTCAGTCGTCTTTTCTCTAAACTGAACAGCTCTAACTTCTTTAGCCTTTCCTTATAGGGCAGTTGTTCCATGCCCCTTATCATTTTGGTTGCCCTTCTCTGCACTTTCTCCAGTGCAGCTATATCCTTTTTGAGATGCAGTGACCAGAATTGCACACAGTATTCAAGGTGTGGTCTCACTGGAGCGATACAGAGGCATTATGACATCCTCTGTTTTATTTGCCATTTCATTCCTAATAATTCCTAACATTTGTTTGCTTTTTTGATCGCCACAGCACACTGAGCCAATGATTTCAATGTATTATCCACTATGACACCTAGATCTTTTTCTGGGTGGTAACTCCTAAGATAGACCTAACATTATATAACTACAACATGGGTTATTTTTCCCTATATGCATCATTTTGAATTTGTCCATGTCAAATTTCATCTGCCATTTGGAAGCCCAATATTCCAGTCTTGCAAGGTCCTCCAGCAATTCATCACAATCCATTTGAGATTTAACTACTCTGCATAATTTAGTGTCATCCGCAAATTTGATCTCCTCACTCATTGTACCTCTTTATAAATAAATTAAAAAGAACCGGTCTAAGTACAGATCCCTGAGGCCCTCCACCGTTTACCTTTTTCCAGTGTAAAAACTGACCATTTAATCCTACTCTCTTGTTTCCTGTCTTTTAACCAACTTGCAATCTACAAAAGGACATCGCCTCCTATCCCATGACTTTTTAGTTTTCTTAGAAGCCTCTCATGAGGGACTTTGTTGAACACCTTCTGAAAATCCAATTACACCATATCTACTGGTTCATCTTTGTCCACATGTTTATTCACCCCTTCAAAAACATGTAGGAGATTTGTGAGGTAAGACTTCCCTTTGGGAAATCCATGTTGGCAGTATGAAACCATGTCTATCTAAATGTTTTGTGATTTTATTCTTTATAACAGTTTCCACTATTTTTCCTGGCACTGAAGTCAGACTCAAGTTTATATGAGCTCCAAAAACTCACACTTTGAGCCAAAGGCAACAAGCACTGAGTCTCAAGTATAGGTGCCATGTTGGGTTAGCTTGTTCACACATGGATCCAGGAGCCCAGATGGGATGGAGATTATGCACATTCCAAAGCAGGTGCATGTGAAAGTTGCTCAGCCACCTACATTTGGCATTAGGTAGACCAATGAAAGCCCTCAAAAGGGCCATCTGGTATTCACATTCTCTTGCAAGACCTAATCTTTCATTGTCATCTGCATTATTCCTCACAGAGTTATAGAGGAGAATATCTCTGATTTTCATTCAGTGCATTTTTATTCAGTGCACTGTTAATGCCTAGGTTTGAGTGTTGAATTTTTTGACCCAGGTGGATGCATCAAGTAACTTGTTAGTAGAACTCCTACTGCTCTGAGTTTTTTGGTGTAGACATTGATCTGGCTGCATTGCAGTTTGGGGTAGTGACCCAGGCTCAAGAAGCTGAGCCTATTTCTTCCCTGACCTCAGTCCAAGGAATACCTAACACAAGATCTGCTCCATCAGTGCCTTTTGGTTTCTGTGGCAGGCAAAAAGTAAGAAATTCAGATCATATGTCATCACATGTTTAAACTAGAGGACTGAGAATATGAATGCTGAGTTTGTAAACCATTGTGATCTTCTTTTAGAATGACTGTATATAAAACAACTACAAAAATACATAGAGGATGTGGCTGGCAGAAGGAAGATAATGGAACTGAATGTCATTCCTGAAAAATAAAATTACAGGAAGTGGGCACAGAAATTAACTAAATAAATTCACTCTATAGTCTTCTCTTGAGCAAAGGCTAAAAAGGTGACCAAGAAAAAAGTAAGCTGAGGGAGAAAAACTGGAATATTATGAGCACAAATACTCATAAGTCTGGGAAATAAAGTTCCAGATCTGTAGGCCTTATTGGCGGAGCGGACTTGGACATTGTTGCAATTACATGGTTCAGTGAGTCTCATAAATGGAATACAGAGGCATACAGGGCTATAACTTCTTGAGGGAAGGATAGAGGTGACAGAAAATGGGGAGGAGTTGCTGTTTTATATATATAAAAAAGAAAATATCCAAGCAACTAAAATGCAGGGGGGATGGGGAAAAGAATAAGAGCTGTGGGCTGTAAACAAAGAACCCCCCCCTCCAAAAAACAAAAATACAAACCTATTTCCATTTACACTGCTATGATCAATAGGCCTCTGATTTACACAAAAGAACTGGATAGAGATCTGGTTGAAGACATCCAAAAGGTATCAAGGAAGGGAGAAGTATAACCCGTCTGAGATTTTAATCTACCATTTGTGCTGCAGAATCTGCTCAGAAAAATGATGGAACCCATGAGGGGAGAAGCAATACTAGACCTGGTACTCACAAATGAAGATTATATCTATAATGCCCAGATAGGTGCCAACTTGAGCACCAGTGATCATCAGACTGTATGGTTTAATAGAGTAGCCAAAACAGAGAAGAAGCATGAAGACCAAAGTCATGGGTTTCAAAAATAGGAATTTGGTAAAATGGGGACATACCTTTAAGGAGGAGCTAGAAGACTGGGAAAATATGGGTGAAATAGAACAGTGGGCCAAATTAAAAAGAGCTATAACAAAGGCAACAAATCATTCTCCTAGGACAAGCAGGATGATGGTCCTTACGGATGGGTGATATCATCAGATGGAGCCTGGCACGGAAAATTTGTCAAAGTTTCTAGAAGCTTTGACTGGCACACTGAGCATGCCCAGCATGCCAATATCCGTGCGTGAACGTGAGGTCCCCCTTCAGGCTCTCTTTTTCCACGTGCAGTTGCATCACAATTTGTGGAGCTCTGGTTCTTTCTCTTTTTTAGGGAACCAGTTGTCACACAAGGAAGTTATGGATGTTAGTCCTCAGGAAACCCACCTGCCACTCCTCGGAGTTGGGTCGTCATGTGTTTTATTATTTTATTTTTTCGCTCGTATTTTTCTTATGTTCCGAGACCGAAGGGGGACCTTGCATGGACGCGCGGATAGTGGCATGCTGGGTAAGCAACTGCACTTTATGTAAGAAAAGTAAATAAAAGGAAAAGGAAACTGATAGGTTCACCAAAGAGGTGACTGAAAATATAAAGGCAAAAAGAGCAGCATTTAATAAGTACAAAGGAACTCAAAAAGAGGAACACAGGCTAGAATACTTGGTGAAGCTGAAAGAGATGAGGAAAAAAGCAGGATTATGAAAGCTCAAGTGGAAGAAAAGATCACCAAAGAGTTAAAGCATGGTGATAAGACATTTTTCAAATATATCAGATAAAGAAGGAAGGCCATTGTTGGTATTATAAGACTGAAAGGAAACAAGGGGCAATGGTGGAGAAAGATAAGGAAATAACAGAACTATTAACATATTTCAGTTTGGCGTTCACTAAAGAAGACTGGGGAGGATGACCATTGCTGATTGGCATGAGTACAATAAGGAGTGAGATAAATACAACCCCATTTACAGAAGAGAATAGGTGGAACTAGCAAAATTAAACATGGTTTAGGCCATGGGGCCGGATGAGAGAAATACAAGGATATTAATGGAGCTAAGAGAGATGCTGGCGGCTGCCGAGCCAGTGTCCCTGGTTAACAGGAAGGCCAATGCAACCTATCTGGTGCAACAGGCTGTGGGCTTTGAATGGCAGCACCTCTCCCACCAGTCGGAAGTTGTAGAGTCCGTGCTTAAAAAGTCTAGACGCTCTTGGACACACGCTTCTGCCCCTCTGGTGCACGATCAATGGCATAGTAAGGAAAATGTTCCAGGGGGCTATGCTGGTGGCCCACATTGCGGCCTACCTGCTGTACATGACCCAATACAACCGCAATCTGTGGAAACAGGTCCATGACTTTGCGGAGCGCCTTTCCCAGCAACAGCAGGAATCTCTTGCAGCCATTGCCACACTGGGCGTTGAGACGGGTAGACACTAGGTGAGGTCTGTCTATGACGTGTTCGAGACCGCAGCCTGCCTGGTTCCCGGGGATGTTGGCGCCAGACGGCTGACTTGGCTCCAAGCCTCAGGACTCCGACCAGAGGTTCAAGACAGACTTACGGATCTCCTCTGTACAGGCGAGAACCTGTTTTGGGGATAAGGTGAAAGATGTCGTGGTGCAGCTGAAACATCAGCATGATACTCTTCAGCAACTCTCCGCCAGCCCCTCAGAAGGCCCTTCCTCTGCCAGGAAAACCTCCAGGTCGGACTCTCGCAAGCCCTTTTACCGGCCGAGGAAATACTGTCCTTCAGCCGCCCATGCTTGCCTGCCTCTGAACAGCCCCAGAGATCGCGGCCGACAGTAGCGGGTGCAGAGGGCCCAACCACCCCCCCAGCAGGCCCCTTCTACAGGCTTTTGACTGGTGGCGAGGGGGCACGAGCCAAACGCCGGTTCCCCTGGCAGTCGATCCCCCGGTCGGTGGCAGGCTCCTATGCTTTGCCTGCCATTGGGAAGCGATTACTTCGGACTGTTGGATCCTCTCCATTGTCCGCCAGGGCTACCGCCTGAATTTCAGCAGGCTCCCAGAGACCGCATGTCCGTCACAGGGTTCTCCCGCCCTTCAAGTCGTCCTTCAGTCGGGACTTTCCGCCCTTCTAGCAGCGGGCACAGTAGAACCAGTCCCCCGCGAGCAGCGGGGCTATGGCTTCTACTCAAGGTACTTCCTCATTTCGAAGAGGAACGGTGGCTTGTGCCCCATTCTCGACCTCAGGGCATTAAACAGGTTTCTCGTAAGAGAAAAATTCAAAATATTCTCTCTGGGCACGCTGATCCTGCTCCTCCGAAGAGGAGAGTGGGCTTGCTCCCTTGACTTAGAGGAGGCTTACGCCCACATTGCAATTGTCCCCAACCACAGGATGTACCACCGCTTCCTGGTGGGGACAGCACATTTTCAGTACAAAGTGCTGCCCTTTGGGCTGGCATCAGCCCCATGCGTCTTCACCAAATGCTTGGTAGTGGTGGCTGCCTGCCTCAGGTGTCGCTCGATCCATGTCTTTCCATACCTGGACAATTGGCTAATCCGGAGTGACTCCCATTCTGGGGTCTTGAAAGCACTGGCCCTGACAGTTCAGACCTTGCAGACGTTGGGATTTGTCATCAACTTCCCCAAGTCTCATCTCTGTCCGTCACCACAGCTAGGCTTCATCGGCTTGGATACGGTACAAGCAAAGGCTTTCCTGTCTAAGGACTGGGCGATCGCCCTCATTCACAACAGCAAGAGGATGCCGGCCCGCCACTTGCTTCGCCTGCTGGGCCACATGGCAGCCTCCGTCCACTTGACCCCTTTAGCCTACCTCCGCATGAGGAAACCTCAGTGGGCCTTGCGGTCCCAGTGGCGGCAGGCATCTCAGGATCTGGAGGCTCCCGTTATGGTCACAGACCCTCTCCGCCTCTCCCTGATCTCGTAGCAAGCCCTCCCCAATTTGGAATACAGGCTCCCGTTTCAGCCTGCGCTGCCCTAGATGACACTCATTACTGATGCCTCGCCTCAGGGTGCAGGGCCCACACAGATGGCCTGCATACTCAGGGCCTCTGGACTGCGGCCGAAGCTCGCTGCCAGATAAACTTCCTGGAACTTCGGGCGATCCAGTCCGCTTTGTGGGCCTTCCAGGACAGGCTGTCCCCCAATGTCGTCCTTATCAGAACTGACAACCAGGTGGCGATGTGGAACATCAACAAGCAGGATGGAACAGGCTCGTTCCTTCTCTGCCAGGAGGCAATGCAGGTCTGGGATTGGGCCCTTTCCAGAGGGATGTATCTATGGGCCACCTACCTGCTGGATTACCTAAACACCCTGGCGGACCGCCTCAGCCGGTTCTTCCAGCCACACGAGTGGTCCCTGAACCCTGCGGTGGCAGCAGACTTGTTCCGTCGCTGGGGTATGCCGAACATGGACTTGTTCGCTTCCCCCCACCAATCACAAGGTGAGCAGATTCTGCTCCCTGATTCCGGGGAAGGGCCCTCCAGCCTGCGATGCCTTTTCCCTTCACTGGGGGCAGGGTTTCATGTATGCGTACCCCCCTAACCCGCTTCTCTCGAGAACACTGATGAAACTGCAAGATGGGGAGCATGATCTTAGTGGCACCCTCCTGGCCAAGGCAAGTGTGGTTCCTCTTCTCCAGGACCTGAAAGTGAGTGCACTTGTCCCACTGGGGATGGCTCCCGACCTCATATCGCAGAACCAGGGCACCCTGCGCCACCTGAACCTCTGGACTCTGGCCCTAACGGCAAGGATGTTGAGTGCATGATCCTCCAGCCTTTGCAGCTCTCGGATGGTGTTTCCAGGATTTTGATTGAGTCCCATAAACCTTCCACCTGGAAGTCATTCAGCTTGAAGTGGAAGCGTTTCTCCAAATGGTGCGGTGATCACAGACTGGAGCCTTTCTCCTGTCCACTCCCCCGCCTGCTGGATCACCTCTGGCATCTGTCCGAATCTGGCCTCCAAACCAGCTCAGTCTGTGTACACCTCAGTGCTCTCAGCGCATAGCACCAGAGTGTTGCCGATGCGCCCGTTTCGTTCCAGCCTCTTGTCGGACACTTCATGCAAGGCCTCTTCAGCTGAAGTCCCTGCCAGCGACTCCGTGGGGTCTCAGTGTTATCCTGGCGAGGTTGATGCGATATCTGTTCAAGCCTCTTAAGTCCTATGACCTGAAGTTCCTCACCTGGAAGGTCATGTACTTGGTGGCGATCACTTCCGCTCACAGAGTCAGTGAGATCCAGGCCCTAGTCACGTACGCTCCCTACACGAAGTTCTTCCTTGATTGTGTGGTACTGCGTACACATCCAAAATTCCTGCCTAAAGTGGTGACTGCTTTCCATATTAACCAGTCCATCATCCTTCCCACGTTCTTCCCATGGCCTCATTCCCATCCGGGGGAATGTACTCTCCATGTTACGCATCCCGGCTGTGGTAGCCCACGCCCGGGCCTACTCACCCCAAGAATCCAGCTGCCAGCTCTGGTTCACCCTCGCTTGCTGCGGTGGTGGGCACCCGCCTCCGTCCCTGAGCACCTGCAGCCACCTCTGCCACTACTGACTCTTGCGCGGTTCCTCCTTGCGCCTGGCGGGCCTCCCTGTGCAGGCCGTGGAGTGACGCTGCCATCCTGCTTCCTCTGAGCCCTGGCTTAGGTGCGCGAGCGCGCGACTTGCTCACTCTTAAAGGGGCCGCGGCGGGAAATTAGCCCGCGGCCCCAGATGATGACATCACTGGGCCTCTGTATAAAAGGCAGGGCCCAGCCACTTGTTCCCTGCCTTGGCAACAGGTCTCCACGATTACTCGTGTACTTGTTGCTCGTTCCTGTTCCTGTCATCGTTTGTCTCCTGTTCCTGTCGTTGTTCCTGGTTCCTGTTCCTGCTTGATCCCTTGTCTGCTCCTTGTACCCTTGGACTGATTCTCTGGTATTGACCCCTGCTTCGTCTGGACCACGCTTGGACTGATTCTCTGGTATTGACCGTTGCGCGTCTGGACTACGTTTGATCTGATCTCCTGGCTCTGACCTCAGCTCTGCTTTTGGTACTTCACCTCCTGCTGCCTGCCCTGACTCCAGCTTGCCTTGGACGCCTCTCTTGTATCCTATGGACCTGGCCTCTCAGGCTTCGACCTATCTTTGCCTGGACGCCCCCTGTCTTCCATTGTACCTGTTGGCTTCTGGGTCTCTGGAACCCTGCCTCGTCCGGACCATCCTTGGCCCTTCAATACCTCTGCTGGTCTCTGGTGTACCCTTGTCTACATCAACAGGGAGTCGTCACAAGGAGGCCCGCCTAAGTCCAGCTGGCCCCAGCACCCAAGGGCTCAACCTAAGGGGACCCCCCGTAGGTCTTGTCCTGTGGATAGCTTCAACCCCACCTTGGGCCAAGGGTCCACCATAAGTGCAACACTCCACACCCTGGACTGCAGGTGGGTGCTCGCTTTCTATTTGGATCGGACATTGGCCCAAAAGCAGTACACCCAGATCTTCGTGTTGTTTGACCCCAATAGACTGGTAGCGGTGGGGAAGCAAACCTTGTCAAACTGGCTAGCGGATTGCATCGCCTTCTGCTATGAGCAGGCAGGCCTTCAGCTGGCTGGTAGGGTGAAAGCTCACTCTGTACGGGCTATGGTGGTGTCAGTGGTCCATCTGCATGTGGTCCCTGTCACTGAAAAATTCTAGGGTCGTGACCTGGAGTTCTCTCCCCACATTCGTGGCACACTACTGCCTTGTCAGGGATAGTCGCCAGGACAGCGCTTTTGGCCAGTCTGTCCTGCACAATCTATTCCAGTCCTACACCCAACTATCTCTTATCGTGCTCTTTGTAGGACCAGACCGCCCTTGGTTTTTCCCCACAGCGCCACAGTTGTGCCCGTTGGCACCTTGTTTGGCTACTTTGGGTCTCTCTGGTTGAGTGGGGGCAGTCTGGAGCTCTGTAATCACCCACATGTGAGGACTACCATCCTGCTTGTCCTAGGAGAGAGCGCATTTACTTACCTGTAACAGGTGTTCTCCTAGGACAGCAGGAGTTTAGCCCTCAGGAATCCCGATCGCTTCCCCACGATGTTGGGTTCACCTTCGGTTTGTTATTTTTCTCCCTCGTATTTTTGCTATATTACGAGATTGAACAGGGACCTCGTGTGGATGCGCAGCTAGCAGCAGGCTGGGCATGCTCAGTCTGCCATTCAAAGTTTCTAGTACCAGGCTCCATCGGATGATGTCACCCCACATGTAAGGACTAACATCTTGCTGTCCTAGGAGAACACTTGTTACAGGTAAGCAGTTGTGCTTTCTTTTCAGCAAAACAAATGTTGCTTACCTAAGTGTTCTCTGAAGACAAGTAACCAGTCGTATGCCCCCACCCTCACACACCCTTTGGGAGTTGCTCTGTTCCTTTTATAAGGAACTGAGAGCAGCTGTGGAGCTATGGCTGTGCAGGAAGTCCCATGCATGAGCAGTAAAGACTTTCTTAACCCTAAAACTCTGGAAAGTACATTCTACTCTGCATGCCATGCTTAATCACATGACCCACTTGTGTGACTGACTGAACTGATGTCTTCAAAGAACATATGTTATAGGTAAGCCACTGTACTTTATTCTCCTTTGTTGATTAGTATGCTTCATACATTCCATGCTGCTGTTGATTATCATCTCAATGTTTATTTTGTAGAGCAACTGGTGTTGGGAGCTTACAAAGAATTGTCACAGAGCTGGGACCGGGATTATGATTTATTTATCTTACCGCTTTTGGATGAGCAGCAACCCTGCTATCTACTGTACCGCCTTGATACTCAGAATGCACAAGGTTTTGAATGGCTCTTCATTTCTTGGTCACCTGATCATTCACCGGTAAGCTAATTTGGTTCTGTTTAGTACTGCTGCTGTAGTGCACAGTCATAATGGCTATATTAGTTCTGGAAGAAAATGGAGGCTTAGTAAGTTGTGTAACCTTTTTAAGACCAACAAAGATGTTGCTGTACATGTTAGTCTACAAAAGTCCTTTAGATGTGTTACTGTAATACTTATTTGGAATGTTCTTGTTATTTGTATAGCACTATCATGCATATGCATTGCTGTACAAAGACACATGAGACAGTCCTTGCTCCTTGGAGTGTACACTCTTGTCAAGACACACAAACAAGAAAACAACGAAGAGGCTTTGCATGAAAACAGGAAGGCCATAATTGGAAAAAACTAAACCAGGTGAATTATAGGTGGGATTAATTGAAGAATAGGTAAAATTAATTGAGTAAAGCTAGAAGGAATGAGGCTTAAGAGATTTTATACAAAAACAGCCTTTTGGGTGCATAGGTGGGACTCTTAACAGTATATATCTTTTGAGATCCACATTCAGCCGCTGTGCAGCTCAGCTAGTTAGCCACATAAACTTATCTGGCTATCTTAACCCATACATTCAGCAGTATAGTCATGCTGCTGAATATATCCAGCTATCTTAAAGTTAGCTGAATAAGTTATCCAGCTAACTCTGAATATCAGAATTGGCTGGATAACTTATCTGGCTAACTCAACTCCTTCCCATCACGCCATCTGTGGTACTGAATATTGGTCTCTTTATATCTATACAACCTGATTTTTTAAATCTTCCATCAAGCCATTCTTCTTTCTTTTTTTAACTACTAACTGCATTATTAATGAGTTTTCTACTATCTCTGCTTTGTGGGGCAGCTGAAATGATGCATATCAGTCACATTATTACTGTTACCCAATTACAGCTGAATAAATAGATCAGGATAGAAAATTACTTGCTTATAGTCAAACAGAGCTATTATTGGAGTCAGGATTCAAACTTCAAAGTTCCTGAATTTTTGTTCCCAAGTACCATTTTAATAAACATAATGTCTCTCTTTCATCTTTTCTTCCGTCTTAGTTCCCTGTTGTGGCTGGTTTGTGTCTGATAATGTTGTAGTAAAAGATTGTTTTATGTGTTTATTTTTTTAATACTTTTTAGTGCTGGTGGGTCATGTTGTGTAGGAAAGAGTCCACAGCAGCAGGTCATCTCACTATCCCTTTAGACCTGCCAAGCTTGCTATATTAGAAATAATGAAATTTGAAGGGTGTAATGTGGGAGTGGCCAAGTTTTCACACAACAAAAGCTACTAAATGAATATACATAGTAGTTTAGTAGAGCTTGATGTACGCCATTCAATAAACACCAAAGTGGTTTACAAACAAATTATAACTATATATAGTAAGTATAAGAACATTTCATAAATAACGTAAAATAAATATAAAATATTCCCCCCTCACTTTTGATGAGTGGTGCGTAGGGGGTTGGAAGGAGGGGAGGAAGTATGGAGAGAGGGGGGACCCCCCACAAAGAAAGGGCCGATTCAGTCAACCCCCATCCTCGCTTTCACTCTTATCTAATCTGTCCCTGCCAGTCTTTCTCTCTTCCCACCTTGTCCCTATCAGTTGTTTTCTCTTTAAAATGTTCCCCTTGTCCCCACTGGTCATCCTTGCACTACAAATTATTAAATTAGGTGATCTCTGACCTTTGGCAGGCCAAAGTGTTTGAACTTTTTTCCTACAGTAAGCAGGGCTGAATTAGCCATGATGTGGGTGATGTCATCCAGTGGAACTGAACGGACTTCTTTCATAGGTAGCTAAGCATGCACAGGAATTCCTGCTTGGGTGTTGCTCGTGAGCCTCCTCAGTCTCTTTTCTTATGACATGTACCGCTGTCTTTCTCTGTTTTCTTAAAGTTTTCCTGACTTTTATCTTTAAATTTGCCTCACTGCCTCAGAAACCTACAAACAGCAATTTTCAGTACTATCTTTAAAAAAAAAAAAAAAAAATTTTTAAAATATATTTTTCATTGGAATATCTGCCAAGAATAAAGGCTCAGAAAGAGGATTTAAAGACTGTATTTGTGGCAGGAAAATGTCCATGAATTCTGCTACCATTGCCGGGATCCAGACCATAACCAAGTCAATTGTTACAAGTGTGGACAGATTTCCCTGCAAATACAAAGATCTAGGAAAATACAAAGATCTGGAAAATGTAAGAATTGTGCAGGTCTTTGAGAAGCCAAAATACAGCCTCATCTGCCTTACCAGGAATAGTTGTGCACTAGCTTTTTTTTTCTTTTCCCCCATCGGTGGAACAGGCCAAATCCTCTGCCATGCATCAAAGAAAAGGAGGCACCACACTACGTACACACCCAGACCATCAAGTGCCAAAGAAGCACAGAGGCTTGTGTGCACTAGCATGGATGTGCACAGTACACTGGTGCCGTTGGGGAATAAGGCTTCATCGGCACCATTGAAGCATAAGGCCCCAGTGCAATCAATGCAAAAGTCCTTGACATGTCGAGCATTGATTTTCAATGCCTTTGCCTTAAATCATTTGAGGATCAATGCATTGTATTGCAAATCTTTCTATACAACTACATGCTAGTCAGGCAAGCTCTTCACAGGAGTATAAAGAGATATGATCCCCTTTGAACTGACGATTACTAGAGCACTATTGCCAACAAAACTGCTGTCACGGGGACCGCATCTAGAAACACCAGATCCTATATGCGCTCTGGTGCCTTTTGTTTCTAATCAGCCTCCAGTTCAAATTTCCAAAGCACAAAAGACGTGCAACCTTCCATTCTAGTATCAGAAGAAAATGTTCCACCACTCACACCAGGTCAGAGAGCACATCAGCCACTTGACCAAGTAGCAGATTTGGTGAAAGATTTATTTACCTCATTAGTGGCTAAGGATAAGGAGGGAACCCAACAACCTTTCCTTTTCAATGTATCATTTTTACTTCCATGAGAGGGAATCCCAAAATCCCCAATACAGGTGGATTTTCCATCAGAACCTCTACAAGGTGCTTCTGTCCCACAGCATTCCCTTGAGCAGACTCTAGCCACTCCGAGGATATTCATCAGTTCTTTCCTCTCAGGTGACCAAAGATCCCTCCTCTATCACCAGCTTCATCATTAGAGTCCTGGATCAGTGTTCCATCATCTCTAGACTCTGAAGAGGAATTTACGGGAATTGCCTCCAAACACTTACGTTTGATTTGCTGGTATTGATTCAAGAAGTCAAATATAAAAAGGCAACATTTTGCCCCACAGTCAGTAGAGTTGATTAGAAAGGTTCAGTTATCCGTTGACTAAACTCTCTCAGAATGCTCCATGCACGTTCTGGTTTGCTTTGAAGGAAGAACAATCTCTGAGGAAAGACTGAAACGTGGCCTCGTTGGGAGAATAAAAAGATAAGTGTTTTGCAATTAAGGATCATAATGTCTGGGACTACAATTTCTGGGAATAAAGGAACATTGTTTGGAATATGTTCAATATAAGAATGGTATAATAAGAGATCAGATACATTGGAATAGTTAAATGGAAGAATACAGCATAGCAGCAAACAAGATATGCTGTATTTTCTTTTTTAAAAAATAAATAAATTAAAATTAACGTATTTTTGGATTAAAGAAGGATTTTCTATTAAAACATAGGAAGGTGGTTGGCAGGTTAATGATTATAAAATATTGAATATTGGCGGGTTGCCAATTTATAATGTACAAAATATGAAACCACAACCCCTTTCAAAAAAATTTTTTTTCAAATGTTTTTATTTGCAGATTTAGAGATTGGTCATTTTACTAATAAAAGTATTTTCTAAACACAAGATAAGTATATAAAGTGCTTAAACTGTTGTTCAAGGCGATTTTTTTCTTCATTTGACGCCATCCTTCTAGCCACTTGCTGTGTCGTAGGACATCAGTATGGTTTTATTCCAGCTGATGAAAGCCCTCTTTGAGCCTCTATCCTCCTGTGGACTTAACTACCTGATTTTGAAAGTTACTTTTTTGGTGGCAGTGTCTTCAGCTTGCAGAGTCAAAGAGTTTTAGATCCTGGTAACTTATCCAGCTTATACAAAAGTTCATCATAAGAGGATGGTGCTTTGCATGCGTCTTAAGTTTCTGTCTAAGTGTGTAATAGACTTCTACCATAATCAGTCAATTGTCCTGCCAATATTTTTTTCCTAAGCCCATATGCCCACAAGTGATCAGGCCCAGTATGCTTTGTACTGTGAGACAAATTTTATAATGCCCCGCATAATGGAAAAGTTTGTATGTGCGTTGTGCACAGAATTTACCAAGGATTTTCATAGTAACCTTATATGTGTAAGTTAATTCCTTAATTGGCCAGGTACAAACCAAATTGTTCCCACACAGTTACAGCTGCTCCAAACAGGGTGTAACTTGTGCATGGTAACTTATACGCATACTTTTGAAAATACTAAAATAATGTATATAAATCGTATCCCTGCCCAAATTCCACGCTCCAGAAGCCCTTTCTCCTAGTGTGTAAAAGTAAGCATAAAACTCTTATGTGCATTTTTTTTACATGCACTGGGTATGGACTATATTGAAATAGTCATTTACATGCATAAATTGAGTTTTATGCGCATAAATATTTTTGAAAATCGTACTCTTCGAAAGCTCTCTCCTGTTTGGTGCATTAAAGCCCATAGAAAGTTTCTTTTTTGGTTTATTTCCCCTTTTTTTGTGGAGGACAACCCTTAGCTAGGGAGGCCCATGTGTGTGACTATAGTGACTTGCTTTAGAGAAAACAAGTTGCTTGCCTGTACCAGGTGTTCTCTGAAGTCAGCACATACAAAGCCTTCCTTTTCCCCTTCTGGAGTTGAGCTTATTAGCGTAATTAAAGAACTGGGGCAAACTGCTTAGCTGTGAGGACTCTTAACTCCAGTGCATACTTGGAGAAATATTCAAGGCTTCATTAGAAAGCTCTGGAAAATGTTACATGTCAGCACATTAGGTGATCTTGCCATATGTATGACTGGTGAATTACTGTCTTCAGAGAATACCTGTTACAAGTAAGTAACCTTGTTGTCTGGCATCTCCTTCCAGAGTCTTCTCTACTAGCTCCCACACTTCTATTGTCTTGGTTTCCTTGTTTTTTCTTCCTGTTTTTCTCCTTATCTTTTATCTCTGCCTTCAGAGGTAAGTTGTTTTTTCCTAGGCAAGCAGGATGGTAGTCCTCACATATGTGTGACATCATCAGATGTAGCTCGGCACGAAAAACTTCTGTCAAAGTTTCGGAAACTTTGACTGGCACACTGAACAGGCCCAGCATGCCACTATCCCCGCGTCCATGCAGGGTCTTCTTTCAGTCTCTCCTTTTCCGTGGAGCTACTGCCTCGCAGTGGTGGAGCTCTTGCTCTATTTTGTGGAAAAAGTTCCATAAAGTTCGTTTTTTGCTCTGTGCTCCGGTTCCCCGTCAGTCTTTCTCGCTAATCGGTAAGTTTTTCCTCTCCTTCAGTGTCCGCCGCTCTCAGTGTCCTTGCGGTTTTCTTTGTGCCTTATAGCGGCCATCTGTACCCCCAGTGCCCCCGGACGATGTCCTTAACAGATCCCCACGAAGTGTTCATCCTATGCCTGGGGGCATCGCATGATGTTTGGGGCTACAATCTGTGTGCGCAGATGACTCAAAAAGAGCTTTCGGGCCAGGCTGGATAAGATGGAAAATGTTTTTGGTTCAGGTAAGTCTGACCCCTCCACCCTGGCATCGATGCCATTGATGCCCAAGGACTGGGGAGAGCCCTTCATAATTGATTCTTTGGGGGCCACTCCTTCCCCGAGACTTTTGGGGGAGAAAGGCTCTGGGGGTCGACCCGTGTCTGTCTCTTCGAAGTCGTGGACTTCTAGATAATCATGCTCATCCTTGGCACCGGGGAAAGACCAGGCCTAACACCATGGGAAGTCTTGGAAATACCGCCATTAGTCTCCATCCTCACATGGTGCCGGACTTGGGCTGGCCTCGGAACTTGCCGCTTTGCCTCCAAAGTGGCCCTGGCGAGAGGCGGCCTCATCCTCGAGTCCAGTGGCCCAAGGTCATCTACACTGATCCTGGTGTCGGGCATTGATGCCCCTCAGCATCCCGAGGAGGAGCTGGCCTCTCTTCTCTCCTCTCTACCTCTCCTTTCAGCAGAAGCTTTTGAGGCGGAGCTGGAGCATCGGGTGCGCCTGGCGGTGGAATGCGCTTTGCGCAACAGGGAGACCATGCTTCCACCACCGATGCCAGTGCCTTCCCCAACTCCGGTGTTATCACCAATGCCAGTGCCCGCATCAATGCCTGTGCTGTTGCTGGTGCCCGCATTGACGCCTGCGCCAGTGTCTATGCCTGTGGTATCTATCTGGCTTGGAACCGTTGTTGGATCATCTTGACCCTCCTGACACAATTGTTGCCAGCGCCCCACGATTCTTTGGTGGCCCGACGGGCACCGAAGTATAAGGCGTCTGAACCAATCTTTGTCGGGGACGAGGGACAGTCTGTGCCTTCCGCACTGCTGGAACTCCCCTTTCCTTGACCTGTGCTGCTGAGGCTGGTGCCTGGTCCCTCGAGTCCCCCTTTCTTCCCGGGTCCCTCAGTGCTTCTGCCCCAGGATGTGCCCAGTGCTCCCTGACTTCTCCCTTTGGGTGGGCTAGATGAGCCTGAGGACCCTTATGACCCTTGGTGAAGGGATACCTCAGATACCTTGTCGGTGAATTTCGATGGTCTTCCATTGGAACACTCTTCCTCGGAGAAGCGGCATCTGTCCCCACCAGAGGATCTGACCTTCGCGGGGTTTGTCCGGGCTATGACTGAAGCTATTCCCTTCCAACTTATGATGTAGGAGGATGCCCACCACAAAATGCTGGAGATTCTCCAGTTCGTGGATGCCCTGAAGGAAGTAGTGGCAGTCTCTGTCCACGAGGTTCTCCATGAACTGCTTCTTTGACTTTGGGAGTACCCTCTCTCCATGGCCCTGGTGAACCGGAAGGCTGATGGGGGTGTATCTTGTGCAGCAAGCTATGGGCTTTGATAAGCACCTTCCCCATCAATCTGTGGTGGTAGAGTGTGCACTGAAGGAAGCAAAAGGTCAAAGACTCGTGCCTCGGCTCTGCCTGACAAGGAGAATAGGGCATGGGATGCCTTGGGTAGGAGAGTGTTCCAGGGCTCCATATTGGTGGCTGATATTGCTTCCAACCTGTTATACATGACCCAATACACCTGTAACCTCTGGAAGCAAGTCCAGGAGGTTGTGGGTGGCCTTGCCCAGCAGCCTCAAGAAGCCCTTATGGCTATTGTCCACCAGGGCCTGGAGTGTGGGAAGCACAAAGTGTTTGCAGCCTACGACATCTTTGAGACGGGCTGCGTAGCTGCCGCCGGCATCTCGGTCACATCTCAGTCTTGCTTGGCTTCGTGCCTTGGACCTTTGCCCTGAGGCTCAGGACCAGCTAGCTGACCTGCTTTGCACCAGGGATAACCTTTTCAGTGACATGGTGGAGGATGCAGTCGCACAGCTGAAGGATCTCCATGAGACCTTTCAGCAGTTGTCTGCTACTGTCTCACCCTCTCTGTCAGCTTCTGAGAGGTCTTCCCAGCCTAGGCCGAGGAGGCCCTTCCTCAAGCAAAGGAAGTACTACCTGCCTGCTCCTCACTTTCGACCACAGCAGACAAGCACTAGGGGCAGATCTCATCAGTCACATGTCCCAGACCACAGCCAGTGCCCCAGGCTAGCCCTGCTATGGAGTTTTGACTGGCTGTGAGGGAACATAAGCCAGTGGTATCATCCAGTGACAGAAGACCCATGGTCAGGGGCCAGTTCCGATTCTTTGCAGATCGGAGGTCGTCCGTGACTTCGGATTAATGGGTCCTGTCCCTCATCCGGTACAGATACAGGTTGAATCTCTGCTCTCTGCCCTTCTAATGGCCAGGGCAGTAGAGCCCGTTCCTCGGGAGCAACAGGGACGGGGGTTTTACGCCCGTTATTTTTTGATTCCAAAGAAAACAGGAGGCTTCCATCCCATTCTCTATCTTCAAGCCTTAAACAGGTTTCTCACAAGGGAAAAGTTCAAGATGGTATCTTTGGGCACCCTAATTCCCCTCTTGCAAAGAAAGAGGGGACTGGCTTTGCTCCCTCGACCTGAAAGTTGCTTACACCTACATCAAGATCTCTCCCAGTCACCGGAAGTATCTTCGCTTTGTGGTGGGCTGCTGGGATTTTCAATACCGCATACTCCCGTTTGGCTTGGCCTCCATGCCAAGGGTCTTCACAAAGTGCTTGGCTGTGTGGGTGCCTATTTATGTCAGCTGGGGATCCAGGTCTTTCCATATCTGGATGACTGGTTGGTCAAGAGCGACACTCAAGTAGGAGCATTGTGGTTGGTACACTGGACCATTTGGGTATTGGAGCACCTGGGGTTTTTAATCAGTTACCCAAAATACCATCTCCATCTGTCATCACGGCTGGATTTCATAGGAGCCATGCTGGACCCGATGCAGGCAAAGGCCTTTTTGCCCCACGACAAGGTCTGTGTGGGGAAGATCCAGGAGAGCCAGCTAGTGCCGGCACAGCGCATATTGCAGCTTCTGGTGCACATGGCCGCAATCGACCATGTCACCCCTTTCGCCTCTCTGCATATGCGCTGATCCCAGTGGACCCTGCGCTCTCGGTGGCAGTAGGCCACCCAAGATATCCGGGTTCGCTTCCAGGTTTCTCTTGCTCTCAGGGATTCCCTGGCTTGGTGGAGATCCCCATCCAATATGGAGTGGGGTATGCCATTTCAGGTTCCCCCCCCAGCTGAGATTATCCTTACCACAGATGCGTCTCACCTAGGTTGGGGAGCCCACGTCGACAGCCTCTACACCCAGGGTCTCTGGACAGCCCAAGAAGCCTGGTGTCAGATAAGTGTTTTGTAGCTGCGGGCGATCTGGTACGCATTGTGGGCCTTCAGGATTGCCTGGCCAACCACGTGGTCCTCATTCGGACAGACAGCCAGGTTGCCATGTGGTATATCAACAGGCAAGGGAGCACCAGATCCTTCCTCCTCTGTCAGGAGGCGGTGCAGATTTGGTCCTGGACTCTGGCTCAGGGGATGTTGCTCTGGGCAGTGGACTTGGCCGGGGCGGAGAACACCCTGGCAGACATGCTGAGTCACACCTTCCGACTCCACGAGTGGTCCTTGAAATGAGGTGGCAGATCGGATCTTCCGTCTCTGAGGAACCCCGGATGTGGATCTATTTGCCACCCTCTGCAACAGGAAGGTGCCTCAGTACTGCTCCCTGTCCAGGACAGACAGCCAACCAGCTGCAGACACCTTTTCCCTTCACTGGGGATCAGGCCTCCACTCCCATTGGTAGCGAAGACTATCTTGAAGCTTCGTTAGGACCGGGTAACCATGATACTCATAGCCCCCCACTGGCCAAGAAAGCTTTGGTTTCCACTCTTGCAGGAGCTCTCCCAGTGGGACCCAATCCAACTTGGGACTGCCCCGGACCTTTTCTCGCAGGATCAGGGCAGGCTGTGCCACTCCGGCCTCAGAACCCTGTTCCTCACAGCCTGGATACTGAGCGATTGATCTTTTAGCCTCTTGACCTTTCAGAGGAAGTGTCTCGAGTTCTTGTGGCTTCACGAAAGCCTTCCACTAGGAAGTCTTATGCATTGAAATGGAGGAGGTTTACAGTCTGGTGCGAACAGAAGAATCTCGCCCCCCCCCCCCCCTTCTCTTGCCCGATCCAGGACCTCCTACTTTATCTGCTGCACCTCTCTGAGGCTGGGCTTAAAACCAACTGTGCTAGGGTGCATCTCATAAGGGTTTACCACCAAGGGGTGGATGGTTCGCTTATCTTGGTGCAGCCAATTGTGGGGCGGTTCATGTGTGGGTTACGTCAGCTGCGGCCTCCCCTATGAACCTCAGCGGTGTCCTGGGACCTTAATGTAGTGGTGGCTTGACTGATGAAACCACCATTTGAGCTGCTGCAGTCCTCAATGCTCAAGTATTTGACCTGGAAGGTCATATTCTTGGTGGTAATCACATCAGTGCGCAGGGTCAGTGAGCTGCATGCCTTGGTGACTTATTCGCTCTACACGAGATTTTTTCCATGACAGGTTAGTTCTGCGTACCCACCCTAGGTTCCTACCAAAGGTGATGACAGATTTCCATCTTAACCAGTCTATCATCCTGCCTACTTTCTTCCCTAGGCCGCATTCCAACTAAGGGGAAAGGGTGCTGCACACACTTGATTGGGCATTGGTCTTCTACCTGGACCAGACAGCAGGCTATAGGTAGTTTTCCCAGCTCTTTTGACTTCAACAGATTGGGGGTGGCTGTGACTAAGCAGAATCTTTCTACCTGGCTAGTGGACTGCATCTCCTTTTGCTATGACTAGCTGGGGGCCAAGTCCTTTTGCTATGACTAGCTGGGGGCCAAGTCACAGCTCATTCGGTTAGAGCCATGGTAACCTCTGTGGCTTTCCTGCATGCATTTCTAATGGGGAAGATCTGCAAGACTGCGACATGGAGTTCTCTCCACACCTTCGCAGCTCTTTATTGTTTGGACAGGGACAGCCGCCAGGATAGCAGGTTCAGTCAGTCTGTCCTCAGGAATCTCTTCCAGCCATAAACCCAACTCTTCCTACCTAAGGCCCATTTTTGGGTTCAGACTGTCCCCACTGTGACCACCAGTACCTCTGAGGTTGTGCCTGTTGGTACCTAGTTTGGTGTCTGTTGGTCTCATTGGTTTTTAGGTCCAGTCTGTAGCTAGAGATTCGCCCATATGTGAGGACTATCATCTTGCTTATCCTAGGAGAAAAGTGCTTACCTGTAATAGGTGTTCTCCTAGGACAGCAGGATATTAGTCCTCAGGAAACCGGCCTCCCACCCCATGGAGTTAGGTTCTCCTAGTTTTGTTTTGTTTTTTAATCTACTTACGAGACTGAAGAAAGAACCTGCGTGGACAGTGGCATGCTCAGTGTGCCAGTCAAAGTTTCTAGAAACTTTGACAGAAGTTTTATGTGCTGGGCTCCATCTGATGATGTCACCCATATGTGAGGACTAACATCCTGCTGTCCTAGGAGAACACCTGTTACAGGTAAGCAACTTCACTTTCTCTCACTGTATAAAATCTTTTCTTTTTCTTGCTTTCCAGGTTCGGCTGAAAATGCTGTACGCAGCGACTAGAGCTACAGTTAAGAAGGAGTTTGGAGGTGGACACATCAAGGATGAGCTTTTTGGAACTTTGAAGGTATGGTTTACAGTTTCTCTGTTTGCTGCTTGTCGCTATTATCTGACATGTGTTATCTTTATCTGGTGTTCTTTTCATGCTTTGTCTACTTTCTTAGTATCTCAACCAGCATTTCCATTAAAATCTTCTACCTGCTTCTGTGTCAGTACTCTAGATGAGAGCTCCCTTGGCAAAGGGATTCTACTAATATCCCTGATCATTGTCAGATACTTTTCATAGCTTTCCTTGCAGTACTCTTAGCTAGGGGCTTCTGCTAATTGTCATTTCCTTAGATAGTGGCCTCTACCAGGCTCTTCTCTATAGCTAGCAATCTCAGTGGATTCACACAGATGGCTTTCGTGACTGATAAGCTAAGATAGCCTCTCAAGCTGACAGATTTGGAAATTTGATACTTCCGAACCAATTGCCAAGCAACTAGGCAAATCACACTGCCAGTAGCCACTCAAAGCCTGAGTTTTGTTTCTTTTTGAGTTGCTGAAAGGAGCTTCTTTAGGAGGCACTAGTAAACACTGAATACCAACAGCCAGTAAGAGAAAAATCCTTTTCTTATAAAATATCTTGTAAGGAGCAGTGCTTACCAAGCAATATAGAGTAAATGCCCGTTCATCTCTTCTGAGCTATTACACTCAGTTAAATATGTCTCCATCCCTAAACTTACACACCAGTGGTTTAGTTTATTGGCATAATGTTTTGCAACTGATTGGCATTGTAATTTTATCTCATATGCTAGTAAGACTATATTCTTTTAAGTCATATAATTTCTTGTACATTGAGCCCACAGAGCAAAAACAAAGCTCATTGCTGACCTTTAACATACTAGTTAACCTGTAACTAACTTTAGCATTTCAACAGCCTTGACTATTTCTATACGTCTGATCAGTGTAATCTCTTTGTGTTGTGATTATGATGAATGTTATCTTTCTATTTCTTTACCTTCACCAAACTAGTCTGGCATTATAGAGAATTCTCTCAAAGTACTCTTACACTTCTCTCTTCTGCTCTGTAAAATCATTCTAACATTTTTATTGCCTCTTTTAGAAGAAATTCTTTACTATTAAGATTTATCCTTTAGAAGGAGTCTGTTTCTTCAGAATAGACAGCACCTTCATGGTGAGAGCACTGCAAAAGGGAATGACACACCTACACTAAGGATGTTCTCTTCTCTTTACTTGCCCAGTACGTGGTGGCTGGTTAGCCCCTTTAGTGTCATCCTCTGCAGAGCATACTTCTCACTTGCAATAGAAGAACATTTCCTCTGATAACAAGAACCCTGCTACTCCAAGGTTATGTCAACCTGGTGTGCACAAACCTTTGGGGAGTGCTCCATTCCCTTCTCAGGGACAATACAGGCTGTACTATCCCCTTCCAGATTGGCCGCCGATGAGTTAGGCTGCCAGATACTGTGCCTGTTGAAGGTTCCTTAGAAAGTTGCCAGTCCATGCTATCACCGGAACGGTGAGTCTTGCTCTGTGCTCTCCTGAGACCAGTGTTTTCTTGTCCCCCCAACCTCCCACTTTTGGGTCATGTACTACTCCTTCATCCCAGAGCCCAACATTCTTTTCTCATCAGGGTTCATATTTGAGGTTGATGCTATTGCCTCCCACCTTGATTGGGGGCCCATGCATGAGGCCAGCACTCCTACCACTCTCCTCACCTCTACAGGTCCCATGCTTGAGGCCAGCTTTATCCCCCTGGGGCCCAAGTTCGAGTCATGTGTGCTTACCTTCCTGGGGTGCACCTACCTACATTTTTGCAGCTTGAGGCCAGTGCTCAGGGCTTATGTGCTTATCCTTCAATGAATATTCCTGCAACATAGTGCCGGTACTTAAGGCCTTCGTTTCACTATTAGGGTACAGGGCTTTCTCTGAGGACAAGCAGGATGGTAGTCTTCACACATGGGTGACATCATCAGATGGAGCTTGGCACAGAAGTTTGATCTCAAAGTATCTAGAACTTTCAAACATGCCCTAGTGAGCATGTGCAGCTGTAGTCATCATCCTGCTGTATAGGCAGAGTTCCTCAGTCTCTTTTTTTTTTCCCATGGAGCCATGTGCTCACGGTATTCAGCTTTGCTCTCTACCTCACAGTCTTTGTAAGAGATTTTTTTCTAGAGCTGAAGCTGCTTGCTTTCCTTTACCTTACTGTAGTTTTATTTCTTTCCCTTTTTCCTCCACTGTATGAGTACTGGTCAGGGTGATTTTACTGTGGTGGGCTCTTTTTTTCCAGTTTCCCTCTGCTGCATAGGTGTATCTGGGTGTGTGTTTCCCTCATGGCAAGCACAACAGGTTATACGCCACAGCCACAGGACTGACCTAAGACCGTGTTCCTGGTCAAACCCTAAGAGGAGTAGACACCAGGAGGATAGTGTCGGGAGTCTTCTCCTTCCTCAGAAGAGGAATATGTCTTTCGACCCCTCCCTGCCACAAACCCCTTTTGTGGGGAAGCCCTTTAGGTTCTGTTCCTGGCATGTTTCTCTCAGGACAAGCAGGATGGGTTACATCATCAGATGGAGCCCTGTCATGGAACACTTTTGTCAAAGTTTCTAGAACTTTGACTGGCACACTGAGCATGCCCAGCATGCCACTAACCCTGTGGCCACCAGGGGTCCCCCTTAGTCTCTTTTTTTTCTGTGCAGTAGTTACCTCATGGTTTAGGAGCTTTGTGAGAAATTTCTCACAACTTTCCTCACGGAACTTTTGAAGTTTAATCTTCCTAAAATCACCCTCACCAGGGTCCCCCATTATGCACAGTTCCCTCCAGCATTTGGTAAGTGTTTCCCTGTAGTTTGTGGTCGATTCCTGGCAGCATTTCTCCTCAGTGCCCGACAGTCATCAACTGCGCGCCCGCCTTTTTTACGATGGCGACCGGGTTCAGAAAATGCACTGAATGTCCGAGATCCATGTCCATAACTGATCCGCATACCGTTTGCGTTTTATGCTTAGGTCCCTCGCACGACGTTCGTCGATACCCTAGATGCACACAAATGACCCCCAAAGGCCGTCGCGCTCGTCTGGACAAGATGGAGCACTTATTTGGTTCAAAACATTCTGCGCCATCGACTGCAGAGGGTCCATAGACCTCTGAGATGCCCCGCCTGGAACATCGTGGAATGGGTGACCATCCATCACCATCGAAGACATCGGTGTCATCATCCTCTGTGCCGGAGAAGGACCGGACCGAGCACAGAGGGAAACACCGGCAGGTGTCCCCGACCTGTGCCAGCACTGATACCGCAGTGGCATCGACTTCCATCGAGCCGCCTGCGAAGAGGTCCCGGGGAGAGGAGCCCCCATCCTCCTCTGGACCCAGGACCCCTAGGCATTCCCCACCAATACCGGTGCCAGGCACTGAGCCCGTGGAAGCTCCGGTGACGTCTAGCCTGCCTCCTACCCTGATTGCCGTGCCACCCATGCCGGCTTTTCGGGAGGAATTGGACTGCATGGTCCAAGAGGCAGTGCTGAATGCCCTACGAGGCTTCCAATTGCCGCCGGCGCTGGCCCCCATACCGGCCCTGTAACCGGCTCCCTCAATGTTCACACCGCTCCTTGAGTGCCTCGACACGCTCATCTGTGCCTTGCTGACTAAATCTGTGCCACCGCTCGCGCTGGCACAGTCGTCCATCGAGGCCTCCGCAGGTCTCGATACCGGGTTCCTCGGAGGAGGAAGAATCTGTTCCTGGCCAGATCCCTCCACGGGAACTATCGATGTTGGAACCCATTCCAGGTCCATTGGGGCTATCGGTGCCCAAGCGTACCTCATTGGCCCTGGTGCCCTCTATGCCAGCATCGATTCCCTCTATGCCAGTGCCGCATCCATCAATGCCTTCCCACCCTCTTGGCTTTGGCATACTTCCTCCATCAGGAACTCTTACAGGGGAAGGAGAAAGTGCCTATGATCCATGGGGAGATGCATCTTCAGATGATTCTTCACAAGCTTCTGAGGAGTTGCTCTCAGAGCCTTCACCCCCGGAAAAGAGACTACAATCTCCTCTGGAAGACCTCTCCTTTACCAATTTTGTCAAAGAAATGTTTGAGACTATCCCTTTTCCACTGGTGATGTAGGAAGATTCTCGCCACAAAATGTTGGAGTCTTACAATTAGTAGACGCCCAAAGGAGATAATGGTGATACCAGTGCACAAAGTCCTTCTTGACCTTTTGCACCGCCTATGGGACCATCCAGGTACAGTACCTCCAGTCAACAGAAAGACATATGCTACGTACCTGGTCCAACAAGCCCCATGCTTTCAGAAAAGTTAGCTGCCCCACCATTCTGTAGTTGTGGAATCCGCTCAGAAAAAGGCTAAATGATCATGTCCACATTCCTCTGCTTCTCCTGGTAAGGAACAGAAGGCATTAGATGCCTTGGGATGAAGGGTTTTCCAAGGGTCCATGTTGATAACGTGAATAGCAGCATATCAATTATACATGACCCAATATGATATAAATCTCTGGAAACAAGTCTAGGAATTTGCGGAGATATTAATACAGCAACAACAGGAGACCTTGTCCTCCATCCTACAAAAAGGATTGGAAGCAGGCAAACATGAGGTCAGAGCTGCCTACAATTCTTTTGAAACAGCATCCAGAGTCTCGGCAGCAGGCATCAGTGCTAGACGCTGGGGCCTGGCTTAAAGCATCAGACCTACGCCTGGAAGTGCAGGACAGACTTGTGGATCTACCCTGTACAGGAGACAACCTGTTCAGGGACAAGATTCAGGACGCAGTGGCCAAGTTAAAAGACCATCATGAGACCCTGCGTCAGTTGTCAGCTGTTTCCCCAGATATTCCCTCCATAGCCCGCAGGGGAACATGAAGGGACACCAGGAAACAATTCTACAGGCCTCGCAGATATTTCCTTCCTGTGTCCCGTGCATGACCAGCTCGGGCACCTCAGAGGGGACAGGCACGTCAAGCGAGAACACCTAGGCCACAGCCAGCTCCACAAGCTGGCCCTGCGGCTGGATTTTGACTCTCTTCCAGAGAGCAGCAGCCATCCTCCGGTGGGGGGCTGCCTTTGCCACTTTGCAACCAATTGGTACCCAATTACCACAGACCAGTGGGTATTGTCCATCATAACCCACGGTTACCTTCTAAATTTTTCAAAAATACCCCCAGACTTACCACCCATCCCATTCTGGAGCTGGGATGATCACACAGGACTACTCGAGTCAGAGCTCTCAACCCTTCTGTCAGCCAGAGTCATGGAACCGGTTCCACCGAATCAGCAGGGGAGAGGGTTCTACTCCAGGTATTTCCTAATTCCAAAAAATATTGGCAGCCTATTCTGGATCTCCGTGCCTTGAACACCCATCTTCAGAAGGAATGTTTCAGAATGGTGTCCCAGGGCACCATGCTTCCACTCCTACAAAGGGGGGGATTGGCTCTGCTCTCTGGACCTTCAAGACGCATACGCTCACATTGCGATCTTCCCTCCTCAGTGCAAGTATCTGCGATTCGTGGTGGGTCACAGGCACTATCAATACAAGGTACTGCCATTCGGCCTGGCCTCTGCGCCCCGATTGTTTACCAAGTGCCTTGCAGTTGTGGCTACACAGCAGGGGCATACACGTTTTTCCTTACCTGGACAACTGGCTCATAAGAAGCCAGTCCAAACAAGGAGCCCTCGACTCCCTCGGTCTCACCATAAGGCTTCTACACTCATTGGAATTTCTAATCAATTACTCCAAATCCCATTTGACGCCGTCTCACCATCTCTCTTTTATAGGAGCAGAATTGGACACGACACTAGCCAAAGCATTCTTACCCGATGACCGCGCAATTATGCTGTCCAACCTGGCCAGCTCTATCCGCTGTTGGAAAAGAGCCTCCGCTGACCACTTACTCAGGTTGCTTGGCCATATGGCATCAAAAGTCC
Organism: Rhinatrema bivittatum; assembly: GCF_901001135.1. NCBI lineage: Eukaryota > Metazoa > Chordata > Amphibia > Gymnophiona > Rhinatrematidae > Rhinatrema > Rhinatrema bivittatum. The sequence continues at coordinate 194,450,275 of NC_042618.1, read as the reverse complement.
ACGTCACCCCAATGGCACACTTCACCATGAGAGTGACACAATGGACTCTAAAATCTCAGTGGCGACAAGCTACTCAATCGCTTTCGTCCCTGATACACATCACCAACCAGCTTCATCTGTCCCTTACAATGAAAACTTGCATTAAAAAAATCATCAATGATGGTTATTTTAAATTAAATGTCATTAAAAGATTAAAACCTCTTCTATTCCCAAAAAATTTTAGAACAGTTTTACAGGCACTTCTTTTGTCGAGATTAGACTACCTCAATTCATTATTTTTAGGCCTACCAGCAAATGTTACAAGACCATTGCAACTTCTGCAGAACTCAGCAGCTAGATTTTGACAGGAACTAAAAGATCTGACCATATTACCCCAATATTAAAGGACTTCCACTGGTTGCCTGTTAAATACAGGGCCCAGCATAAAATCCTGTCCCTTATTCATAAAACACTCTATGATGAAAAAATTGAATGGTTAACTTCATCACTTCATTTCCATATTCCTTCAAGAATCACTAGATCAACAGGTACAGGGATGTTGCCAATTCCTTCCCTAAGATTGCGCATCTAAATAATATAAGAGAGAGGACTATTTCTATTGCTGGACCCATACTATGGAACTCTATACCACAAGAATTACGATTGGAAGCAGACATTAAATTATTTAAAAAGGGCATTAAAACATGGCTATTTAAACAAGCCTTCCAAGAAATGTTATCCTAATGATATCAGACTACTATTTATATACCAAGGTAATATATATTTTTTATTTTATTATCTCTGCTCTTACTACACTGCCTCTGTTTAAATTTTATAATTATTTAGTTTACCATTTTATTTAGATTACTATTTAATTTTATTTATATTATAAAACTATGTATTTACTTCCTTTTTCTTTTGGAAATGCAAATATTTTTAAATGAATATTTGTTAGCTACTGTAAACCGATTTGATATGTTCGCATGAAAAATCGGTATATAAAAATTATTAAATACAATAAATAAATACCTGGTGGACACACAAATCCAACTTGCAAGTGGGTCTTCCTTTCCAGTAACCGGCTTCTCAGGTGACCTTAACCACGGACGCCTCCAACCTAGGTTGGGGAGCCCATGTCCAAGGCCTTCAAACTCAAGGGTCTTGGACAACAGCTGAAGCAGCCTCTCAGATCAACTTTCTGGGGCTTTGGGCGATGCGGTATGCCCTTTATGCATTTCAGCACTGCCTCTCCAACAAAGTTGTCCTGATTCAGACAGACAACTAAGTTGTAATGTGGTACCTGAACAAGCAGGGGGACACGGGCTCTTACCTGCTCTGCCAGGAGGCAGCACAGATTTGGACCTGGGCCCCGTTGCATTCCATCCTACTGCAAGCCACTTATCTGGCAGGCACACAGAATGCACTGGCGGACTGCCTCAGCCGTCATTTCCAGCCCCACAAGTGGTCTCTGGATCCCTCTGTCAAGAGCAGAATCTTTCACTGGTGGTGTCAATCGACCGGTTGCATCCAGTCAGAACCACAAAGTGGAACGCTTCTGCTCCCTACACAGGGACAGACAAGCACTTACCATGGATGCCTTCGCCCATCCCTGGAATACAGGTCTGCTATACATGTATCCTCCGATTCCGCTAATAAGCAAGTCTCTCTTGAAGCTACAACAGGACCGAGGCTTAATGATACTCATAGCTCCGTATTGGCCACGACAAGTTTGGTTTCCCACACTTCTCGACTTCTCTGTCCAGGAACCCATTCGCCTGGACACGTCGCCCAACCTCATAACACAGATTCACAGCAAGTTATGCCTCCCGAACATCCAGACCCTGTCTCTGACAGCCTGGATGTTGAAAGGTTGATTTTACAACCATTCAATCTTTCTAGTGGCATCTCTCAAGTTCTTGTAGCTTCCTGGAAGCCTTCCACATGGAAATCTTACCGCTCTAATGGAAGAGGTTTACCTTGTGGTGCACACAAAAGGGTTTGGTCCCCTTTTCTTGCCCCACATCAAATCTGCTAGACTTTCTCTGGCACCTCTCAGAATCTGGTCTCCAAACGTCATCTACCCGAGTACACCTTAGTACCATCTCTGCTTACCACCAAGGAATAGGGGATGCCCTGATAACGGGTCAACCCCTGGTGAGTCGTTTCATGAAAGACTTATTACAGCTTAAGCCTCCTCTATGGCCACCGGTCGTGGCATGGGACTTTGCACGGCTCATGCACACTCCTTTTGAGCCCTTGCGCTCCTGTGAACTCAGATACTTTACATGGAAAGTACTTTTCCTAGTAGCCATCACATCTGCTCGCAGGGTAAGTGAGTTACAGGCTCTTGTGACCTACTCAACAAGGTTCCTCCATGACCGGATAGTTCTTCGCACTCACCCTAAATTCCTTCCTAAGGTGATAACTAATTTCCATTTAAATCAGTCCATAGTCTTGCCCACTTTCTTTGCAAGACCTCATGCTCACCCGGGTGAGCGAGATCTGAATACCTTGGACTGTAAGCATGCTCTTGCATTTTATTTAGACTGTACCGCAGTCCATAGGAAGTCCACCCAACTCTTTGTTTCTTTTGATAAAAACAAACTTGGAGTTGCGGTGGGCAAGCAGACACTCTCCAACTGGTTGGCAGACTGCATTGAATTCTGCTACCAGCAAGCAGGCCTTCCACTTCAGAGACGAGTGAAGGCACACTCAATCAGCCATAGCAATGTCAGTAGCACACTATCGTTCAGTACCGATTGCCGACATTTGCAGAGCTGCGACGTGGAGCTCTCTCCACACCTTCGCAGCCCACTACTGCCTGGACAAGGCTGGAAAACAAGACTCCGTCTTTGGCCAGTCTGTCCTACGAAACTTATTTCCAGTATAGAAACCCAACTCGTCCTACCATGACCTGCTGTGAATTTCAGGCTGCCTCATTCTTGCCAACAGCACCACAGTTGTGCCTTTTGCACATTTTGAGCGCTGATTGGCTTCCTTTGTTATGAGTCAGTCTATAGCTTGCTATTCACCCATATGTGAGGACTACCATCCTGCTTGTCCTGGGAGAAAGCAGAGTTGCTTTCCTGTAACAGGTGTTCTCCCAGGACAGCAGGATATTAGTCCTCACGAAACCCATCCACCACCCTGCGGAGTTGGGTTCGTTACAGTTTTCTTATTTTATTTTTCGCTCATACTTTTGCTACAAATGAGACTGAAGGGGGGACCCCTGGTGGCTACAGTGTTAGTAGCATGCTGGGCATGCTCAGCGTGCCAGTCAAAGTTCTAGAAACTGACAAAAGTTTTCTGTGACAGGGCTCCATCTGATTGTCACCCATATGTGAGGACTAACATCCTGCTGTCCTGGGAGAACACCTATAAGCAACTCTGCTTTATCTCTGTCCTGGGAGAACACCTGTAAGCAACTCTGCTTTCTCTGAATCGGAGCCTTGATGTTTGGAATCAGTGCATCTACTGGGGGGCCAGGGCCGGGGAACAGCAGCAATGATCGTTGGACCATTTTTGCTGTGGTTTCTCCGTTGATTCCTGTGACCTATCCCATCTGAGGGTAGCTGCCAGTGGTGGATTGGTCACTTCTGAACCTCAGCGATCAGTGATTATAACTCAACTCTCAACTGGAGAGTTGAAAGGTTTTTTTTGGGATCGTGAAGCCCTGATCCCCATTACTCCTCTCCCTTCAAGAAGGGGAGATTTGACTGGGTTCCCCTCTGGATGCCCGATTGGGTGTCCTTTGTTCTCTGTTCCCAAGGAAAGGATGTCACCGCTTCTGACTGGTGGTTGCTTGTTCTCCTTTCCTCGCAATCTGTAAGAGCCAGGCAAGTGGTAGCACTCTCCTTAGGTTGTTCTAAGGCACAGCAGATCTATTTCATGAGGGAGCCTTTCCAGAGTAACTCCCAGGTAAACAAGGGTTTCTCTTGACCAGGAGTCACCTTAAGAAGTTGCCATATTGGGTCAGACCAAGGGTCAGTCAAGCCCAGCATCCTGTTGTTGCGTCGGGCAGCCATGGGGACCATGGCCGACCGAGCTTACCGCTTCCGGAGGCGGTCCGCCGCTCTCCGAGCCTCTGACCCTGGGCTTGGGGATGCGCCCTCGGGCACCGAGGTTGATGTCCACGTCGGGGGGGCCTCCTTCCATGGCTGGGATGCCGCTGCCTCAAAAGCCTCGCCCACCGACGTCATCTAGGTGCGCGCGGCAAGACCAGGTCCTCTTTTAAAGAGGCCAGCGCGGGAGACTCCGATCATCCCCAGGAGGTCTCCTCCCCCCTGGGAGGTATTTATATGCCTAACTCACCAACCTTAGGTGAGTTAGCAAGGACTTCATTTTTTGCAGCTCTGTTGCTTCCTTGTTGGAAGCACTCTCTCTGCCCTTCGAGGTATTTTCTAACCTGGGTACCCGCTCCTCGGGGGCTCTCTGCTTTATTTCAGGTGTCTTACGGGGATCAGGTACTTGCTCCTCGAGGGCCTGCTCTCCCTGCCTCTGTGCCTGTACCATCTACTTCAGCCTGGTGGAATCGCAAACATACAGCTACCATCTAGTGAGTAATCTACTCTGTCTGTCTCCTCCACAGCATTGCCTTGCCTGGGAAACCTACACCGGAATCCCCCTATACCAACGTGGTGAGACTGGTTTCCCTCTGCCGAGGGTCCCGAGACTGCTACCTCTGGATCACCTCACTACTGCCATCTCTGGTGGTATACATCAAGCTGTACAATAAAAGATCTAATTCTGTGTTTGTGCATCCTGAGTCTAGCCCAGTACTGTGGCTCCTCACGGGGCTCCTTCCCATTGGCGTGGTCATCTGCCACAATACCCAAGAATCCACCCAAACACTGCTAAACTTTAACACCTGTTTCCAACAGTGGCCAATCCAGGTTACAAGTTACCTGGCAATTACCCAAACACTAAGTAGATCCCATTCTACTAATGCCAGTAATAGCAGTGGTTATTCTTTAAGTGAACTTGATTAATAACAGTTAATGGACTTCTCCTCCAAGAACTTATCCAAACCTTTTTTAAATCCAGCTACCTTGATATCTGCTGAGCTCAATGAGCCACTATAGCCAATCATTCTCGCCTGTGGGACCCTACCTCAATGAGGAGGGTTCTAGTCTCATCTAATTGGTGAGTATGCCTTTCAACCTATTGCCATGGCTGAGGGAGTTGGAGGATGAGGGGCCCCGCAACAGAGGTGCTGCTCTTAGTTGCAGTGATTTGCAAGCTATACTTCCCCATTTTAGAGATAACCCTGTCTGCCGTCAGGGTCGTCCTAGTTCATACAACGATTGTTCTATTACTGACCACATGCTTCCTTGGGGGAAGTATTTGCAATCATGGCTGGGGTATTAATATCTACACCTGATGCTTTGCACTCTGTTCTGAGATCGCCCTGGCCCTGCTCTGGAAACCTTAGGGTTTCCGCACCCCAGTTTCTTGTCTCTTAGTGGAGTGATTCTGGATTTTTTCCTGGGGAATTTGCTCTGTTTCAGCTGTTCCAAGCAGGCTGAGGGCTGTATCTCTGTGGGTAACTCCATACTAGAATCAGCAGTGAGTTATTCGCTTGGGGTTGGGATATACCTCCTAGCTTGAGGTCTTCACTTGCTCTTCTGGACTTGCATATAGAGCTCATGCTCTCAACCCTCAGAACTAGTGCTCTTTTCCCCTCAGACCCACACCCCTCAGGGCAGGTGCAATCACCCTTCAGAGTCCATAATAAAGGCCTGCCTTCTTGCCCTCCAAGAGGGCTCATACTCTTGGCCTCCACTCTTGTCCCTGGAGCTTGGGCTACACCATTGCACCAGGTTATTTAAAACTGAATCTTAGTAGTTGTGCTAGGAGACTAGACTTGCATATGTCAAATTGGTGACTATCTCCTTGAAACTGTGTCTTATCTACTATGCTCTTTGAAACTGCATGAGATCGTCTGTGTTGCTCAAAACCAGCTCTTACATAGGATGCACTTTGAAACTATACAGGGCATCCATGTTGGAATCTCCTCATGGCCTCATCAGCTCTTTGCATGCTTGTAGTTTCAGCCCTCACCTTCCAGATTCATCATGTTACCCATGCTTCTTGGGTTCCTTGCAGCATCCATGGCCCTTGTAGGTATCATGATGACTGTGATTCTCAGTTCTTACCATGCCTTTGCTGTCTTCAAAGTGTGTTGTGGTATTTTCAGACCTTGCATTTATACAGCTATGGTCCTCCATCTAGATTTGTGCTTTTAGGCTTCTGGATGCCTTTGGGTGCTTGAATGCTTCCTGGTTCACAAGCACTTCTAGGCACTTTGATGCGATATGCCGGCTGACGGCTTTTGCACCGAATAGCGCCACCGTGAAAGGTGGTGCTATTCGGCATGCTACTGCCGATGATAATGTTAGTAACATTATCGCCAGCAGCAAAGCCACCGCCGACCCCGCCCCGATTTCACCCCCAATCTAATTTGCATGCTATCGCACGCGAAAAGGGCCTTTTCGCATGCGATAGAGGCTGTATAGCGTGCGATAAGCCCTTAGAAAATAACCCCTCAGGGACCTAAATAAAGGAACTTAGCTTTTTTTTTTAATATTTGCTCCAAATTGCTGAAGGGACCATGCCTGAAACATGTTTCCATCTGGTGCTCTATTACTTTCCCCTAGGTCCTTGAGATTAGACTGTCAACTAGAAAGCATTGTTAAATCCAGTATTGGCAATCATAAATGGTATGCATGCTTGTGGACCAATCCACTAAAACACAAATTTCCTGTCGATAGCAGCGCTGAATTAGCCATGCTGTCTGGGAAGCGTCACGACCCTAAGTAGGCGGAGTTTCCTCAGCTAATCACAGAGCTTTGACTCTGTGCAGCTGCGCGGTAGTGTTGCTGCGCGGTTTCCTCACCTCTTCAGTTTCTTTTTTTCTGCGAGCTTATTGCACGCGGGGTTTTTTTTCCTCTTGCTATTTTTTCCTGACAGGAATTTTTTTGACAAATATTTTTGTTTTTTCTCACTTTTTTTCATCCCAGATGGCTCCGAAGCTATATGAGCTCAAGTACTGCCAATGTGGCAAAATTATGTCCATCACTGATGGACATAATTATTACTACGTTTGTTTGGGCCCAGATCACGACCAAGCGTCGTATAGGGACTGCGGCAGAATGTCTCCGCAGGCCCAGCATCAGTGGTCAGCAAGGATGGAGCGCTTAAGGACGGGCTCATATGCCCCACCATCGTCTATGCACTCTTCGCCTGGACCGGCGAAGAAGGGTAAGGCCCACTCAAAACGGGCTTCCTCCTTAGGCCCGTCAGAATTGAAAAAATCGTTCCCAGTACCGGGCCAGGGTCTCATACACCCTCAAAGCCTTCTAAAAAAGCTGGGGCTCTGGCAGCGGTACTGTTGATAAAAAGATCAGGAGATGCGTTGTCCCGGTCTTTGGATTCATTGTCGACAAAGCGGACGCACGGCGCACCCAAAACGAGCGATGCACGCATGACTCACAGCGCATCATCGACGCATGGGTCGGTGCACGGATCGGTGCACGGCGCATCTACGGTGGACAGCGCAAAAAAGATGCATTTAGCGCTGCCGAACCAAAACACCAGAAAAAAACACCATCATACGACGCATCATACACATACATCGAACATACCTCAAGGAAGAGAACGGAAAAGAGAAAACATTCTCATGACTCCCTAAAGATCTCTAATATCAGCCCTGATATTGATGTAGAAAATGTATCTGCTCCTGAATCCCACTCCTCAGGTCAGACACCAGTGAGTGAGCGCTCCTTTTCTAGTCTCTCCTCAGTTTCTCAGTCTGAGACACTCTCCTTCCTTGCAAATTCCATTAAGCAAACGTATTCGCTCGTCTCCGATCATTTCACCGGGGGACCAACTAAAAAGGACATCGCCTGAGGACATTTTGTTGGCGGCTATTCCAACTAAAGCCCCAAAACAAAAGCTGCACATTCCTCCACAAGGTACCCTAGCAGCATCTGCAATGACTAAAATTTCTGAAGTCCTAAGCGCCTTCTTTCAGGATCTAGAACAGTCAAAACAGATACCACCAAGGGGCTCCCCTCAAGGTTCCCCACCTCCATCTCCAGACATTGAACCATTAGACCCAAATTCTGAGCATACACTGGTCCGACCTGTCAGCCCGGTTTCTCAGATATCCACCCATTCCTCAAACTCTTCGGGAATGCCATCTGATCTGCCAGAAGGCCTACCGGAGCCATATTCTCCCCCGGAGGACTTTACCTATGAAAAATTTATTGAAAAAGTAGGCAACCTCCTTCAAGTGGAAACTGGAAAGTTTCCTGATCCCAGGGCAGAAATGATGGGAATCCTAAATACCTTTGAAGCTCCTCCTGAACTGACTGCTTTACCACCGCATTCGGTCTTAGATAATATTCTGTTCAAGATCTGGAAAACGCCTTTCTCAACAACGGCAACCTCCAGAAAAATAGACATCAAATATAAAATGCGCAACTCCACAATTTGACACTTCTCAACTTCCTCATCACTCCATTGTGGTTGAGTTGACTTTATCAAAGGCAAAGCATACTAAATTACATTCAAACGCCCCGCCGGGCCGTGAGAATACGGTAAATGTCTGGATGACTTTGGAAAGAAGGTATACCACTCCTCCAAGTTGGCAACTAGAATACAGCACCATCAGTTCTATACTATGCAGTACCTCTTTGAATCTCTTCAAAAGATGCGTCCAATTTGTTTATCGGAGGGCAACACTCTTTCACAACCGTTTCTGGATATAGAGGAAGGTCTCCGACATTTACTCAGGTCTATTTATGAATCATTCGAGTCATCGGAAAGAGCTTCCGCTATAGCGGCCAGATGCCTCGCTTGGCTTAAGGTGAGCGCAATTCGACCTGATGTGCATGATAAATTAGCTGATATTCCATGCAGAGGAGACAATCTCTTTGGGGATAAATTTGGGGACACAGTCTCTCATTTAAAAGAACAGAGTGCGGCTGTACTTTCCCTTACGACACCTGCAGAGTCACATAAAACCCAGCAGAGGTTTTATCCTTACCATCAACGGTATTATTCACGACCACACAACAGACCATATTCTTAATATAGGCCTCAGCCATATGTTCTGCTCAAAAACCTAGCCCAAACTGTTTCAAGAGGTCGTTCCAGGCAACAAAGACAACAAAAACAAACGCCGGCACCTCAACAGAAACAACCACTGTCTTTTTTATGTCAATACAGCCACCACCACCACCAAAATTCATAGGCGAACGCCTTCAATTTTTCCTAAACACTGGGGAATCTATTACATCAGACCAGTGGGTAATCAACATCATCAAGAACGGTTACCCTCTAAATTTTCAATCCATTCCCTCTCTTCCTTTTATTCCTCCGAAACGGGCAATACACTCCCACTCAGCATCCCTCAATGCAGAGTTGACCAACCTACAACTTCAAAAGTCCATACAAATCATCCCTCTTCATCAACACCATCAGGGATTCTATTCCCAATACTTCCTTATTCCAAAGAAATCTGGAGGTCTCCGACCCATTCTGGATCTGCGACTACTCAACAAACAGATCCAGAAAGAGAAATTCAAGATGACTTCTCTCAAGAATATCTTGCTACTGGTACAACCCAACAATGGGCTATGTTCCATCGACCTGAAAGATGCATACTCCCATATACCAATTCACCCATCCTCTTGGCGTTACCTCTGTTTTCAAGCTCAGAATATGCATTACCAATACAAGGTTCTTCCCTTTGGCCTCTCCTCAGCCCCAAGGGTATTCACAAAATGTCTAGCAGTGGTGGTGGCGCACCTCAGGAAACTTTCGATTCAAATATTTCCTTATCTGGATGACTGGTTAATAGTAGCGTCAGATCTGTCTACACTGAGAGCACATACGTTACGCACGATCAACTGCCTTCAAACATTGGGATTTCTCGTCAACTACGAAAAGTCTCACCTACAACCTACTCAACTACTTCAATTCATAGGAGCTCTCATCAATACAGTAGAACAGAGAGTATACCTTCCTGCGGACAGAATACAAACTCTTAACGTTGGCTTACAGCCTACTCAACAAAACCCAAGCATCCGCATGCCAAGTTCTTCAACTTCTGGAACATATGGCGGCAGCAATCTATGTGGTTCCCCACACCAGACTTCACATGAGGCGCTTACAATGGGGCCTAAAGACCCAGTGGTCTCAATTTCTACAACCACTCAACTACAAGGTTCAAATTACGGATGCAATGAAGGAGGACATTTGCTAGTGGCTCTCTCCCAGCAACCTATCCTCGGGGGCCCATTTCCGTTTACCCCCTCATCAGCTCACACTAACCAAGGATGCCTCCAGGAAGGGTTGAGGAGCCCACCTAGGCGACCTGAAAACTCAAGGTCTGTGGACTCCTCAAGCGACAGCAAAAAAGGTATCCATAAGGCGTGAACAAGCATCAGAGTCTGCAGGACCAACGAAAAGAAAATCGTCCAAATAATGCACCACTCCATGCAAGCCCGCGGATTGCACAGTAACCCAATGCACAAAGGAACTAAACAACTGAAAATACGCACAGGAAACAGGGCAACCCATGGGCTTGCACTTGTCGAAGAAATATTGGTTTCTGAACTGAAAACCTAACAGGGAAACTGTCAGGATGGACCAGAAGGTGGATTTAATATCCACCTTGGCCATTAAGGCATTCAAACCTCAACAACGGACTAGCCGAACCACCAAGTCGGAGGAGGAATGAATAGCGGACAGAGCAGAATTTGCGAGGAATGAAGTCATTAACAGATGACCCCTCAGGAAAGAAAAGATTATGAATCAGCCGCTACTTACCGAACTCCTTCTTTGGAACAACTGCCAGGGGAGAAATGATCATTTTAGGAAAAGGGGGTTCCATAAAAGGACCGGCCATCCTACCCAAGGAAATCTCCTCTACCAACTTCAGACATGCTATAGCCTCTAACCTGTTAACTGAAACAGAATTGGAACTAGAACCTTCAATTGTTTTAGACTTATAAGACATTGTTGTTGTCATGTATATTTCCTTTCTCATATGTTCAACTGTTATTTTAAAAAGTTATTCAATATGTTTCTCAAAAATGTTCTTTGTTATTTGTAATTGCCCACAAGCAAGCTTGTTCAACTGTTGTCTGTAAACCGATTTGATTTGCATATAATGTAAGAAGATCGGTATATAAAAACCATAAATAAATAAATAAATACCAAATCAATCTCCTAGAGTTGCGTGCCATTTGGAGAAACGTTCTCTGCCCAAATCTGAGGATCAAGTCTAATGGTGTACACCAACAACCAAGTAGCCATGTTTTACATAAACAAGGAAGGAGGGTCCGGTTCCTGGACACTGTGTCGGGAAGCAACTCGAATACTCCATTGGACAATCAAAGCCCAAATATCAATTCAAGCCACTTACCTTCCTGGTCTCGACAATGTAACAGCAGATTGTCTAAGCCGGATCTTTCATCCGCACAAATGGACTTTAAATCCAGATGTGGCAATAAGCATTTTCCAACAGTGGGGTTTCCCCGCAATAGACCTTTTTTGCCACAGAAGCCAACAGACAAGTTCAAACCTTCTGCTCCATTTATCCCAGCAGCCTACGGTTCGCCCCGGATGCCTTCCTCATTCTATGGACACCAGGCTTAATGTATGTTTAGCCTCCCATTCCACTAATTTCTTGGACAATTCAGAAATGCATTCAGGATGTGGCGGACCTGATACTCGTTGCCCCAGCATGGCCAAGACAGCCATGGTATGCATACCTAATGCGACTTTCAATACGCCCACCAATAACGCTGCAAAGCCTTCCACATCTTTTGATGCAAGAAGAGGGTTCTCTCCTTCATCCAATGCATCAATCACTTCATTTCATAGCATGGAGATTGAAAGGCAAATACTAAATCACCTGGGCCTATCTTCACAGGTAGAAGATATTCTTATTGCATCCAGAAAACCTTCAACCAGATGCAACTATACTGGAAAATGGCATCGGTACTTGAACTGGTGTAGCCCGAGAAACATAAATCCTTTTTCAGCCACTGCCACTCAACTACTGCAGTATCTGCACATACTTTACGAGGCAGTTTTAGCCACCACTTTAGTACGAGTTCATATCAGTGCTATAGCAGCTTTTCATGACCCTCATAACGATCTCCCAGTTTCTAATCATCCGTTAATCTCCAGATTCATGAAGGGTACCGGTGACTAAACCACCAGTACATGGGACCTAAAGGTGGTTTTGGGACAACTAAATCTTCCTCCCTTTGAACCATTGGACTCCAGCCATATAAAATATATGACATGGAAAACAATCTTTCTGGTGGCCATCACATCCGTGAGAAGGCTCGCATTCACGGATTCAAGCCTTCCCTGAGAGCTAAGACCTGATGAAGCGATAGACGGTATCTATCCCACTGTACATATGTTTTTGAGTTTGTACTTTGTTGCAGTTAATCGTGTTTATGATTATCTCCCTGTAAGTTCTTTGTCAACCTGTTCCAATGTATTCCGCCCCTGAGGCGACAGTTCAGTTCCATGTAAACCGGTGCGATATGCCCTCACCCTACCTTTCTACCTAAGATGGTATCGATTTTTCATCTAACTCTACCCATTTTCATGCCAAAGCCTCATGCGAATGAACGTGAAAGACTTTTACATTCTCTAGACTGTAAAAGAGCTCTTGCTTACAAAGGACCCAATCTACTTCGAGACCTTCTCAACTGTTTCTTTCCTTTAACCCAAATGACCCTGGACAGCCAGTCTCAAAAAGGACTATAGCCAGTTGGTTATCGCAATGCATTCTTTTTTGCTACAACAAACATTCCATTAAACTTAACAACAAGCCTCAGGCGCACCAAATCCGCACCACTGCAGCATCAGTTGCCCACTTGAACAAAGTTCCCTTGATTGATATCTACAAAGCGGCAACATGGTCGTCCATCCACACCTTCACATCCCACTATTATCTACAACAGCAAACGACCTCTGATGCAGCAATAGGCACAGCAGTCTCATCAACTCTTCAACATGTATGAGACTGTCTACTTCTCTAAAGGTTGCTGTCTGAACCTTCCAGACTATATACCTGCAGACACAACCAGGGAGCTTGGGACTCCCAGACAGCATGGCTAATTCAGCCCTGCTATCGAGGGGAAAAAGCAAGTTTGCTTACCGTAAACGGTGTTTCCGTAGAAAGCAGGATGAATTAGCCTTGCATTCCCTCCTTCCTCCCTAGACAATCACACAAGGTACACATACTTTTTAACTTGCCTCTTGCTTGGCTACAAAGAAACTGAAGAGGTGAGGGAACCGCGTGAGAACACTACCGCGCAACTGCACGGAGTCAAAGCTCTGTGATTAGCTGAGGAAACTCCGCCTACTTGAGGTCCCGATGCTTCCCAGACAGCATGGCTAATTCATCCTGCTATCTATGGAAACACTGTTTACAGTAAGCAAACTTGCTTTTTTTTTCTCTCAACCCAAGGCTTTTTCAAAGTTTATCTGCTTTCCAGTGTTGTCACCAAGACATGTTTCTCTTGGTGTTCTTTAAGGGCGAAAAAGTACCTTTCTTCAGAAATTTGAAGACAATTTTTGTCTCAATATATCCAGAATCCCATGATGCAATCCCTTCTCAGTGTTGTCAGTCCTAGAGTGCTGTTGTGGCTGAATTTTTATGTTCCAAAGTATGTTCTATATTTCTTAATTTTGAAAGTGGTTTTCTTTCATTTTCTGGGCATTGAGCAATAGGTTTTTCCTTGAGCTTTCTTAAACTGGGGTAGAGTGGGTGAAAAGTGCACTTTAAACAGATCCAGAAGATGGGGAACTATTTGGATTGCAATGTATTTAAATGTGCATCTGAAGTAACCATCTCTGACATGAAGGTTGGCAGTCAGTGGACGAATGCTAACATATGCTCAGTTGCATCTGGGGACAGGGAAATACCTACTGTACGTGAATGCAACAAATGTTGAGCTACTAATGAAAAGTTGTGAGTTAAATCAAAATAAATAATGACCAGTTAGGGGGAAAACGTAATATTGCCCTCATACAAGACATTAGTGAAACCCACCTGGAATGATGTACTGGAACCTTTGCAAGGAAATTGAGAGGAGGAAGCAGTACAGAGTAGACCTAACACAATCGTACAGGACTGCAACACAAGCCCTATGCAGAAAGGCTTAATAAAATCAAACTATACAGTCTGGGAAAACAAAAAGGAAATATGATGCATACATTCAAATATATAGTAGATGTAAAAGTACAAGAAGGTATCTTTTCCAGAGGATAAAACTTAAGGAAAGGGGTCATGGTAAAAGATTAGAAGGAAGGAGAAATATGAAGAAGTACTTTCTACAGTTAGGGGAGATTGCTAATGTAGTTTACTCGGATTTCAGCAAAGCCTTTAATGCGGTTCTGCATAGGTGACTTACAAACTGAACTCCATAGGTATGGTCCCTAAAGTGACTGACTGGGTAAGAAACTGGTTGAGAGGGAGTAACAAAGGGCAGTGGTAAAAGATGTTCACACCGAGGAAAAGAGGTTACCAGTGGTGTGTTGCAGCGCTTGGTCCTCTGTCCAACATTTTCGTAAGCAGTATTGCAGAAGGGCCATTGGGAAAGATTTGCCTTTTTGTGAATGATATCACAGTCTGCAATAGGGTAGTCACCCTGGAAGATGTGAAAAACATGAGAGATTTAATGAAGGAATCGTCTAGAGTTTGGCAGCTAAGATTTAATGCTAAAAAATTGTGTATTTTTGATTGCGAAATACCCAAAGGAGCAGTACAGCATAAGAGGTGATATTTTTTTTTTGTACAAAAAAAGGATTTGAGGTTGATCATATCTGATGATCCTAAAGTGGCAAAACAAGTACATAAAGTGACTGAAAAAGCCATAAAGATGCTTAGATGCATAGGAAGAAGAATAACTAGCATAAAAAGGAGGTGTTTCTTAGCATTTAGATACGTAAATCCATACACCTCTACTAGCAGATAGAGATGGAGCAAAGCTGACATCACGGTACATATACCCCGCACTGACATCAGCTAACCAGTGTTCTTCGTCTCCAGCAGATTATGGACGTGCATTTCCTACTGGGGATTGTGTTAAAAGTTTTTTGTAGAAGGAGAAAAGAAGAAAAAAAGTTTATTGCCCTGCTCTCCTGTGGTGATACCTTATGGTCTCTCCCTCAATTGAGTTTAATGAGGTGATATTTCGGATCCCTCCCTCAGATGAGTACCTTGGTCCAGTAGCTGGTGTTTGCTGGTGTGAACTTAGCTGTTTAAAAAAAAAAAAAAAACCCAGCTAAAAGGCAAGTGGATGCAGGAAGCCGAGCACGGTGATGAAGGTCTTTGCTCTCTTCCCCCATAGTCAGAAACTGACTCTGTACCCGGCTGGGACGGGCTGAGCTCAGGTAAAGGGTAAGTAAAAAAAAAAAAAAAAAAAAAAGAGCTAAGGGGGAATTGAATTTTAGGGATTCTCTCCTTTCTGGTCTCTGTGCTCGGCGCGTTGATCTATTCCTACCTCCAGGGGAGCTTGGTGACTTGGGCAGCTTAGTGGGTTGAGCAGTCTTCTGGGCTAAGCCCGCTCTCAGGCTTAGATTGTTCGCTGCATGGTAGGCCGCGTTTGCACACCTTTTCTTTGTGCATTTGGCTATCCTCTTCAGGTACGTCGGTTCGTGCTTACATGCCCAGCTGTATGTCTAGTTGTGCACCTAGCTGGGCGCTCAATTAGACACATAGGGGCGCCTACCTGGGTGCTCAATTGTGCACGGAAGGGCGCCTAGGTGGACACAGTGGTGCACTTAAGGGTGCCTAGGCTGGCGCTCAAGTTGTGAGTTTACCTGAATAGTGTATTAGGCGCCTAATTTTTGAGCACCTATTTTTTGAGTGCCTAATTTTTACAAGCACCTATTGCAAAAACAGCTGGGCGCACAGTTCTCAGACACCTATTTGGAATGTTTTGACAAGTGACTATGGTGCCGACAGCAAAGAAGCCTAAGCGCCTTACTCTTTGTGCTGCTTTCCATAATCGGGCATCTCAGTCTGGCATCCCGTCTAACTTGTGTCAGCACTGTTTGGAGGCTCAGGGAGACTTGTCTTCATTTGATTTTGCTAAGCCTGGTCCTTCCCAGCAGGATTCATGGAATAGAAAAAGAGTTGCCTTTTGGTTTCGCCTGGAATTGGGGCTCCCCTAGCTGGTTTGTCAGCGGAGGAAGATAGTTCAGTGGCACAGGACTGAAGACTCCTGATTTTGGCATTGACCCCTCTGCCTTTTCTTGGGTAGAATGTTTTCAAGGAATGCAGTCCTTTCTTCAGGCACAGTCATTGGCCAGGACTAATCTTAACATATCAGGATCGCAGGCTGCGGATTCCCACATGCCTGGTGCTGTGGGTAAGCATCTGAGTACATCTAGATCTGCTGCAAGTCACGCCGATAGAGAACCGGATGGTTCAGATGATGAAGCCGATCCTTACTTCCTGGAGGATGGAGAAATTCCTCCGGGGCTGGAGCCATATAGAACTATGTTGCGTTTCTTTCATTGAGATAAGTTACTGGCTCTGATTTCCCAGACATTGAATATGCTGGGGATAATGGCAGCTGATTCCATGTCTGAGTCAAAGAAAGATCCCATTTTGATTTCTTTCCGTAAAGTCTCGTGTTTCTTCCCTATTATGGAGGCTATTCAAGAATTGATTGATCTCGAATGGGGTGCCCTGGAAACTAATTTTAAAAGGGGACGAACCTTGGAAGGGCTGTACCTCCTGGATCCGACTGCGAGAGAGCAATTGCGCTTTCCAAAAGTGGATGTGCTTATGTGTGCCAACACCAAGCAGATGACTGTCCCCATAGAAGGGGGGGCGGCATTGAAGGATGCGCAAGAAAGAAGAATTGAAGTCATTCTTAAGCAGGCCTTTGAAGCAATTGCAATGAATTTGCAGATAGTTTTTTTTTTGCTCCCTGGTGAGTCACTCTTGTTTACTTCTCTCTCAGGAAGTCGATGAATCTGGTGTGAATTCCAGGGTAGTGATGAAACTGGCAGCCACCATTTTGGCGGATGTGGGCTGCGACCTGGTCGACACTTTGGCCAGAGGGGTAACTTCAGTAATAACGGTCAGATGTCTGCTATGGCTCAGGAATTAGTCAGCCGATAAATTTTGAAGTCTGATCTTACGAAATTGCCCTTTAAAGGATCACTCTTGTTTGGGAGTGAGCTGGAAAAAATGGCCAATAAGTGGGGTGAGGCCAAGGTTCCTCTGTTACCAGTGGATAAGAAGCAGACGCTGTGTTCCTTTGGCACAAGAGGTTGTGCTATGGGTTTCAGACACTTTCGACCCTACAGAGGAGCAGCTTCCCAGAGGTTCTGAAGGAACTCAAAATTGAAATTTCAGACCTATTAGTAAAAATTTGTAACCTATCATTAAAATCATCCATTGTACCTGAAGACTTGAAGGGTGGCTAATGTAACCCCAATATTTAAAAAGGGCTCCAGGGGCGATCTGGGAAACTACAGATCAGTTAGCCTGACTTCAGTGCCAGGAAAAATAGTGGAAAGTGTTCTAAATATCAAAATCACAGAACATATAGAAAGACATGGTTTAATGGAATAAAGTCAGCATGGCTTTACCCAAGGCAAGTCTTACCTCACAAATCTGCTTCACTTTTTTGAAGGAGTTAATAAACATGTAGATAAAGGTGAACCGGTAGATATGGTGTATTTGGATTTTCAGAAGGCATTTGACAAAGTTCCTCATGAGAGGCTTCTAGGAAAAGTAAAAATCATGGGATGGGTGGCGATATCCTTTCGTAGATTACAAACTGGCTAAAAGACAGGAAACAGAGAGTAGGATTAAATGGACAATTTTCTTAGTGGAAGGGAGTGGGCAGTGGAGTGCCTCAGGTATCTGTATTGGGACCCGTACTTTTCAATATATTTATAAATGATCTGGAAAGAAATTCGACGAGTGAGGTAATCAAATTTGCAGATGATACAAAATTGTTCAGAGTAATTAAATCACAAGCAGATTGTGATAAATTGCAGGAAGACCTTGAGACTGGAAACTTGGGCATCCAAATGGCAGATGAAATTTAATGTGGATTAGTGCAAGGTGATGCATATAAGGAAAAATAACCCATGCTATAGTTACACAATGTTAGGTTCCATATTAGGAGCTACCACCCAAGAAAGAGATCTAGGCATCAAAGTGGATAACACATTGAAATCGTCGGTTCAGTGTGCTGTGGCAGTCAAAAAGGCAAACAGAATGTTGGGAATTATTAGAAAGGGAATGGTGAATAAAAAGAAAAATGTCATAATGTCTCTGTATTGCTCCATGGTGAGACCGCACCTTGAATACTGTGACCAATTCGGGTCGCCGCATCTCAAAAAAGATATAGTTGCGATGGAGAAGGTACAGAGAAGGGATGACCAAAATGATAAAGGGGATGGAACAGCTCTTCTATGAGGATAGACTAAAGTGGTTAGGACTTTTCAGCTTGGAGAAGAGACGGCTGAGGTGGATATGATAGAGGTGTTTAAATTCATGAGAGGTCTAGAACTGCTAAATGTGAATCGGTTATTTACTCTTTCGGATAATAGAAGGACTAGGGGGCTCTCCATGAAGTTAGCATGTGGCACATTTAAAACTAATTGGAGAAAGTTCTTTTTCACTCAATGCACAATTAAACTCTGGAATTCGTTGCCAGGGGATGTGGTAGTGTAGCTGTGTTTTAAAAAAAGGATTGGATAAGTTCTTGGAGGAGAAGTCCATTATCTACTATTAATTAAGTTGACTTAGTAATAGCAGTGGCTATTTTCTAGCAACAGTAACATGGGATAGACTTAGTTTGTGGGAACTTGTCAGGTTCTTATGGCCTGGATTGGCCACTGTTGGAGACAGGATGCTGGGCTTGATGGACCTTTGGTCTGAACCAGTATGTCATGTTCTTATGAGGGTGAAAGTGGGTAGATCCATGAGTAATCTAAGGAAATACTTCTTTACAGAGAGGATAGTGTTAGTGGTCAGTGTTAGTGACAAGTAGTGCAAGTAGTGGAGATAAGGACAGTGTCTGAATTTGAGAAGGTATGGAATAAACACAGTGGATCTCTGAGGGAGTGGTAAGGATTGTAGAGCTGAATAGTTGATGTGGGTAGACAGACTTAGATAGTCTATATAGTCTTTTTCTGCCATCCTGTTTCTGTGTTTTTAAATGCCCAGGAGGCTGGCTTTGTTCAACAGAAAAGAGGTTCCAGAACAAGGGGGTCATGGGATGAGGGTGAAAAGGGGTAGATGCGAAAGTAATCTAAGGAAATATTTCTTTACAGAAAGGGTGGTGGATGCATGGAACAGCTTTCCTGTGGAGGTGATGGAGATGAGGACAGTATTGGAATTCAAGAAAACAAGGGACAAGCACAGAGGATCTCGGAGGGAGAGTAAGGGACTATAAAGCCAAGCAGGAAATTGGATGGGCCATACGGTCACTATCTGCTGTCAAGGTCTATGTGTCTGATCAAAAGCAGACCCATCACAAAGAAGTTATATTCAGTGACACAACATTCCCCAGAGCTCTCTGGGAAAGACTTAATTTTTTTTTCCAGGCATGCATAGGATTCCTCATGTTTCTATGTCCCTGCAGCTCGTCAATTTTGTTTCTTCCATCGTTTCCTCTAGTATTGCCCCTTTGTGGCATCATTGCTTTGTTTGCTTAAGATTTAAATCTGTATCATCACTTAATAACTACTGCATTTTCTTTCTTACAACACATAATTTTATTATTTTCTTTGACTTATTTTGTTTACCTTTCTTTTTTTATGAGGCAGCAACAGTGACACTCAGGGTGCTTAAGATAATCCAGAGAGAGATAAGACATGCAAGTAAAACTGTCATGGTCTTGTCTTTTAAATTTGACTCTGAACTACAGACCTACATTTGGCAAAAGCTTCAGGAGAGCAGTTATATAAAGTCTGTGAAGTATGGAATTAAAATCTCTATTCAAGGAAAACAACGCCTACATCAAGAGATTAAAATTCAAACTAAGCCCAGGCTAAGGGCTTAGAATGCACAAGCCCTTATGTGCCTGCCACATCGACCAGGTCACCTTCAGCAGCTGCTCCCATCACACCAAAAGTGGTCAGTGTTAGTGACAAGTATGAAAGAGGCAATGTCTCAGATTCCTAAACTCAATGTGACAGTCATACACTATTTGCTTATCCTTGCTCAGAGGATTATTATCCTCAGTCTCCTGTTCAATGAACTCTGAATTATAAATGTCCACCAGGTGGCACTCAGAGCCCTTAATGAAGGAAACTGGGTTTGACTCGGACAGCTTGATTTTAAACAGTGCCCAAGATGTGCTGCTAGAGATGCTGTAGAGCAGCTTTGCTTGCTATAGATGGAGGATAGCAATGATTGTGTAAAAATATGTTTACTTATTTGTCTTTATATACAGGCAGGGAGAGAATCCACTGGCACCAGGCTGATAAAATACCTTTCAAATTTAGAGGCAATGTAACACATATATCAAATATTCAAAATAGCAAACCACAAAATGATTTAGCAAGCAATCATATATAAATATACAATTATTTTATTCATAAAAAAATTCCAAAAAATACAAAATAACTATAAATATCTACATTCAAAAAATGTATCCACTATACAGTATCACAAATAAAAGAAATTATAAAACACACCCACACATACAGGGCATATAAAAAAGGTCACAAAGGACTACCACCCAACATGTTTCGCTTGACAAAGCTTCTTCAGGGGAGAGTACCCACTTCACATCACCACGTAAAGTACAGTAGGATACAATTATATATTTCCTAGCGTGTAGCCAGATGGACTCAGGGCTAGTGGTTATGTGCTCTTCTGCAAGCAGATGGGAGACTGAGTCAGATTTCAAAGCTGACGTACCCTAGATATACCCCTGCAGTGACCTCAGCTCTCCAGTATCTCTCTGTCTCCTAGCAGATGCGGACACTATCCCACAAACTAGAACAGTGTTAATAATTACAGCAAAGAAGAGACATTTTACCTTTAAGAAGATTGAGCCCCGCTCTCCTGCGGTGATACCTAAGGGTCCCTCCCCCATTTGAGAATTCCTGAGGTGATTTTCAATATCCCTCAGAGGTGTGCCTTGGTCTGGTAGCCGGTTCCCGGTGTGGACTTAGCCCTCAGAGAGGCTGAAAGGCAGCCGGGTACATAACCGAGCACGGCGGTGAAGGTAAAGCCCTCTCCACCTGCAGCTGGAGACCGTCCCGGCACGTGATCGGTAAGCGCCGAGACCAGGTAAGCAAAGAGCTTTAAATTTAGGTCTCCGGTCTCCGGGGCTCGGAGTGCCATACTGATTCCGTTGTCCATCCAGCGAGGTAAAAGGGAGCACTGATCAGGTTGAACAGCCTTGGCTGGGCTAGGCCCCGATCCAGTGCAGGGGTCCAGACACGTGGATACCCTCAGGGGCGCCATCTTACGTGCGGGGAGGCGTCGGTGCCATCTTCCCTTCTCGTCGAACGATATGTGAGGGGCAGGCCGGACGGCCAATGCGCCCAACTTGTGCGCCTCCAATATAGATGTGTACACAACTGCGTGCCCAGCTGTGCGCACAACCACACACATAACTACACGCACAACCACGCCTAAACCTGCACACGCGCATAACTGCGTGCATATTGAAGCACATTACCCATGCGTCTAGACACAGGCAATGGCACCAGGGTCCAAGAAGCTCAGAATTTTTCCAGGGACTGCAAGCCTTCATTCAGGCACAATCAGCCCTGGCTGCGACCCAGGTCCAACCCCAGTCAGAGCACCTGACCCTCTTGGCCCTGCTCGGGTGCCACGAGACATGCCTCGCCTCACCAAGAATTTAAACGACAGGGGGGGAGAGAGAAGGAGACGGAGGGGGCCGCTGGCCACCTCTCCCTGGGACCTTGCACAGGAGGAAGGCGCTTTACCCATTTCCAGCCGGTGAGAGTTGTGGACTTGAGCCGAGGGAAGCTCCTGATCCGATTACCACCAACAGCTGAGGACGTCCCCGCTTGCGTCAAGGGGCGGGGCTACGGCTTGAAATCGACTAGTGACGCGGCGCGTGTCGCCGCGTCGCCTAAGCCGCACGTGCCGAAGGGGCGCGTGGCTTAGTCCGGCTTCATCCGGGAGAGTTTGGGAGTTTGGCCAGGAGATTGTTTTGGGTAATCTCCTTTTTCATAGATGGGAAAAAGAGAAAAGCCAAGACAGCTACCTCATCACCAGTGCCTCAACTTCGCACCGGCCCTATGGATCAGCATGTCGTAAGACAGAGGTCTGATCAAATGAGGATGGATTGGGAAGCCTATCCTTTGCTTCCCTCAGTCCAGAAGGAGGTCCAGTTTTGCCACCTCAGCCAAGTAAGTCTTCATCTACTGAATTGGCTACAGAACTAGGGGGACTCAATCCATTGGAAGTAAGCTTGGTTTCACAAGCAGGAAACCATGGGACTGAGAAATCGTTACTTGAAGTTATAAATGTGCAACCCACTTTAGTTCTTAGTAGTAGCATTGTTCAGGATGTAGATCCAAACAACGTTAATTATCAGATTTATGGAAAGCTATTTCAAAAATGGATAATAACATTGCACTTATGAACAGATCTTTGTCTTCTATTATAAATATAAATTCTGAAAAAATTAATGAACAGGGGATAAAAAGTTTGAAATTTGAAAAAGATATATCTGAGGTAAAGGAGAAGTTGCATCTAGTTCAGTCATCTCAAAATACTTTTATGTCTGATAGTTTGAATATTCATAAAGAGCTAGAAAGAATGGAAAATCAGTTGAGGATAAGAAATCTGAGAGTAGTAAATTTTCCTCTTACTCGTCTTTTGTCCCCACTAGAAATGCTTAAAAAATTTTTGAAAGAACTTTTAATGTACAAAGATGAAGAAATTCCTAGTTTGTCAAAAATTTATTATTTAAGGAAGAAAAGGGAAAAGAATAAACTTGGTGATAGTCCAGAATCACCTCCAAGTATTGGTATATCAACCTTCTTGGAGGAATCTCTGGACTTAATCGAGAATAGGGCAACCCTTTTTATTACTTTTGTGTCTGAACAAGATAAAGACAAACTGTTCAGAAAGTTCTTTGTATATAAAGATGTCTCTTTTTGTGGATCTAAGGTTCAAATATTCCCGGATGTTGCCAGAGCCACCCAAGCCAGAAGGAAAACCTTTCTGGCGTTAAAACATATAGTAGTGGCTCTGGGAGCATCTTTCTTCTTAAAGTTTCCTTGCTTATGTTATATCAATTATAAGGGGAAAAAATTTGGATTCTCTGATCCAGTTCACTTAGAGACATTCTTGTTGGATAAATCAGTAAGTGAAATTGAAAATTAATGGTAAAAGGACCTTGTTAAAATAGATTGACTCCTGTCTCCATTTATGGTTGTATTGACTAAAGAGAGCCTCCTTTTTTGATTATAGAGGACTCAAATTAGACAAAATTTCCTTGCTAATTGTTGAATATTCTCCCCCGTATTATGTAATGTGTATTGTGGTGAATGTACTGTGATACATATTTGTTATTATTTACATGATGTAATCATTTAAAAACTAATAAAGAATAAATTAGAATTTTACCGACAGGGACCGGACACCTCAGACAATGATGGTACTTCACTGGAGGAAGGGGAAATCCCTCCAGGTCTGGAACCATACAGAACATTGTTTTGCTTCTTCCACAGGGATGAATTACCAGCTCTTGTTTCACAGACCCTGAAGACTCTGGGAATCCCAGGGACAGACCCTATGGCGGAACCAAAGAAGAACCCCATCTTTGTGTCCCTTTGTAAGGCCTCATGCTATTTCCAAATGATGGAAGCTATCCAGGAACTAATTGACCTGGAGTGGGATGCCCCGGAGGCAAGTTTTAAAGGAGGTTGGGCCTTGGAAGCCTTGTACCCTCTGGAACCAGCGACCAAGGAACGCCTGTTTCCTGAAAGTGGATGCCATAGTCTGCACCATCTCGAAGCGAACAACCATCCCCGTGGAGGGAGGGGCAACATTGAAGGATACTCAAGATAGACAATTAAAATCATGTAGACGTACAATAATCCTGGGGGAATAGTGCACTACTGCAGAGTCAGAATTCCCCCCCCCCCCCCAATGCAGAATTGCGGTTTTTCTGTGCAGATGGCGAAGATGGAGGAAGTCCTGGCGTGCCGCGAGCGGAGCTTGTCCCACTCACAGCAAAAAAAAAAATGAAGCCCCTGGCATTCCACAAGCAGAGCCCGTCCTGCTTGCAGTGCAGATTAAGGCCCCGGTGAAGATGAAAACCCCAGCAAAGATAAAGCAGGCACCAGTGAGCGTGAGTGTGTGTGTGTGTGTGTGTGTGTGTAAGACAGTGAGCCGGGGGGGGGGGGGGAGTAGGAAAAAGAGAGTGTGTGAGGGTGCGTGAGAATGTGTGCCAGAGAGAGGGGAGCCTATGTGAGGAGATTGTGGAATGTGTATATGTGTGACACATTTGGGAGCTGGTGTGTGTTTGTGAAAAAGGGATTGTGTGCATGTGAGGGTGCTTGCTTGTTTGTGAGAGAGGGAGCCTGTGTGAAGGGGAGTGTGAGAGAGACATAGGTAGCCTGTGTGAGGGTGTATGCATGAGAGAAGAGGGACTCTGTATAAAAGGATGTGTGTGTGAGAGAGAGGGACTGTATAAAGGGATGTATATGTGCAAGAGAGGGAGCCTGTATGAAGGGGTGTGTGCACTAGAGAGTGGGAGCTTGTGTGTGAGAAAGAGGAACAGAGGGAACCAATGTTGAGGGGTAGTACTGAGAGTGGTCAAACTCTGGGAGTGGAGATAATGTGAAAGGAGTTGAGCCTAGAAGGGGAGGGAAGAGATACTGGCAGTTGGAGGAATGGAAGAGACACTTTTACAGTGAACTTCTAGGGAAATTCTGTTCAAAATATTTAAAATTCTGCATCTTTTAGAAAACGTTTTTCTGTATTACATTTTAATTTAAGTACTTAAAGACTGTCATGTATATTGTGTTATTTTGACCAATATAAATTTTGTAGAATTTAACATTTTTTTGCACAGAATTCCCCCAGGAGTAATATATTATTCACATTTATATGACTACATACTCAAACATATAAAAAAATTTTCACTTACACAATCACAAACCTCCTTGTTACAGAATGACCGTTACCTCCATTTTGTGTGTGAAATCAAGATAGTTAGTGACATCCCCAGCATGTAAACAAGCATTGAATATATACAGTTCTGCAAAAAACGATATCTAACAAAACACAAACAATAAGCATAAATTTAAAATAAAACTGCCAGATATCATTATTATAACAGAGACCAGATTGAAGCAATTTACCAAGCAATCGTGAAAGATGCGGTAAGAAAATACTTGTTCTTACAATACTGCCATCTTATTAAAATAGTCACATGTCCCAGCTTGCCCAATAGGAATATATATCAGGAGGAAACCAATCAGAATCTAAAGACCCAAATTCAAAAGCAAGATGTCCAATCAATCTTGCCATTTAGACCATTCGGAATTAAAGTCTTCAATTCAGTTTGGTACAAAAGGCTGCAGATGTGACTACTGAAGTAACAGTGTATGTCAGCAAATAAAGGACCATGTTACTTGCCTATATACTAAATTGTCTCGTCATTACTATCACCCTCTGCACTAAAGGAAAACTCCTCTGTCCGCCATACAAATTTAAAGGGGGAATGAAGAAAAGTGGATCTATATACAGACAACCAACAAGGACTGAATTATATAGTCTGGGTAAACAAATAAGCATGGGTGTAGCTTGCTTATTGCGGCGGTTACTACCCCTAACTAATTAAGCTAGATATTTCACTTAGCTGCAGCTCCAACACTGCTCTCTACATTAACGGTGGGGGTGGAAGGGAAATAGAACCAAAAGGTTACTAAGAGCCAAGAGTAATAGATAAGTATGAGAAAAAAAAAAGTGCGGAACTTGCTGGGCAGACTGGATGGGCCATTTGGTCTTCTTCTGCTGTTATTTCTATGTTTCTATAAATGCCTATGGAGATTCTCATTACCTTTTTTATCAGTGGCTGGGAAATCTTGACACCTTTAATTGGCCTGCCACCTCTCTTTAGTTATACCCAAGAGCATGGAAAAGCCCTATTGTCGTTTTGTGCTGATCAGCGTTGCCATCTCTCCCTGAGAGTTTAACAAAGTTATACCATCCAGTCAATGCAAGTCAGCTTTGGTTTTTTACCTAACCTCTCAAACCTATTCCTACCGCCGATCATTATATCTATCTCAAGCTGGTATAAATTTCATTACAGTACTGACCTTCCATCACCTTCATTGGTAGGCATGTTCAGGCCTTGTTATCTTCTTTGATTTTTTCAAGTCCCATATTTATTCTATCATGCAGACTTCCTCCTATGTCTTATCAAGTTTTGTAATAATTCAAACAGCTACCAGAAAGGAGAGAATGTTGACTGAGATATCAGACCCATTCCATGCTCATTATTAGGATTATAACTAGGGCTTATATTCTTATGTGTTTATAAATTGTAAATGTAAGTGTGTTTTTCCAGTTAATTAGGGGTTCTTTGAGAGTGTGAAAAATCAATGGTTATCAGTGTTATCTTGGCACAAGTTTTATTGCTGGGTACCTTTTCCATTTGAATTAAACGCATACGTTCGTGTAATTGAGGAGCTGTCAGTGTGGAAAAAGCCCGAAAACAGAGTGAAAGATATGTGGAAGGCAAGGGGAGAGGTGAGAGAGTACTAGGGAAATGGTGCTTTTGCTGTTGTTTATCCAGTAAACACCTATTTTAATTTTTTGCATCAAGGGTGTTTTGTAAGTGTTTGGTTAAAACCTAAAATCAGAAGCCCTATTTATAACCATTGCTATTTGATACAGATTATCCTAGCTTTCCAGGAAAGCTGATGCAGCTGTACTGTTAGTCTTTGCATATTGCACGTTGGTTTGTTTGTTTGTTTAAAATTTTTTCTATTCTGCTTAGGTCAAAACAAATTGTTCTAAGCAGATTACAAAAGTTCATGCATGCATCTGCTACCTTGTGATGAACCTCTGTCTTTCTTTATCAAAACTACTGCATAGAAAGATGTATCCTCTCTCTCTCTTTTTTTTTAAGTCCTACTTTTCAAAATAAATAATAATTGAAATGGAAAAGTCTCTAAGTCAAGAAGATCTGTCAGCGGGTTCAAGGCCTGCATGTGTAGATACTGCATGTCCATCGGGGACCCCCATATTATCTGCCACCACTGCCTGGGCCCATATCATGGCATCTTGAATGTCTTTGCAGCAGAATATTGCTATGGGTAATTCAGATCCATACATGGAAGGTGGAGGTTCCTGCTGGGTGCAGTGTCGGAAAAGACCATGAAGCTCCAGCAATGTAGCCTCTCTACTGCCTGGAGCGAGTCCTCATCTGATCCCCGGTGACACAGTAAGCATTGTAAATTGTTCCAGGAGTCTGCCTTCCCCTCATCCTACAGGTCTGTTGGGAAAGCCCCCCTCACAATTGGCACTGTCTCAAGAATCCATCATGGGTTCAGGTTCATTGCGGATGCCCAAGCCTCCAGATGAGGAACCGAGAATAGGGCCTAAGTGGCACAGGGGAGCCTTCCTCAGTACCTAAAAAGACAGTGCCATCAGTGCAAGTCTCCATTGAAGCAGGCATCACCTCAACTCAAAAATGGGAGCCATCTGTTATTTACTCTTTCGGATAGTAGAAAGACTAGGGGGCACTCCATGAAGTTAGCATGGGGCACATTTAAAACTAATCGGAGAAAGTTCTTTTTTACTCAGTGCACAATTAAACTCTGGAATTTGTTGCCAGAGGATGTGGTTAGTGCAGTTAGTATAGCTGTGTTTAAAAAAGGATTGGATAAGTTCTTGGAGGAGAAGTCCATTACCTGCTATTAAGTTCACTTAGAGAATAGCCACTGCCATTAGCAATGGTTACATGGAATAGACTTAGTTTTTGGGTACTTGCCAGGTTCTTATGGCCTGGATTGGCCACTGTTGGAAACAGGATGCTGGGCTTGATGGACCCTTGGTCTGACCCAGTATGGCATTTTCTTATGTTCTTACACAAAATGCGGGGGTGGAAGATTCTGCGGCACCCTCGGGATCTCCAGATACAGTTTTCAGTGAAGCATCGCATGACCAGCAAGACTTGATACCGATCACAATGATGGCTTCAGCTTGCTCTGCTCCAAGTGACAACTTCGACAGTTCATGAGTCAGAGCAACTAGGGGTGAGTCTTCGTGCATTATGAGTGGCAACACTAATATATGGGGCGGGGGGGGGGGGGGGGGGCAATGGCAAAAAAGCATAGTAAGCAAAAAGCCAAAGTGTAAGATCAGGTCTGACTCAAGTTCAGACAGCACCTTGGACTCCTCAGATTCCAATCCCTCCTCTGATGAGGGCTTGGAAAGGCCATCAGAAGACAGAGCAGAGGCATCTAGGGGACTACCAGCATTAAGTGCCTTATTGCAGCTGTGGAAGAGTGTACCTAAGGCACTTTGAAAGAAAATTAGGAAGAGAGCATACATAAACATCTTTAGGATTTTAGTGGGAAGATGGAGGAGAGGTGACAGAAGAATAGGAAGCGTGATGAGGCACCAGGCACAGACAAAGGGTCTCGAGGAATATAATTAATTAGAGACAGGCATTTCTGTAAATGCTAAGCATTGTTGGTCAGGATGATCCTTCTCAGAACGGTCTCATGTTGAGCTCTGCAGATACCATTCTTGAGGTTTACAAGGAATAGGATGGCTGGGCTTGGTTGAACTGCGATGAATGATTCAGGGACAAAATGGAAGAGAATTGTTTCATGTCATGGGACACCCAGGACCTGGAACTGTGGCTGAAACAAATACTAATAAGGCTGCTGATGTGGGGGCCTCCACACAGTCTGCATAAAGGTCAGGCCTCCAAACAGGGCAGGACACAGCGAGCAATAATAACAGTACTTGCTGGAGATATAACAAATCATCTTTCAGTTTCCAGGACTATAAATTCAAACATGCATAAAAGCAAACTTAACTGAAGTGACTGCCTTGTTTCCTCGCACATGTTTGTTCTGGTCGGATATCATCCCCCAGATCAAATGGAGTAATAAATTATGGAAACAGGTGTAAAAAGGTTAATAGGCAGGTGGATATGTGAGTAAGAAAGCTGGGGATATCCAGATCTTCCATGAATGGGCGGACAAGCCACATGAAGATTTTTATCAGCTGGACAGAATACATCTGTCTGATGTAGGTTTTTGATTTCTTTCAATAATGCGTTGCAGGATGCTTTAGAATCCATGTTCTAGGTTTTGAGGCCTCAATTCTATTGGTGGTGGGGGGGGGGGGGGGGAGTGAGGTAAATGTACACTACCTCTTGCTAGTTTCAGGCTACACGAGCCTGTGGACCAACGATGACGGCCCTAGGTAGCCCCCTTGCTTGGAAAGCAAGGTAGGGGGTTGAGCATGATGGCTGTCTTGCTTGGTTAACAGCGGGGACAGTATGGGTTAGACACAGTTTGTGTCAATAGCTATCAGGTGGCTCTTGTACTGAGTAGTTGTGTTAATTAACATTGACAATAAAGCGGTGGCATTTACATCTACTTTCATGTCTCTCTTTGTTGTGGGAGTACTGGTCTTGAGGGTGTGGGAGCGGGACCGGATATTTATAGTGGATGTCTATGTTATGTATTATCTTTCATGTTATACTTCAATTTAAAAAAATATATATTGATAAAAAAAGAAGAAAAGATCTATCATGATATCAATGTAGGATCTGCTTGGGGAAAGGTAAAACCAGCAATATTATGGCAAGAGATGGGAGAAGGACAAAGAATACCATGGCAGATGGATGAGAGGGAAGAAGGGGGCAACATGGTAAACACAAGCTGTATGTTAACTTTCCTCTTTTTCTTGTTTGATAATAGGAGGATATATCACTGGGGGGTTACCGGAAGCACATGTCATCTTGTTCTGCTCCTGCACCACTTACTGCAGCAGAAAGGGAACTCCAGCAAATTAAAATCAATGAGGTAAGAGGCAAACACTTGTCATTAGTTAAACATTTCTGAAACTGGAAAGATGACAGATGCAAAGCCTCAAAGAAAGCATCAGGCATAGAACAAGACATTCAAGAAAATTGGGTGTGGAAGACATATTCACACACTGTCTCTCAAGAAAAACATCCCCTAACCTTTCTATCCCTTCACTGGCATTGCTGCCCAGGGCTTCTAAATAACCAAAAGCACTTTCTAATCTCCAGAAACCACTCGATGGTTGTCTGATAACCATGCAGCAAAGATTCAGGAAGATTTGTGTTTTAACTTATTTTATATGTTTATTGTGTGTCTGTGCATGTTTCTTAATTATGTATGTGCCTTCGGCTATTATTATCTGCTTAGAGCATTACTTTCACAGAGGACAAGCAGGATGGCAATCTTCACACATGGGTTACATCATCCGATGGAGCCTGCCTCGGAACTTTGATCTAAAAAATTCTAGAGCTTTCACCATGCTCTACTGAGCATGTGCAACTGTATTCATCTCCCTGACCCCTAGGCAGAGCTCCTCAGTCTTTCTTTTTCCGTAGAGCCAAATGGTCGTGGTATTCAGCTTTGCTCTCTTCCTCATAGCTACTGCTGTGATTTTTTTTCTTGAAACACAGTTGTTTTTTCTAACAGAGAGAGCCCTTTTTTCATACTTTTACCTTCAGGTATTTTTTTTTCTCCTATTCAAGCTTTCTGCCGGCCGCATGGTGGGCCTAGTGCACTATGCAGCCTGGCAGGGTCAGATTTTTTTTTTTTTCCTAATAAATAATGTTGCATCTGTAGCTTATTTATGTGTCCTTTCTTTAATCTGTCTGTTTTTGTGCCTTTGTCAGATGCTGGTGGGACTGGCAGTATGCAGGTCATGTGTGGTCCATGTAGGCCTAGGGACTCGCCTGAGTTCCTATCCAGGCAGGACTTCCATGTTGTTTCATCTGACTGCTAGGCATCAACATAGTCTCAGGCACTGAAGGCATCGAGGATCAGACTATTCCTGTGGGAAGGAGAGCTCATACTCCTCACACTCCTAGGAACTAATCTCCATGGGCCTTTGGTGCCTTGGATGACATAGCCTCCCCTCCTGCTTGTTAGCTCTGGCAGTGCAGTCTCCTTGGAAAAGAGAGTGAGTATGAGCCAAGGCAATCGGCGTTGCTGCTGCAACATGGGTGTTATGCTTGAAATTAGTTGCACATGCAGGTCCGTGCTAGAGCACTGATGGTCTGATGCATCGACATCATGGATGCATCGGGTGCCATGGATGCCGCTGAGTGCCACTGAGGGCTGTGGGCACCATCAAACACCCTGGATGCTATCGAGGGCCATCGTAGGCTGTAGGTGTCGGCGAGCTCCATTTAGCGCCATGAATACCCTTGATGCCATTGAGTATTATAGATGCCATTGAGCGCCATGGTTGCCATTGATGCCATTTGACGCCATGGCTGCCCTCAATGCTGTCTAGCTCCCTGGTCACAAGTCAGGCACCATCGACGCTGTGGGACGTCAAGTGCCAGGAGAGAGCATCCTGGGTGCAATATGGGCAGTGTCATGTGTCAAGGGCACCATTGAGCGTTGTCATGTGCCAGCAGCACCTTCAATATCGTTGAGCGTCAGGGGCACCATCCGTGCCGTGAGTGCTATGGGAGCTTTCGAGCGTCGGTGAATGCCATGGGTGCCATCAGTACTGCCAAGCAATATCAGCTCTTTTGAGCACTGCGCATACCATGAGTGCTATCAGTGCTGCTGAGCCATTGGTGCTGCCAAGTGCCATTGACGCTTTTGAGTACCATTGAGTGCCTTAGGTGCTGTTGAGCTCTATCAGTTCCCTGGGCACAATATGATTAGGTGCCATAGGCATGGTAATTGCAGATGAGCATAAAGTGCACTGTTGGCATCATGGCTTTTGTCAATGCTGTGGGAACAGGTGGGCACCAGACATCGCAGGGCACTATGGCCACCTTGGAGTTCCATGGGCCTCCCAGATACTGCAGTGCGCCTTGGGCGCCATTGTCGCCGTGGGCATCACTGATGCAATGAGTACCATGGCTACTATCAGGTGCAGTAGGTGCCATGAGGGTAACGCCATCTAGCGTCTTTCACTGAAACAGTTGCAACGCTATGGGTGACGTGTACATAGTTGTAGCACTGGGCACACCAATTCCATAAAGCGTCCTTGAGACAGGGGAGCACAATAAGCGCAGTTTACACTGGTAGGAGTCTACGTCTCCAAGCATTTTGGGTGCTGCCGGACACTATTGTCACTGTCATTCCCCGAGGACAAGCAGGATGGTAGCCCTCACACATGGATGACATTATCAGATGGAGCCCCAATGCAGAAAACTTATGTCAGAGTTTCTAGAACTTTGACTACATACACTGAGCATGCCCAGCATGCCCTATACCACACGTCTACACAAGGTCCCTCTTCAGTTTCTTTTTTTCCATGGAGCTGAAAGCCTGGCGATATGAGTAAGATCACTTTGGCTGTTTTTTGGCCTTGAGGCAAACTTTGTTTTTTCTCGTGGGTTTTTTTCTCACTGTTCCGGCCTGGGTCCCTCTCAGTGCGCTTCTATAGCGTCTCCTAGTAAGTGTTTTTGGCGAGTCAGTTAAGTTTCCTTTCATGGTCGAGTCCCCGTGGCAGCAGTGCATCAGTGCCTGCTTGCCATCGACACCTTGCCACCATCCTCTTCAGTTTGTCCCCCTTTTGTTTCGTCCATCATGGCCATGTCTGGTTTTCGGCAATCCCTCAGTGTTCGAGGGCCATATCCATCACAAATCCACATAAGATATTTTGGTAACTGCTTGCTCTATATTGGCCAATGCATTGTGTATGTTGAAAACTAATAAAAACCGTTTTCTAAAAAAAAAAAAACAAATCCACATAAGATATGTGTCCTTTGTCTGGGGGCATCGCATGAAGTCCGGGGTTGCCGCTTATGTGCCCAAGTGACCCTGAAGGGATGTCTGCTTCGACTAGACAAGATGGAACAGCTCTTCGGGATGAAGAAGTCTGAGCCATCGGTGGCATCGGCATCGAAGAACCAAGGAGCCACAACGATGGACACCGGCTGTCTATTCTGTCTTTGCCACTGGCAGACAGGGGTGCCGGAGATAGACCGCCTATCTCCTCCAGGCCGAGAATGTCGGGTACCTTGTCATTAACCTCTGCACTGAGGAAGGACCGGGCCAAGCATTGAGCAAAGGCGAAGAAGCATCAGCATTGGTCCCTGTTGAAGCACCTTGCTGGGCACAGGGATGCACTGGTATTTGCTGCGATGCCCCTGAAATGACCCTGCGGCGAGGAGTGCCAATCCTGTATCAGTGTCAGGAGTCCGTGACTGTCTCCACCGGTCCTGATGCCAGTCACCGATCCACCTTGAGGGTCCGAAGAGGATCTGGCCACTCCTCCTTCTTCCCTGTCTGTGTTGGCATCGGCAATGTTCAAGGAGGAGCTGGAGTGCTGAGTCCAGCTAGCGATGGACTGGGTGCTGCGGGGCTTCGGTTCTGTGGCACTTACATGGAGCCTCCTAAGGAGATCATGGCGGTCCCAGTACATGAGATCCTTAAGGAGTTGCTGCTGAGCATATGGGAACACCCCCTCACAGTGCCTCCCATTATTAAGAAGGCAGACGGAGTTTACCTAGTCCAGAAGGCTGCTGGATTCCATAAGCGACAGCTGCCCCACCAGGAGGACTTATTCCTTGGGTGCCCTCAGTGAAGGACCATAGAGCGATGGATGCTCTTGGGAAGAAGGTGTTTTAAGGCACCATGCTCATTGTCTGCATGAGCCAGTACTCGCAGGACATCTGGAAGCAGGTGCAGGAGGTGGCCAAGCAGCTGCCTCAATAGTAGCAGGGCACCCTCATGTCACTGGTGCATCAGGGCATAGAGTGTGGAAAATATGAGATCCGAGAGACCTACGATGTTTTCAAGATGGCTTTGAGAATCTCTGCATTGGGAATCCGTGCCCACAGAATGGCATGGCTGTGGGCCTCTGATCTTCAACCAGAGGTACAGGAATGACTTGCTGACGTACCGTGAACTGGAGAGAATCTCTTTGGAGATAGGGTGAGGGATGCTGTGACCCAGCTTCAGGACCACCATGAAACCCTCCAAAAATTCTCCGCCAGTACTCCAGACCCATCCTCCTCTTCCAGGAGGTCAGCGAGACCGGGGCCCAGGAAGTCTTTTGCCAAAGAAAGTATTATCTTCTGCCTCCTTGCTCCTATCAACACCATCAGAGCCATCCTAGGCAAGAGAGAGCTCCTAAGCCTCAGCCGGCACCTCAGTCAACTCCAGGCTCAGGGTTTTGACTGGGTCACAGGGAGCATAGGCCAGTTGCCCATACCCAGGACGATGGATCCTCTGGTCAGGGGCAGGCTGCAGTTCTTTGCAAACCAATGGCCCAGTGTAACCTCGGACCAGTGGTTCTGTCAATCTTCTGTCAAGGGTAGCAATTGAATCTGTTGAGTGTCCTGCAAAATTGCCCTTCATGCCCATTTTGGGGGCTGATAGTGCGTCAGCAGGTACAGTTAGCGGAGCTCTCCTCTCTCTTAATGGCCAAGGCAGTCAAGCACATACCACCAGGGCAAAGAGGGCAGGGATGCTACTCCAGGTACTTCCTGATTCCAAAGAGAAGAAGATCCATCCTAGACCTGAGGGCCTTGAACAAGTTTCTAAAAAAAGGAAAAGTTCAAGATGGTTTCCCTGGGCATCTTGAGTCTCCTTTTGCAAGAGGGGGACTGGCTATGCTCTCTCATCCTAAAGGATGCTTACACTCATATCGAGATCTTCCCTGGTCACAAGAAGTATCTCTGATTTGTGGTGGGAAAACACCACTTCCAGTACTGGGTGTTGCCGTTTAGGCTTGCGTCAGCTCCACGGGTCTTCACAAAATGCCTGGCCGTGTTGGTGGCACACCTCTGCAGTCTGGGAGTTGAATTTTCCCATATCTGGATGATTGGCTGATCAAGAGCACGTCTCAGGCAGGGGCTGCCAGGTCCATACACTTAACCATTTGGGTGTTGGAGTCACTATTTTTTTATTTATTTATTTAATTTTATATACCGACAGCCGTTTGCACATCGTGCCGGTTTACAAGTAACTTACAACCATAAGATATATAGGCAGAAGCCTTTACAAATAACAGTATGTAACATAAATGCAGTAACAGAGCAAGAAACTAATGCAGTAACAGAGCAAGAAACTAAATAACTTAGGGAGGGAGGGGTAGGGGTAGTCATGACAAAGGGGGGGCGGGGGGAGGGTGAACACAGACACATGGGGATAAGATATGTACAAGGGATTCAAGCAATAAATTGATATGTATAATGGTTTTATACAAAGTTGTATATCTTTCCCACTATATATAAGTTTTATATATATATATAAGTTGTATATGTTCCCACTAGCATTCGTTTTCAACTACCCAAAGTCCCATCTCAGCCTGTTACCTCAGTTGGACTTCATAGGAGCCCTGCTAGACAAGGCTCAGGCCAAGGTCTTCTTGCCTCGCCAGAGGGTCATCACTTTGGCGATCATCACAGCAGCCATTCAACAGAGCCAGCAGGTATCAGCCTGGCACATGTTGAGCTTGTTTCGCCATATGGCGGCAACTGTCCATGTCACTCCCTTGGCATGTTTACACATGCATGGAGCCCAATGGACCCTGAGGTCACAGTTTTGCCAGGCCACTCAGAGCCTCCAGGATTGTAACCGAGTCACCCCATCACTCAGGGACTCATTGTCCTAGTGGTGAGTACCTTCAAATCTAGAACGGGGATCTTTTTCTGAAGTCTCCCTACTCAAACTGTTCTAACCAGGAATGCATTCACTCTGAGTGGGGAGCTCATGTAGATGGGCTCAACATCCAAGGTTTCTGGTCCGCTCAGGAACGCTTTTGTCAAATCAGTTTCCTGGAGCTTCAGGCGGTCAGGTATGCATTATGGGCTTTCGGAGATCGGCTGTCCAACAAAGGTGTCCTGATCCAAACTGATAATCAGGTAGCCATGTGGTATGTCCACAAGCAGGGAGGCACGGGATCATACCTCCTGTGTCCGGAAGCTGTTCAGATCTGGTCATGGGCCCAGTCCCATGGGATGGTGCTCAGGGCCATGTTCCTGGCTGGAAAAGAGAATGTGGTAGCAGACAGGCTGAGTCGAGCCTTCAGACCCCACAAGTGGTCCTTGGACCACGGGGTAGCGAATTGGATAATCTGCTTCTGGGGAGCCCAGACATAGATCTGTTCACGTCCCCCTGCAACAAGAAGGTGCCTTGGTTTTGCTCTCTCTGTACAGGTCAGATGGCAAACCAGCCTGACGCCCTTGCCCGTCATTGAGGTATGGGTCTTCTATATTCATATTTTCCGATTCCCTTAGTGGCGAAGACTCGCTTGAAGCTTCACAAGGACAGGGAGACTATGATTCTCATAGCCCCTTATTGGTTAACTAAAAAATGAAATTTCAGATCTATTAGTTATAAATTGCAACCTATAATTAAAATCATCCATTGTACCTGAAGATTGGAGGGTGGCCATTGTAACCACAATATTTAAAAAGAGTTCCGGGGTGATTCCATCCTATGGGAGTTGTCCGTCTGGAGACCGATCAGTCTGGAAACTTCCCCACATCTCATAACAGAAGAATAAGGCAGGCTGCGGCATCTCAACCTCCAGGCCTTGTCGCTCACAGCCTGGATGTTGAAAGGTTAATTGTGCAGCTGCTTGATCTTTCAGAGGAAGTGTTGCTGGTCCTGGCGACTTCTAGAAAGCCTTCCATTGGAAAGTCCTCTGGACTGAAGTGGAGGATGTTTTCCGTGTGGTGTGAGCAGAAGGCCCTAGATCTGTTCTCCTGCCCCATACAAAAACTGCTTGATTACCTTTTACACCTATCGGAAGTTGGCTTAAAGACCAACTCCGTTAGAGTTCATTTCAGTTCAATTGATGCATAGCACCAAGGTATAGATAGTACGCCCATCTCTGTACAGCCTATAGTTGTACATTTCATGTGTGGGTCTGCTTCAACTGAAGCCTCACCTAAGGCCCGCTGTGTCTTGGGACCTCAACGTGGTATTAGCTCAGCTGATGAAAGCTCCTTTTGAGCTGCTGAACACCTGTCACTTGAAATACCTGACCTGGAAGGTCATATTTTTGGTAGTGGTCATTTCAGCACGCAGGGTCAGTGAGCTCCATGCCTTAGTGACTTATCCACTTTATATTAAGTTTATCATGATAGGAGAGTCTTGCGTATGCACTCTAAGTTCCTGACTTAAGGTGGTGATGGACTTCCATCTTAACCAGTCAATTATCCTGCCAACAGGGCCGGAGAAAGCAGGAATTAGGCCTGTGCCAGCTAAGAAAAGTAGGCCTCTATGTAAGGTTTTGTTGTGATACTTAATAAGAGAAATCATTTTCTAAATTTCCCAAATAATTTTTATTTATTTAAGAAGGCTTTACGAGCTTTTTTGTTAGCAAATTCTTCAATTACAATTGGCATTTTTATTTATACGTTAGAAATAGATATATTTAGCTTTTTTTTTTTTTTTAAATTTTGCCCAACAAAAGTAGGTCCCTTGAACATTGTAGGCCCTAGCCAAATGGCCATGCTGATACCCCCTCTCTCCTGGAGTGCCTGCCAGTATTCTTTCCTAGGCCCCATTTGCACCAAGGTGAACGAGCACTGCATAGTTTGAACTGCAAACAAGCTGTAGCCTTCTATTTGGGGTGGACAGAAGTCCATAGACAGTCCACCCAACTTTTTATTTCTTTTGATAAGAATAGGTTGGGCTTTGCCATTGCCAAACAGACACTATCCAATTGGCTAGCAGATTGCATCTCCTTTTGTTATGCCCAGGTGGGATTGCATCTTGGGAGTCATGTCAAGGATCATTTCATAAGAGCCACGGCAGCGTCAGTGGCCACTTGTGAGCAGTTCCTGTGGTGATCTGCAAGGCTGCAACTTGGAGTTCTTTCTACACATTCACATCTCATTACTGTATGGATAGGGATGGCCGACGTGACAGTTGGTTCAGCCAGTCTGTCCTTCGGAACTTATTTGAGGTGTAGAACCGAACTCTCCCACCTAGGACCCGTTCAGGCTGTCTCCCCTTCTGTTACCAACAGCACTGATGTTGTTGTGCTCGTTAGCACCTGGTTGATTGTCTGTTGGTCCCCTTTTATGTTGGGGAGCAGCCTGTAGCTAGCTATTCACCCAGGTGTGAGGACTACCATCCTGCTTGTCCTTGGAGAAAGCAGAGTTTACCTGAAATAGTTGTTTTATTGAGGACAACATGAAGTTAGTCCTCACGAAACCCTCCCGCCACCCCACGGAGTTGGGTTTCTCCTATTTTTCATTTTAACTGTAATTCTATGTTACAAGACTGGAGAGAGACCCCGCATGGACACGTGGTATAGGGCATGCTGGGCAATCTCAGTTTGCCTAAAGTTCTAGAAACTTTGACACAAGTTTTCCGCATCGGGGCTCCATCTGATGATGGCATCCATGTGTGAGGGCTAACATCTGGCTGTCCTTTGAGAACACCTGTTAGAAGTAAGCAACTCTACTGCGCCATGGACTGCCGGGGTACCATGGACAGCGTTTTCACCAATGCGCCATGGATTCTTTTGATGTCATTCCTGTAAGGTAGACGCCCTCATGTGTGTGGTACCATGAGGTACTATGTAGCACTTCTTGGAAGGGCGCCATCACACAATTTGATAGTTTGCTTTCGCAGTGCACAGCCACCAGTTCTAGTAGATTGTGGCCTGTTCAGGTTGTGACATGGGGCTGTGCCCATGGGTGCTGTGATGTTGAACTCATATGCGCCTCCGTCAGCATGATGAGTACTGCTGCACGAGTGCAAGGCACTGCAGATTCAAGGCAGGGATTAGGAACAGGGGCACTACCATTCGAGTTTCCCTCAAGTGTGTTTTTCCTCTTGGCCGGCATAACACCACAGTTGCCAGTGCGCTGGCATGTCATGGCTGAGAATGCAGTCTTGGTTGCTCCACATCTGAGGTGGATACCAGAGTGGTAATGTCGTGATTCTTCCCCCGACTGAGGAGGGGTGGGCCTTTTAGATCCCCCCTCCCATATTGGACTACACACGAAGCCCCTTCATGGGTAAGCCTCGATGGTGCAGTCCCTTGCAGGTTTGTTGCTCGGGCTGGAGCCTCAATTCTCATGAATCAGTACTACCCCTTGCAGCTCCCATTTAGTGACTGGGGGGAGGAGTTTATGGGCAGCAGAGGGGGTTGGCGTCTCTAAACTTAGATGACCAAGGGTTAAAGGGGCTCTTAGGGAACATAAGGCCATCATGGAAAGACTTTGCTTCTGTGTTTACTAATGAGGCTGTTTGGGAGATGGTTTTCAAGGGTGATGAATCAGATGAACTGAACCATATCACTGTGAACCTGGAAGATCTAGTAGGCCAGATTGACAAACTAAAGAGTAGCAAATCACCTGGACCGGATGCCATGCACCCCAGGGATCTGAAGGAAATTAAAAATGAAATTTCAGATCTATTAGTTATAAATTATAACCTATAATTAAAATCATCCATTGTACCTGAAGACTAGAGGGTGGCCATTGTAACCAAAATATTTAAAAAG
This sequence comes from Rhinatrema bivittatum, assembly GCF_901001135.1. Classification (NCBI taxonomy): domain Eukaryota; kingdom Metazoa; phylum Chordata; class Amphibia; order Gymnophiona; family Rhinatrematidae; genus Rhinatrema; species Rhinatrema bivittatum. The sequence goes on along the minus strand of NC_042618.1, from coordinate 194,410,614 downwards.
GGCTCTAGGGGCGATCCGGGAAACTATATACCAGTGCGCCTAACTTCATTGCTGGGAACAATAGTGGAAACTATTCTAAAGATCAAAATCACAGAGCATATAGAAAGACATGGTTTAATGGAAACAGTCACATGGATTTACACAAGGAAAGTCTTTCCTCACAAATCTGCTTCATTTTTTTGAAGAGATTAATAAACATGGATAAAGATGAACCGGTAGATGCAGTGTATTTGGATTTTCAGAAGGCATTTGACAAATTCCCTCATGAGAGGCTTCTAAGAAAACTAAAATGTCATGGTATAGGAGGCAATGTCCTTTTGTGGATTGCAAACTGGTTAAATGCAGGAAACAGAATAGGATTAAATGGTCAATTTTCTCACTGGAAAAGTGTAAACAGTGGAGTACCTCAGGGATCTGCACTTGGACTAGTGCTTTTCAATATTTATAAATGATCTGAAAGGAATACGATGAGTGAGGTAATCAAATTTGCAGTTGATACAAAATTATTCAGAATAGTTAAATCACAAGCAGATTGTGATAAATTGCTGGAAGACCTTGCGAGACTGGGAAGATTGGGCATCCAAATGACAGATGAAATTTAATGTGGATAAATGCAACGTGATACATATAGGGAAACATAACCCATGCCATAGTTATACGATGTTAGGCTCCATATTAGGAGCTACCACCCAGGAAAAAGATCTAGGCATCATAGTAGATAATACATTGAAATTGTCTGTTCGGTGTGCTGTGGCAGTCAAAAAAGAAAACAATGTTAGGAATTATTAGGAAGGGAATGGTGAATAAAACGGAAAATATCATGCTTCTGTATTACTCCATGGTGAGACTACACCTTAAGTACTGTGTACAGTTCTTGTCACAATATGTCAAAGATAATGTTGCACCGGAGAAGGTACAGAGAAGGGCGACCAAAATGATAAAGTGGATGGAACAGCTCCCCTATGAGGAAAGGCTACAGTGGTTAGGGCTGTTCAGCTTGGAGAAGAGACGGCTGAGGGGGGGATATTTCCTAGCGTGTAGCAGATGGACTCAGGACCAATGGGTATAGTGTACTCATGATAGCAGTTGGAGACGGATCAGATTTCAATCTGACGTCAGCCCCTAGTACATATACCCCTGCAGGAAGTGCAGCTCTTCAGTATTTTCCGTCTCCATAGCAGTTAGGAACTATCTGCACGCTCTCACAGCGTTAGAACAAAATTCATTGGAGAAAACCCAAATTCGGAAGAAAACTTACCTCTGAAGATGAGCCCTGCTCTCCTGCGGTGATACCCTCTGGTCCCCCCCCAGTTGAGAATTCCCGAGGTGATTTCCGTGGTCCCTCGGAGGTGAGCCTCGGTCCGGCGACTGAATCGCGGCGAGGACCTAGCCCCCAATCTAGGGCGCGGCTGAGAGGCAGCGGGTGCACCCTCGAGCGTGGCGGTGAAGGTATTTGCCCTCTCCCCCCCGCAGCCGGAGACCGCCCGGGACGAAACTGGGAAGCGCTGAAAACAAGGTAAGGTAGAAAGGTAAGGTAGAAATCTTCAGCATAGACTCCGGTCTCCGAGGTTCGACGAGTCGCACAGGTCGCCAGCCGGGTTGATCCGCCCTAGCAGGGCCAGGCCCCGGTTAGTTTCAAGGGTCCTCCCACATGGAGACCCTCCGAAGTGGTCACCATATTGTCCGCGTGGTTGCCGTCGCCATATTGGCCCTATTCACTGCTCTGTCAGCCCTCTCGATCCTGGCACACAAGGCCAACTAGGCGCACAAAATACATGTGCGCATAAAGTACACGCACAAGGGCCGCGCGCATAAGTTTACGTGCCTCGCGCGCCTGTCGGGCTGGGTGCATATCTACGACTTAGACGCACAACTCGCACGCACATCTTAGATGCGCCGGAGCGCATAAAAAGAAGGGTTTATGCACCTATAGCCATGGCACCACAGCTCAAGGCCTCTGCCCAGCATGCCATATCAGAGCTGCACAAAGCGAAGAGGCCAACGCCCTGTGCGCCCAGTGCGAGGAGGTCCTGGGAGATCCAGGCCAGGGCCAGTCCCACCCAGGACTGAGTACTAGCTCCTCAGTGAGTACCCCGGACCTAGCAAATTCCAGCGGGACACCCCCTCAGACGGGGACCCCCAGGGACTCAACGCCCCTTAGCTTTGACCCAGCTTCTATCTCATGGGTGCAATTCTTCAAAGGACTACACACCTTCGTCCACATGCAGACGGAGCCTCTGGCTAGACAGCCACAGTCTCCACCAGAAGACCCTTATGCCACAGGGCCCTCTAGGCCTAGACAAATGTTTCCACCGCCCAGAAGCCCCACCTATGGGGACACGGACAACTCTGAAGAGGAAACAAAGCCCCTAGAGGAAGGAGAACTCCCCCCGGGGACAGAACCTCACCGAACCATGAGACGCTTCTTCACCAAGGACGAGCTCCCAGACCTGGTCACCCACAGTCTGAAGGAGCTCGCTATCCCGGTCGCAGGCGCTTCGGGGGAGCCTAAGGCGAATCCCCTGCTAGAGGGACTCTGCCAAACCTCTCTCCATTTCCCTCTCTTACAAGCCGCCCAGCAGCTAATTGACCTGGAATGGAGTGCTCCAGAGTCCACATTCAAAGGGGGACGAGCTATGACAGCCATGTACCCCCTGGACCCGGCGGTCAAGGACCTTCTGACATGCCCAAAAGTGGATGCCATGGTCTGCGCGATCTCGAAGTGCACTACTATCCCAGTGGAGGGAGGAGCAGCACTCAAAGATGCTCAGGACCGGCGTCTGGAATCCATCCTTAAACAGTCCTTTGACGTCGCCGCTATGTCCCTACAAATAGCAGCCTGCTGCACCGTAGTGACACGTGCCTGCCTATCTCAGACCAGGAACACCACCCCTGGGGAGGCCATGGAACCAGCAGTATTATTCCTTGCGGACGCTGCTTCCGATCTGGTGCGCACAGCGGCCAGAGGAGTGTCATCAGCTGTGGCTGCCAGGAGACAGCTCTGGTTCCGAAACTGGTCGGCCGACGCATCTTCCAAAACGCGTCTCACAAGGATGCCCTTCAAAGGATCCCTTCTGTTCGGCAGCGAACTAGAGAAACTGACTAACAAATGGGGCGAGTCCCCGTTACCGTGACTACCGGAGAACAGGAATAAGAAAAACCAGCGACCCTTCCCCTGATCTTCCAGGGGCAGAAGTTCACAGCGCTTCAATCCATACAGAAGCAACTACCAAGTGCCCCGCCCTATGGGCAAGAACCAGTCCTTTCGGAACAAGCACAACAAGAAGGGAACCAGCTCGGGTCCAGGCCCCAGCCGTACCCCACAATGAGATTCAGCCGACCCATCCAAGGGAAGAAGCCATAGGGGGCAGACTAGCCCTATTCTACCACAGATGGGTCGAGATAACTTCGGACAAGTGGGTCCTAACCATCATTCGAGAGGGATAGTACCTGGATTTCCTACTAACCCCCTCGGACAAGTTCGTGGAATCACCCTGCCACGACCTCTCCAAGAGGGTGGCAGTGGAAACTACACTGACCAGACTACTGGTCCTCGAGGCCATAGCCCCAGTGCCCCCACAAGAAATAAATACTGGGCATTATTCAATTTATTTTATCGTCCCCAAGAAAGAGGGGACATTCAGGCCCATCCTGGACCTCAAGTCGGTCAACTGCCACCTGAGGATTCCCCGCTTTCGCATGGAAACCCTACGCTCCGTAATAAGGGTGATACAACCGGGAGAGTTCCTCACATCCCTGGATCTTTCGGAGGCCTACCTTCACATCCCGATTCATCAGGAACATCAGTGCTTCCTACGCTTCAAAATCCTGGACCGTCACTACCAGTTCCGGGCACTACCCTTCGGGTTAGCCACAGCACCCCGGACGTTCACCAAGATCATAGTGATGGTGGCGGCAACACTGAGGAAGGAAGGAATCCTCATACACCCTTACCTAGACGATTGGCTGATCAGGATGAAATCGCCAGAGGAAAGCCACCAAGCAACCAACAGAGTCATATATCTATTGGAGAGCCTCGGATGGATGGTCAACAACACAAACAAGAGTTGTTTGCAACCCACACAGTCGCTAGAATACCTAGGAGTCCGATTCGACACCAAAGAGAACAAGGTCAGCCTGACCCCCACAAGGAGATCAAAACTGAGGAACCGGTTACAAACCCTGCTGAGCGAACCTTGCCTCACAGCTTGGGATTACCTACAAGTCCTCGGTCTGATGGCATCCACATTGGAAGTAGTGCCATGGGAGTGAGCTCACATGAGACCCCTACAGCGCTCACTTCTGACACGATGGAACCCACGGTCCCGGAATTACATCATCTGTCTATCACTCCCGGGCAGAGTCCGGACCCAGTTACGGCGGTGGCTGCAGGGCAGCCACCTGAACCAGGGGACGAGGCTATCTTCACCAACCTGGACCCTGCTCACCACAGATGCCAGTGTACGTGGATGGAGAGCACACTGCGAGGAGTTAACCGCCTGGGGCAGTGGAACGCAGAAGAGTCGGGATGGAACATAAACCGCCTAGAAGCGCGGGCGGTCAGACTTGCCTGCCTAAGATTCGTTCACAGGCTCCGAGACAAAGCGGTTAGAGTAATGTCGGACAATGCCATGACAGTGGCCTACATCAACCGTCAGGGGGGAACCAGAAGCCAACAGGTGTCTCTGGAAATCGACCCTCTAATTTCATGGGCGGAAGTAAACCTCCAGGAGATCTCAGCCGCCCACATCGCCGGGAAAGACAACATCACAGTGGACTACCTCAGCAGAGAAAGTCTAGACCCAGGAGAATGGAAGCTGTTGCCCGCGGCGTTCCAAATGATAGTGAACCGGTGGGGGACACCAGGCATGGACCTCCTGGCAAACCGGTCCAACGCCCAGGTACCCAGGCTCTTCAGCCGCAGGCAGGAACCTCAGTCCCAGGAGATCGATGCCCTGGTACAGACCTGGCCCCAGGGGACCCTATGATATGCCTTCCCACCGTGGTCCCTATTGGGCGCAATCATTCACAAGATACAGCTTCACAGGGGACTAGTACTTCTGGTGGCCTCGGACTGGCCAAGAAGACCGTGGTACACAGACATGAGAAGACTACTAGCAGGGACCCACTTGCCACTGCCTCCACACAGAAACCTGCTTCAACAAGGACCTATCCTCCACGAGGATCCAGCTCAATTCTCTCTTATGGCCTGGCCATTGAGAGGGCTCGCCTGAGAGAGAGCAGATACTCGGGGGCTGTAATTGACATCCTACTCCGAGCTCGCAAGTTCTCCACATTTTTAACGTACATAAGGATCTGGAGAGTATTCAAAGCCTGGTGCGAAGACCACGACATCATACCACGCTCAATTAAAGTCCCAGTGATCCTGGAATTCCTGCAGAACGGACTACAGAAAGGTCTGTCCCTCAGCTCCATCAAGGTACAGGTAGCTGCATTGTCGTGCTACGGCGCCAAGAGCGAGGGCGACAGCATTGCTTCCCACCGGAATTCTCACGCTTCCTGAAAGGAGTTAAACACATCCGCCCACCACTAAAGTGGCCGGTACCTCTTTGGAATCTCAACCTGATCTTGGATTTTGTAGCAGGAACCTCCTTCAGGCCTCTCCGAGGCCTGTCCCTCCGCCTGTTAACCTTAAAGACAGCATTCCTGCTGGCAGTTTGTTCAGCCCGACGCATCTCGGAACTACAAGCACTGTCCTGCTGTGAACTGTTCCTCAGGCTCACCCCGGGAACCATCCAGCTGCGCACGGTCCCTTCGTTCCTTCCCAAAGTGGTGTCACACTTCCATCTTAACCAAACCATCTCGCTACCATCGCCGGATGAGTTGAAGAATTCGGAAGAGGCTCGTAGCCTTCGCCACCTCAACATCGGCAGACTCCTATCCAGATACCTGGAACTGTTGGAACCCGTACGAAAAAAAACGGACCACATATTCGTCCTTCACAGCGGGAAAAGACAAGGGGAAGTGGCCTCGCGGGCAACCATAGCCCGCTGGATCAAGGAAGTTATCAAGGTGGCCTACGTAGAAGCGGGCTAGCCACCGCCCTTACAGGTCAAAGCCCATTCAACTAGAGCCCAGACAGTGTCCTGGGCAGAAACCAGAATGCTGTCGCCCGCTGAGATTTGCAGGGTGGTGACATGGTCTCCATCAACACCTTCTCCAGATTCTACCGCCTGGATGTTCAGGCCCAGGAGGACACGGCATTTGCAAGGGCAGTACTAAGTGGGCCACGGGCAGCCTCCCACCCGGTTTGTGAGTAGCTTTTATACATCCCATTTGTCCTGAGTCCATCTGCTACACGCTAGGAAATGGAGAAATTACTTACCTGATAATTTTGTTTTTCTTAGTGTAGACAGATGGACTCAGCATCCCAAACTTGGCTGCCGTTACACATGGAACTTCAAAGGATTCAAGGGTAAGCCATGTTTTCATTCACCTAGGACACCCACCCTACCGGGTGGCGACGCTTTCTGGTTGAGGATTCTGGCGATCTCCAGCTATAGCCAATTCAACCAGATCAAGTTAATCAAGTTATAAAGTTTAATTTGATTAACTTAATAACTTGGTTAGTCAGTCACACATATATCCACAATGCTTTTTATTTTATTTATTTATTATTTTTGTTATACCGAGTTTCATGACTGGCATCACATCAACCCGGTTTACAATTAACAATGTGTGTAAAGCTTAGGGTAACGTAATAAACAATATTCCCAATAAAACTGTGAACTTTAAATACAGTGAATCAATTAAAGGGTGTGAGAAAGTTACAATAAAACAGGGAAAATTAACTTGGAGCTGGAAGAGGGGAGAGATTGAGCTTTTTGAGGAGAATACTGAAGAGCTGCACTTCCTGCAGGGGTTATGTACTAGAGGCTGACGTCAGATTGAAATCTGATCCGTCTCCAACTGCTATCAGGAGTACACTATACCCATTGGTCCTGAGTCCATCTGTCTACACTAAGGAAAACGAAATTATCAGGTAAGTAATTTCTCCAGTTTAAAATCATGAGAGGTCTAGAACAGGTAAATGTGAATCTATTATTTACTCTTTCGGATAATAGAAGGACTAGGGGGCACTCCATGAAGTTAACAAGTAGCACATTTAAAGCTAATCGGAGAAAATTCTTTTTCACTCAACATACAATTAAGCTAGGTTTAAAAAAGGTTTGGCTAAATTCTTGGTGGAGAAGTCCATTAAATGCTATTAATTGAGTTGACTTAGGGAATAGCCAGTGCTATTACTGGCATCAGTAGCATGGGATCTATTTAGTGTTTAGGTACTTTCCAGGTACTTGTAACCTGGATTGGCCATTGTTGGAAACAGAATGCTCGGCTTAATTGCCCCTAGGACTGACCCAATATGACAATTTCTTATGCTCTTATTTGGATGCAGTGGTGCCCTTTCCTGTCTAACTAGGCGGCCACCAGTGACTGGTTTTGTCGCCACTTAAACCTCATAGGTCAGCGACTGTACCCCACTCTTCTACTTATGCTTTTAATTGTTTTTATGATTTATTTTATATGAATGTTTTATTTTGTTGATATATTTTATATTATGATTATACTCTTCATCGCCTAGACCTTTTAAGTGTTAGGCAATTCATAAATTTTAAAAACTGTAAATGTAATATCAAGACTAACTAGTTCTCTTTCCTGTCCCTTCAGGGAGGGGAGAAATGGTTAGTGGATTTCCAGAGGCAACCCTTATGGGTTCCCCCTCAGGCGCTTTGTTGTTCTTGCTCCCCATTCTCTAGGTGGGTTTTGTTTTTGATGGGTGGCCGTTCTCTGTTTCCTGATGGATCCAAGATCCCATCAGGCAGGAGCACTCATTCCACTGTTGTACTACTGTATAGCAGTGCTGCTTTGTGGGATTCCCCCATAGTGTTGGGGGTTCACTCTCTTGGCTGCTCTCCAGTGACAGAAAAGGAATTCTCCCACGTGGAAGTACCTATTCTAATACCTACTGAGCACAACACGCATATTTTTGCTTTGTGACCACTCTTGCCAGTCTGTCTCACGTATGGGCTCACTTCTGTGAGGAGGGTTCTAGCCCATCTGCATCCCATACAGCAGGTGTGCCTTCATATTTATGGCTGTATATGTTAGGAGATGTAAGATCTTGCTACAGAGGTCCCGCATGCTTGCTGCAGTCACTTGAGGGTTGTTATTACCTCTTTCAGGAGGAGCGTTCATTGGCGGACAAAGCAGTCCTTGTCCATGCAGATATTGTTCCACTTCATGTGCCACAAGGTTATTAATTAGAAGTACGAGTTGTTATGGCAATAGGTTTTTGACACACCAGATTGGTGAGCAGACTAGTCTGCTGATCAGAATGAATCTGATGTATTTATTTATTGTATTTGTATACCATCATTCTGTAGAAAAACAATAACGGTTTCCATGGAAAGAGAAATATAAAATAACTAAATAAAATCATAAAATACATAATAAGAATAATGGATACAATAATAATAAAAACATACTATAAATAGTTAAGAACAATTTAAATAAAATAAGATAAAAACATAAAATAAAATGTAATCAAAGAAATAACCCTCAATCATTCAACATTCCAGATCATCACACTTCTACTTAACTTCATGTGCAATTTTAATGTTTTAACTTGTTCGACTTTCACATTGAGCTTGCACATAAACTTAAACATCTGTCTCATAAGCTTACTTAAATAGCCATGACTAAAATTCTTTCTGCAGCCTTAATTCAGTAGGAAGAGTATTCCAGAGTTTCGGTCCAGCAATTGAAATGGCTCTTTCCCTTACCCTGCTTAAATGCACAGTATGAACTGAGGGAATTACTAAGAAGCCTTTATTGCCAGATTTCAGGTTTTCTTAAGGAGTATGTAAATGTATAGCGGCATTCAGCCATTCAGTCTTTTCATTATAAATTGTTCTATGTAGTAGACAGAGGACTTTATAATCTATCCTATATTTAATAAGTAACCAATGTAGGGTGTTCAGTGTTGGAGTAATATGATCAAATTTTTTTTCCTCCTGTTAAAATTCTGGCTGTCACATTTTGGAGTAATTGCAATGGTTTCAATGTACTAAGTGGAAGACCAAGTAAAAGTGTGTTACATCAATCTAAGTTAGAAAAAATCAGGATTTGAAGAACTGAACAAAAACCATCCTGATTGAGAAGCGACTTTAGTCGCTTTAATATGTGAAGTTTGTTAAAACCATCCCAGATTGTAAGGTTAATATGTTTCTTCATATTAAGATCACTATCAAAAATTACTCAAAGATCACGAACATGATCAGTTAACTTAATTGTAGTGCAACAGGATTAAAATCAATGGGTAAATTTAAAGACCTTTTTCTATTTAATAATAAAATCTTGGTTTTTTGATAATTCAACATTAGTTTCATGTGAGTCAGGAGTTGCTGAATAGCTGAAATATATACTTTTACCAATTTGGTACCCTCTGGGTTTCCAGGTTGGTGAAGATATCCTGTTTCTACAGGGGCTAGCTCTTGCAGCATCCTTGGTTTTGTCTCTCAGTAAAGAGATTCTGGACTTCTTTCTCAGGAGGTTTGCCCTCTTTGTTGTCCCTGTCTACTGAGAGGTCAGTTTCTGTCATCTTTCTGCTGAGATCAGCAGGGGGGTGGTATTGTTGGGGAGTTGCCCAACATTGATTTCTACAGCTCAGCAGTTTCTTCTTTTTCCTAGAGCTCCAAGGTCTGCCTCTTGTATTCTTCGCTTCTTCTGACTTCTAGTCAGAATTTCAAGGGAAAAGCTGTGGCGTGAATTGAAATATCTTATTGGACACCTTCAAGGAAAAGTACACCATTCTTTTCCTGGTTTTGGCTAAATTCTAGCTAGTACTGCCTTTGGCTTTTCATGCATCACTTGGTTGGCCAAGGTGATTTCCTTTTCACCTGGGCTTATCCTGCCACGTGAGAGGATATTCCTGTCAAAGGAAGTACTGAGACTGGGTGAGCTTCAGTTACAGCTCACTAACCATGCTTGGTGTCTTAGAGTGGTGATCCCATTGGATGGGTAGCCCTTCCATTCCTTGGCACTCTTGATTCCACACCATCTGACCTGAGTTGTTCAGCTCTTTTCTTGTAGTTAGAACATAAGAACATAAGAAAATGCCATACTGGGTCAGACCAAGGGTCCATCAAGCCCAGCATCCTGTTTCCAACAGTGGCCAATCCAGGTCATAAGAACCTGGCAAGTACCCAAAAACTAAGTCTATTCCATGTAACCATTGCTAATGGCAGTGGCTATTCTCTAAGTGAACTTAATAGCAGGTAATGGACTTCTCCTCCAAGAACTTATCCAATCCTTTTTTAAACACAGCTATACTAACTGCACGAACCACATTCTCTGGCAACAAATTCCAGAGTTTAATTGTGCGTTGAGTAAAAAAGAACTTTCTCTGATTAGTTTTAAATGTGCCCCATGCTAACTTCATGGAGTGTCCCCTAGTATTTCTACTATCCGAAAGAGTAAATAACCGATTCACATCTACCCGTTCTAGACCTCTCATGATTTTAAACACCTCTATCATATCCCCCCTCAGTCGTCTCTTCTCCAAGCTGAAAAGTCCTAACCTCTTTAGTCTTTCCTCATAGGGGAGTTGTTCCATTCCCCTTATCATTTTGGTAGCCCTTCTCTGTACCTTCTCCATCGCAATTATATCTTTTTTGCGATGCGGCGACCAGAATTGTACACAGTATTTAAGGTGCGGTCTCACCATGGAGCGATACAGAGGCATTATGACATTTTCCGTTTTATTCATCATTCCTTTTCTAATAATTCCCAACATTCTGTTTGCTTTTTTGACTGCCGCAGCACACTGAACCGACGATTTCAATGTGTTATCCACTATGACACCTAGATCTCGTTCTTGGGTTGTAGCACCTAATGTGGAACTCAACATTGTGTAATTATAGCATGGGTTATTTTTCCCTATATGCATCACCTTGCACTTATCCACATTAAATTTCATCTGCCATTTGGATGCCCAATTTTCCAGTCTCACAAGGTCTTCCTGCAATTTATCACAATCTGCTTGTGATTTAACTACTCTGAACAATTTTGTGTCATCTGCAAATTTGATTATTTCACTCGTCGTATTTCTTTCCAGATCATTTATAAATATATTGAACAGTAAGGGTCCCAATACAGATCCCTGAGGCACTCCACTGTCCACTCCCTTCCATTGAGAAAATTGCCCATTCAATCCTACTCTCTGTTTCCTGTCTTTTAGCCAGTTTGCAATCCACGAAAGGACATCGCCACCTATCCCATGACTTTTTACTTTTCCTAGAAGCCTCTCATGAGGAACTTTGTCAAACGCCTTCTGAAAATCCAAGTATACTATATCTACCGGTTCACCTTTATCCACATGTTTATTAACTCCTTCAAAAAAGTGAAGCAGATTTTGTGAGGCAAGACTTGCCCTGGGTAAAGCCATGCTGACTTTGTTCCATTAAACCATGTCTTTCTATATGTTCTGTGATTTTGATGTTTAGAACACTTTCCACTATTTTTCCTGGCACTGAAGTCAGGCTAACCGGTCTGTAGTTTCCCGGATTGCCCCTGGAGCCCTTTTTAAATATTGGGGTTACATTTGCTATCCTCCAGTCTTCAGGTACAATGGATGATTTTAATGAAAAGTTACAAATTTTTACTAATAGGTCTGAAATTTCATTTTTTAGTTCCTTCAGAACTCTGGGGTGTATACCATCCGGTCCAGGTGATTTACTACTCTTCAGTTTGTCAATCAGGCCTACCACATCTTCTAGTTCTAGTTGTTAGGCAGGTGGGTTCTGCTGCAGCCCTGTTGCTTTATGCCGCCTCTTCCAAGCATTTGCTTGGGTTCTATGCCTGTTGGTCCTAGTGGTCAATCATCTGGTGCAATATGCGAATGCATTCTTGTCTTCCTCTTTGGTTGCTAGTGAGCTTCACTTTTCTTTCTGGAGGGCTCTCTAGCCCCAGATTGGTTTTTAGTTGTCTTATGACACTGAAGAGAAATTGTGTGATCTTTGTCTGAGAGCTCTTTCTATTGGTAGGTGATTTGTGCCTTTTCCTGTATCAAGGAGGATTTGGGCCTACTGGTGCTTGTCAGGATTAACTGTCAAACTCTGACTGCGTTACTTTTTGTGAGGCAAAGTGCATTTCTCGCCCTGAATTCATATTGTACCCTTGCCTTAGTGCCTCTGTTGCGCATCAGGGTTTTGTTTCTATCTGTCCTATGGGTCTCTTTGAAGTATAGAACCCAACTCTTTTCCCTCCTAGGGCCCATTATAGATTGGCTGCCTTGCAAAGAAAAGGGAGAAAGGTAGGCCTTCAGCGAGTTCCCCGCATTGTCCTGTTTCAGGCAGCCTGTAGCTTGGGAATCACCCATGTGTGAGGACTGCCATCCTGCTTGTCCCCAGAGAATGCAGATTTGCTTACCTGTAACAGGTGTTCTCCAAGGACAGTAGGATGTTAGTCCTTACACATGGGTGTCATCATCTGATGGAGCATGCCATGGAACTTTGATCTCAAAGATTCTAGAGTTTTGAGCATGTGCAGTTGTAGTCATCTCTCTGCCCCTAGACAGAGCTCTTCAGTCCATCATATAGCTAATACATATAGAAACCAACTCTCAGGGGAAGCAGGAGGGAATTCTGTTTTCTGAACAGGTGGGCTACAAATCAAAATAAAGTAAAGCAATTATATATTACTTCAGTGTTTCTCAACCTTTTCACATACAAAGAACACCTACATTAACAGTGCGGACATGGGAAAGGATTCATATAGCCAAAAGATAAACCAGAAAAGCAGTGGAAATCCCACCAGTTTCTTCCAAATTTTAAAACAAACAGATTTTGGCAGAAAGTGCTTTTGTATATGGGAAGGGTAGCAGGTGTCCATGTCCCTTATGATTCTGCTTTGGTGGTGTTTGAAGAGTTTTCTTCCTTTTCACCTGGGAACAGATATATAAAAACCTGGTTAAGGAAAGTTTTTGGTTTTTTTTTTACTGGGCAACATAAGAACATGCCATACTGGGTCAGACCAAGGGTCCATCAAGCCCAGCATCCTGTTTCCAACAGTGGCCAATCCAGGCCATAAGAACCTGGCAAGTACCCAAAAACTAAGAACCGTCTTCCATTTTTGAAGAGCATCACACTCGTTGAGTTTTACTTTTTAGAGAAATAGGTTTCATAATTTGGTGGTGTTTAGAAAATGGAAGCTAAATGGGCTTCTCCTAGATGGAAAACATTTCTGTATATTTGGTCTACTTACATTGACTCCTTACCCCACATATCTAAGAACCAGCTTTTAAATGACTTGGGCTAACTTGTTCTTACTGATTTTGGGGGGGGGGGGGGGGGTTGTTGTTGATTTTGGGTCTTTTTTTCTCATATTCATCTAAATATGGAACTGCCCTTTGTTATATGCTGACACTATATTTGAACCACTCTTCATATGACACTGTCTGTTGTGCTACTGTATATTTTTTTTACAATTCAATATAAATATTTGAGCATAAAACAGAGAGAGGGGATGAAGACATATATGAACCCATCACAATAGACCAGTTCCCTCTACATGCAAATGCAAGAGAAGGGAAAAGTTGCTGTGTGCGGACAGTGGGCTCAGTTAATTGCCTTGGCTTCCACATGAGACTGCCAGACCTCCTTCATTGCTGCTCCTCCCAACACTCAACACATAAGTGAGTCACATCCATTGCTCAGTGCACACACTCCCCATCTCACTGTGTTTGTTGCCCAAAGTAGGTCCTAGCTATCCATGCCCTGCATGCTGCCCATTAATTACCACACTCTGGGGCTCAGGAAGAAGATGCAAGAATGAATATACATGTTTTTAGAAAGGAGCTATTATGTGTTTAAGAGCTAATGCTAGTGTCTCTTGTTGCTGAAAGATGCTGAGGACAGATCCCAGGCGCTGGTCTGGATCTAAGGGTCGGGAAGTGGTGACTTTTCCATGGTATACCTGATCAGATCTGGTTGGGAAATACTGCATTACCCAATGAACAGTTAGATGGTGATTAATTACAACAATATGATTTGTAGAGTTATTGTGTCTTGAATTTGTCAAATTTGCAATCTGTCAGCCCCCTTTGCTAGAATTCAGAGTCTGATTTTGAACACTGAAGCCCTACAATAAGAGGTGATGTGGGTGGTTGTGATTTATTCTTCAATATAATTGGCCCCAAAGCTGCGAACTGCTTTTGCTGGAACCATACTCATTGACTTGGAGGCCTGTGATCTCTATGGATTTTCCTTTCCAAATCCAGTTCTCAATCCCACACAGTAATACCAACTTGTGACTGATAGTGAATGCCCTGACAGTTTACAGGCAGGGAAATATGATTTTGTTGGCCCAACAGTTTTTTTCCCAGCTCCTTTTAACATAGAAATGATGGCACAAAAGAACCAAATAGTCCATCCAGTCTGCCCAGCAAGTTTATGGTAGTATTTATTTATTAGCTTTTATATACCGACATTCGTGGGTACATCATGCCAGTTTACAATATAACTGAAGGAGGAAAATACAAAAAACCAGAGTGGGGGGAGGGGTGCAGCTAGGAAGAGAAAAGGGGCAAGAGAAGAGAGGGAAAAAGAGGAAGAGGAGAATAGGAACAATACCTGATGGAAAAACAACCAAAGAACATAATATGTAACATTGCAAATTATACACTCAAAAAGGAACTGTGTATAACCTTATACACTGTGGATAACCTTATATACTCCAAAAAGCACTATATACAATAATATATATTATCTTTAACTAGTACATACAAAAGACACTATATATGACATTACAAATTATACGTTCAGAAAGGCAACTATATATAGAATAGCAGGGGTTGCTATTGGGAAGGTAGGGTTTAAGGACAGGGGAAAGGGGTATAACAGGGGGTATATAAGGAGGTGTAGAGATATGAGAGACAAATCTGAGTACAATTAAAGGAATAAAGGGGAAGGCTATAAGTACGGTAATGACAGGGCTCTTTCTCTGAAGGAATAGAGGGAGCAGAGGGACTACATAGGATCCGAGTCAGGGTAGGCCATTTTAATGAGCCATGTTTTAACCCATGTTTTGAATTTCCAAATGCATGGTTCTAGTCGGAGCTCAAGTGGCATAGTGCCAGAGGGAGGGGCCTGCAATGGATAGGGCTCTTTCTCTGGTGGAAGTATGGTGAGCACATTTAAGGGAAGGGTGTAGAGGGTTCCTGAGAGTGCAGTTCTAGTAGGACGATTGGAGGAGCAGAATCGAAGAGCATCCTCAAGCCAGAGGTGATTGTGATTGTGCAGGGAGTTGTGAATAATGGCGAGGGTTTTGTATCTGATGCGGGAGGAGATGGGAAGCCAATGGAGTTCCTTAAGAATAGGGGTGATGTGGTCGGCTTTACGTGTATTTGTATGGATTCTTGCCATAGCATTCTGTAACATTTGCAGGGGTCTAATAGAGTAGGGGAGGCCTAGAAGTAAGGAATTGTAGTAATCCATTTTTGATAGCATTGTCGCTTGCAGGACTGTGCAGAAGTCTTGCGAGTGGAGCAGAGGTTTAAGTTTTTTGAGGATGTGGAGCTTGAAAAATCTTCCCTTTATGATTGTGTTAATGTGGTTTTTGAAGTTTAGTTGGTGGTCTAGGGAGACACTGAGATCTCACACGAAGAAGGGAAGAGAATTTGAGGGGAGGGTGAGGTCACAAGCAGAGGGTGGCGTCCGGTCAGGGTGATTTGAAATGATGATCCACCACCCTCTCTTCACGGAGAGGGTGGTGGATGCCTGGCATGCTCTTCTGGAAGAAGTGGTGAAGACCAGATCTGTGAAGGACTTCAAAGGGGCGTGGGATAAACACTGTGGATCCATAAAGTCTAGAGGACGTGAATGAAGAGTGGGTGGCTCATGGGAATGATGGCTACTGCCTGGAGATAATACCCTTATTCAGTAAACATAAGTAGGGTTAATGCTACTCCAACATTGCTCTAAGCTTCAACGGCAAGAGGAAACGTGGAAAAAGATTTGCATTCACAAAAAAAGCTGGGAGTAGCTTGCTTGTTACAGCGGTTACTACCCCAAACCAAATAAGCCTGGTACTTCACTTTCAATGCATATCCAGCATAGCTCTCTGCTTCAACGGCAGGGGAGAAAGTCTCATAGTTAACTTTCAATGCATATCCAGCATAACTCTCTGCTTCAACGGCAGGGGGAATGAAGAAAAAGTAGATCTATATACAGACAACAAGGTCTGAGTTATTTAGTCTGGGTAAACAAATAAGCATGGGTATAGCTTGCTTATTGCGGCGGTTACTACCCCTAAGTAATTAAGCTAGATATTTCACTTAGAGGCAGTTCCAACACTGCTCTCTACATTAATGGTGGGGGTGGAAGGGAAATAGAATCAAAAGGTTACTAAGAGCCAAGAGTAACAGATAAGTATGTGAAAAAAATAAGTGCAAAACTTGCTGGGCAGACTAGATGGGCTGTTTAGTCTTTTTCTGCCTTCATTTCTATGTTTCTATATATGAGGAGTTCAGTTTTGGAGGAGTTTTAAAGCAAGGTGGAGGTTAGAGAGTAAGGTGTTTAATGGAGACGAAGCATGTTTCCTAAAACTTAAGAGATATGATGAGGGATTCTTGAATAGGGATGAGGATTTGGAAGTCGTCTGCATATAAGATAAACTTAAGACCAAGGTCGGAGAGGAGGTGGCAGAGCAGTAACAGGTATATATTAAAGAGCGTGGAGGATAGTAAAGAGCCCTGTGGGACGCCTTGGGTAAGGGGGATGTGTGATGATTCGGAATTTGCAATCCTTCAGCGTAGCCTCTATTATTGAGGTAGGAGGAGAACCAGTGGATGGCTGTGCCTGAGATGCCAATCTCAGGCGGGTAAGGAGGATTTTGTGACTGATAGTGTCGAAGGCAGATGATATGTCAAGAAGGGCCAGGATAAAGGATTGTCCGTGGTCCATGCCCTTGAAGAGAGTGTCAGTCAGTGAAAGTAAGAGTATCTGCCGTACCGTGCAGGTCACCCCTACACTTATCAGTTTCCCAGACCATAAAAGTCAGGGCCCTTGTTGCTTGGGCTCCCAGCTCAGTTGTAACTGGCCTGTGCTTGGATGAGCTTTGATTTGCCAGTACCTGGTGTTTTACCTCATTTTGTAAATGCCTCTTCTGCTTATCTATTCAGCACCAAACAGATTTGGGGCCAGGAAAGGCATTTGGTTTAGGTCTCAAGCTCAAAGTAGGACCTCTCACTTTTTTATTTCTGTGCCTTATTTTGTTTTCATGCATCATTTTTTAATTTTATTATGACCAGGATCCTCAAAAACTGGAAGTGGTCCAGGCTTCTGTGGACCTCTGAGAGGGCCTGTATCTAATCTAATTGTTGCAGCAACATTTGTTGGCTAGAAACACAAACTTTGGTTCCTTCCAGAAATCATCGGCCCAGTGTGCTGTGGCGAACAAAAAAGCAAACAGAATGTTAGGAATTATTAGGAAGGGAATGGCAAATAAAATGGTGGATGTCATAATGCCTCTGTATCGCTCCAAGGTGAGCATTTGCCCGCTCTCCCGCGGACTTTACTGAATCTGCCCGAAAGGTAGTAAGTGGCAGATCTAATAATCACAGATAACTGATCTGTCATGTTAAACTGGAGTTCCAATAAACCATCTTAATATGTGAATGGTATCTAATAGAACCATTTGAGAACATTCCAATAAGTGAAGGGGGCCAAGAACAATGATGATTTCATCATCTACAGTAGATCTGACTTTGAGGGATTTAATTTAAATCTATTAGTCCTTATCCAACTACAAAGTTGAGCCAAGCAAATATGTAACTTTTTTACCTTCACTTCATCATCATCATCATCATAATCATCGTTTATTATATGCTCTCCAACATATGAGCTTAGAGTTACAAGGCTAAGGAGGCCAAGATTAACAATTTACATAGAACATAAACCCATAACAGCGGTTTATATTGGTGAAAAGGTGAACAGAAAGCAATCAACAGCAATTTGTAAAAAGTAAAACAAGCAGCATAATTTGGAGTCTAAAGCTGTTGAAATATGTTCATAGGCCAAAAGCCTCAAGAAATGACCAGGTTTTCATTTTTTTCCCTGAAAGACTGGAGGTCTAGTGTTAGCCTAATATCCAGTGTCAAGGAGTTCCAGAGAGAAGGGACAGAGCCAGCAAATGATTTCTTCCTAGTGCTAGCAAGCCACATTTCCTTGCGGACGGGTATCACCAGGCAAGTGTTGGGCAAAGTGCGAAGAGGGCAAGCCGGAGAGCATGGAGAGCATTGGCATCCTAGATAGGAAGGGGCAGGCCTTTGATTATCTTAAAAGCCAGGAGAAAGAAGTTTGAAAGAGGTACGAGAGGCGATGAGAAGCTAGTGAAGGGATTTTAGAAGAGCAGTATTTGCTGGAGTTGAACAGGGATCATGCAGCCCCATTTTGTATTAGTTGAAGCTGTTGAGTCTGATTTTTTTTTTTTTGGTAAGCCCATGTAAAGGGAGTTACAATAGTCCAGGTGGGAGATAAAGGCCTGAACGACTGTCACATAAGCAGGATCATCCAAGAAAGAGCAAAGAAGTCGAAGTTGTCCTAGATGAAAGAAGACAGATTTCTTGACATATTGAATTGGACTCAAAGGTGAGATTAGAGTCCAGGATGACGCCCAGACTCCTGTCTTCATTTTTGAAGGGCAGAGTGGATCCTTCTAGTGTTTCTCTTGAAAAGAGATGTGAGTGGACTGATCTTCCAATCCACAGTACTTCTGTTTTTTAGGGGTTAAGTTTTAGCTTGTTGCAATGAAGCCAACTTGCAGTCTTCTTGAGGCAGATGTTTGTTAGCAATATCTTGGTCAGGGTTAGAGCTTAAAGGGCACCATAGTCGAATATCATCTGTAAAAGCATGGAATAGATATGGTATTTCCTAATTAGCTTACCAAGTGGGCTAAATAGATGTTGAACAAAATGGATGCTAAAATGTAGCCTTGTGGAATTCCATAAGAGAGAGGATGTGAATATGAAGTTGCCAGGCCTATGGAAACGGTTTGAGTATGGTCCTGGAGGAAGGATTTAAACCAATCTAGTGCAGAACCTGAAAGACCCAGATCCAGTAGTCAGGAGATGAGAATCTCATGGTCTCTGTATCAAAGGCTGCAGATAGATCCAGGAGCACGAGAAGGGCTTGTTGTCCCCGGTCCAGGTGCAGGTAAAGATGTTCCACCAGGCAAATTAGAGCTGTTTCAGTATGTAAGATGGTCTGAAACCAGATTAGTAGGGGTCTAGAATGTCTGTGGCTTGGAGGAACTCATTGAATTGATTCAGAACTGCTTTTTCAATGATTTTACTGAGGAAAGGAATGTTTGAGACAGGCCTATACTTACTAAAATCACTTCTCTGTTCTTACCCAGTGGTACACATCATTACATTTAAAAATGCAGACCCAAATCTCAGAGCAATCCAGCTAACAGTAAAAGATACAAGTTGAATAGAATAGGTGAAAGAACAGTTCCCTGAGGGATCTGTTACCAGCCCCATCCATGGGCTGTCAACCTCCACTATGTCACCAACTCCAGCCAGCCTGATGGACAGAAATCAGGTTTGTAAATTTAAACCTAGGTCTCCTGCCTGGAATTGCACAGTACTGCAACTGAGCCACTGGGCCAATACAACAACTATGTTCTAAATAAAATTCTGCCATGCTCCACCTACCAGAGCAGAGAAAGTGTGATTTTTATTTTTCCCTTTCCAATCCAGCAACTGTGAAAACTGAACTGAACAGCCAGCTCCTGTTTTTAGCAGCTTTCTGGGAGGAGAAATATGTAGTACATACTGTATACATGAGGCGGGAAATAAGACTTAGATGACTCTCTTAATTAAATAGAACTGAACTAAACCCAATTACTTGCTGTCAGCTCTTTCCAGAAGACTCTATCACAGACACTGTAAATCCACTCCCATTTGGAATAATTTACAATAACTTTAGTACAATTTAGATTTATCCAATTAATAAACTTCTGGTATATATACCAACCACAATCTGACTTCAGAGGTAGGAAATGAGAAAAATCAGACTCAAGCATTTTAATTACTTAATCATGAATAAAGTATAGGAACTAAATTTTACATGACAATTATTTACACAAATCTACAAGCTGAAAGCAAGTAAATGAAAATGTCTGAATATAAATGTTAGCTTTAAGTTTATCTTTTGATAAATTTATAAGTACTAAATGTAATGCTGTACCTAACTGAGAAATTGTGGAGCCCACAATTTCTGGTCCCTAAAGCAAGTTAGCAGTTTTGTGCCAACCGTTAAGCGAATCAGCTGTTTGTCGGCAAACTGCATACCCACTTCTTTCCTTTCTGGCCTATGATCAGCAGTTATGAGCTGTTTTCCCTTTGCTCTTGTGATAAGGTATTCTAAGCTGGCTCCTACTCTGGTGATCAGCTGTTTTATAGTATACATGTTTTTTCAATCTGCTCTGCTTTCAGCTATTCTAAGCCAGTTCCAAATTGTGAATCATTTGTTTGTGAACTGTCACCGCCTCTGTGTCCCGAAATTAATATATATACTGACTTATGCAAATTACCACTAATAAAATATATTTTATTTTCTTGCAATTTTGTCTGTTTTGTTGTCCCCTCTGCTGAAAATATTGGATGTTCATCCTGCAGTTTAGATAGAACACTATTTGTACTATTCTCCGCCTCCTCGCTCCCGTCAACAGAATCAGGGCTCCCGCAGCTGTCCCAAGGCAGCAGAGAGCCCTCAAGTCAACTCCTGGGACGGGGTTTTGACTGGGTTGTAGGGAGCATAGTCCAGTTACCTGTACCTAGGGCAATGCATCTGCTGCTCAGGGACAGACTGTGGCTCTTTGCAAACCAGTAGCCCAGTGAAACTTAACACTAGTGGGTTCTTTCCATCGTCCATCAAGAGGACCCATTGAACCTATTGGGTGCCCTGCCAAATTGCCCTCCAAGCCCGTATTGGGGGCCGATAGCGCATCAGGGCGTACTAATAGCTGAGCTGTCCTCCCTCTTATTAGCCAGAGCAGTCGAGCCTGTTATATCAGGGCAAAGAGGGTGGGGATTTTACTCCAGGTACTTCCTGATTCCAAAGAAAACAAGACTCCGTCCCATCCTAGACTTAAGGGCCTTGAACAGATTCATCAAAAAAGAAAAGTTCCCCTGGGCACCTTGATCCCCTTTTTACAAAAAGGGAACTGGTTATGCTTACTCAATCTGAAGGACGCATACATCCACATTGAGATCTTCCCAAATCATCGGAAGTATCTCCAATTTGTGGTGGGAAAAACAGCACTTCCAGTATTGGATGTTGCCATTTGGACTTGCGTCAGCCCCATGGGACTTCAAAAAATGCCTGGCCGTGCTGGTGGTGCATCTCCACAGACTTGTGAATCATATTTTCCATTATCTGGACGATTGGCTGGTCAAGAGCACATCTTAGGCAAGGGCCGTCAGTTCCATGCGTTTGACCATCCGGGTGTTGGATTCACTAGGGTTTGTCATCAACTACCCAAAGTCCCATCTTAGCACGTCACTTCAATTGGACTTCATCGGAGCCTTGCTAGACACAGATCAGGCCAAGGCCCTCCTGCCCTATCAAAGGGCCATCACGGCAGAGATTCAGTGGAACCAGCAGGTGTCAGCCTGGAACATGCTGAGGCATTTGGGTCATTTGGCCACTACTGTCCACGTTACTCCCTTGGCATGCTTGTATATGCACAAGGCTTAATGGATCCTGAGGTCGCAGTGGCAACAAGCCACACAGAACCTCCAGGATCACATCAGAGTCACCTTGCTGCTCCAGGACTCTTTATCCTGTTGACGGGTACTTTTGAATCTGGAACGGGGGGGTGTCTGTTTTTCAAAGTCTTCCCACCCAAATTGTTTTAACCATGAATGAGTCCACCCTGGGCTGGGAAGCCCATGTAGATAGACTCAGCCCCCAGGGTATCTGGTCTTCCCAGGAAAACAGTTGCCAAATCAATTTCCTGGAGCTCCAGATGATCAGGTACGCACTATGGGCTTTCAGAGATAAGCTGTTCAACAAAGTTGTCATGATTCAAACTGACAACCAAGTGGCGATGTGGTATGTCAGCAAACAGAGAGGCATGGGCTCGTACCTCCTGTGTCAGGAAGTAGTTCAGATCTGGTCATGGGCTCGGTCCTGGGGATGGTGCTCAGGGCCATGTACCTGGCTGGAACGGAGAACGTGTTAGCAGACAGACTGAATCATGCCTTCAGACACCACGAGTGGTCCCTGGATCAGGGGGTTGTGAATTGGATATTCCGCTCTGGGGGAGCCCGGATATGGATCTCTTCACATCCTCCTGCAACAGGAAGGTGCCTCGGTTTTGCTCTCTGTGCAGGTCAGGTGGCAAACCAGCCTCAGTTGCCCTTGCCCTGTACGTGTATCCTCTGATTTCCTTAGTAGAGAAGACTCTCTTGAAGCTTCGCGAGGACTAGGGTCTATGATTTTCATGGCCCCTTATTGGCCAAGACAGGTCTGATTTCCACTCCTGCGGGAGTTGCCCATTCGGAGGCCAGTCTGGGGACTTCCCCAGATCTCATCACCCAAGATCGAGGCATGGTGCAATATCCCAACCTCAAAGTTCTGTCACTCACAGCATGGATGTTGAGTGGTTAATATTGCAACTGCTCAATATCTTAGAAGATGTCTTGCATCCCTGTGGCTTCCAGAAAGCCTTCCTCTAGAAAGTCCTATGAACTGAAGATGAGGAGGTTTTCCATGTGCAGTGAGCAGAAGGCCCTAGATCCGTTCTCCTGCCCCACACCAAACCTGCTTGATTACCTTTTTACTCCTCTTGGAAGCTGACTTGACAACCAACTCTGTTAGAGTTCATCTCAGTGCAATTGGTGCATACCACCATGGTGAAGACAGTATGTCAATCTCTTTACAGCCTATAGTTGTACACTTCATGTGTCTTGGGACCTCAACGGGGTGTTAGCTCAGTGGATGAAAACTCCTTTGGAGCTGCTGCGCACCTATGACCTGAAGGACCTGACCTGGAAGGTCATATTTTTGTGGCAGTCACCTCAGCACAGTCAGCGAGCTCCAGGACTTATTGACTTATCCACCATATACTAAGTTTTATCATGACAGGGTGGTCTTGCATATGCACCCTAAGTTCCTGCCTAACATAGTGACGGACTTCCATCTTAACCAATCCATTATTTGCCAACATTCTTTCC
Source organism: Rhinatrema bivittatum (assembly GCF_901001135.1). NCBI lineage: Eukaryota > Metazoa > Chordata > Amphibia > Gymnophiona > Rhinatrematidae > Rhinatrema > Rhinatrema bivittatum. The sequence goes on along the minus strand of NC_042618.1, from coordinate 194,387,351 downwards.
CAGGCCCCATTTCCACCAAGGCAAATGAGGCCTGTACAGTTTAGACTGCAAGCGAACCTTAGCCTTCTATCTGGAGCAGACAGAAGCCCATAAACAGTCCACCCAACTTTTTGTTTCTTTTGATAGGAATATTTATTTATTTATTTAGCATATTTTATATACCGAAGTATAGCAGAGTTGCCTTCACTCCGGTTTACAGTTACAACAACTTGATAGATTGAGCATTGCCGTTGCCAAACAGACATTATCTAGTTGGCTAGCAGATTGCATCTCCTTTTCTTATACCCAGGCGGGACTGCATCTTGAGGGTCTTGTCAAGGCTTATTCTGTCAGTCATGGCAGCACTTCCGAACAGTTCCCATGGAAAAGATCTGCAAGGCTGTGACGGGGAGTTCTCTCCCCACATTCACATCTCACTATTGTTTGGATAGGGATGGCCGACGCAACAATAGATTTGGCCATTCTGTTCTTCAGAATCTATTTGAGGCATAGAACCCAAGAATCTCCCACTTATGGCCCGTTGTTTGGGTTCAGGCTGTCTCCCCCTCTGTTACCAACAGCAGCATTGTTGTGCCTGTTGGTACCTGGCTGGGTGTCTGTTGGTCCCCTTTTATGTTGGGGAGCAGCCTGTAGCTAGGGTTTCACTCATGTGAGGACTACCATCCTGCTTGTCCTCTGAGATATCGGTTGCTTACCTGTAACAGGTATTCTCAGAGGACAGCAGAATGTTAGTCCTCACAAAACCCACCTGCCATCCTGCAGAGTTGGGCTTCTCCTGTTTTTTATTATATGTCTAATTCTATATTATAAGACTGGAGAGAGGCCCCCGTGTGGACTCATGATATAGGCATGCTGGGCATGCTTAATGTGCAAGTCAAAGTTCTAGAAACTTTCATGTAAATTTTCCATGTCAGGGCTTCATGTGATGATGTCACATTATGCTATCTTAGTTTCCCTTTTTAAAATTATGTGCTATTACAATTGTTTTACTTAATGTCTTCCTCCAGTGATTGTCAAATTTGATTACGTTATGATTGCTATAGCTTTAGATAATTATTTATATTCTGCTTTCTAGCATTCATTACAGTAACACCTTGCACCAGGTCATGTGTTCCACGGAGAACGAGATCTAAAATAGCTCCTCCTCTCATCGGTTCCGAGAACAGCTGCTCCAGGAGCAGTCATTTATAGTATCTCGAAACGTAACCTTTCTAGCATGTCAGTACTGGGGTAGGTAATTGAAATCTCCCAGTATTATTGCGAAGCCAAATGTATTGGTTTTCTAATTTCTGCTAACAGTTCAGTCTATTTCTTCATCTTGGCCAGGTGGACAGTAGTATATACCCACTAGTATACTACCTTCTATCACATTCTGTCTCTTTATTATGCTGAGGTATTATATCTGGCCTGACTTTTTTTTTTATTTCCTCCTATCTCTGCTTTGTGTCCTTTGATGTTTTGTGTTGATAGTTTCAGTCTGTCACATTTGATATGTTTTGCAGGGCAGAGTGGCTCAGGTAAGTGTTCTTCTGATAAGTTTGCATTCTAGGTGTGGTGTGAAATGTGCTTTTTGGCTTGGTGTGTAGAACTTAAAAGGACAGTGTTTAATTTTTCTGCCTGCTGTGGCTTGGAGAGATCTATGCAGAGTGTTAATGTTTGTTTGTAACTGAGCTCCAGTCAGGATTGCCAACGCCTGAAAATATTTTTACTGACAACCTAACTTTTATGGGCTACACATGTTACCATTACCAGTCCATTTCATGCATAGCTGGACTTACTGTGCTAAGGTTCACACTTTTATACACAGACATAACTGCCAAGTAGAGCAGTCTTATAGAATCTGAGTCCACGGCACTGGATTCCCGCCCCCATTGCTCATGGTATTTTAATGATATGAAATTATTTTTATGAGCATCATTTTTTCTATTATTTTCTTTACTGACAGTTGGCAACCCCTGGGTCTTGTAAAAGTTCATCATTTATTCAATGTAGAGACTTTAATAAGAAATTGAATCTAAATTTAATTTACCACTGCTTGTAGTAAAACATCTATAATAGCAATTTTGGGCAGCAATTGTTTAGTTCAGTGAATCTTGAAAGGGTTTCTAGGTTTACAGACTCCACTAGAGGAATCAAAGTCTCAAACTTCAGCAGATTGCTCAGTGATGGGACATTTTGTCTCTTTGTTTTTAATATATGCTGCTCTGGGATAATGCGTATCCCGTTCTTATATAAGAAGTTTACTCTCTATCCATATAACATCTTTGATCTTTTCATGACATGTTTCAAAACTGACGCTTCACAAATGAGACCTCAAGATAGATTTTGAGCCAAGACGTTTTGATGTTTAGTTCTTCAAATACAGGGATAACATAACGTTGCTTCTGAAGTTTAGTAAAACTTGGATGATAGTCAAGTTTCTTGTGCACAACCTTCATATCATGTGCATTGAACTGACCAGAACTATGCAAACAGGACTGTCAGATGAGGCCATCCCATCTATTTTGCCATCTCTGGATGAGATTGAATTGCTTGTTTTCTTGGACCATTTCTTTTTGAAAGCAGAAGAACAAAGGTTGATTAAAGATAGGAAGTGTCAGAGGTAAAATAAACATCAGAGGGTTATGAAGGAGCTTGCTTTGTGCAGTACTGTCTTTATCTTGAAATTCAAGGTAAACTGACTGCAGCAGCTCCAACAAACCAGATATTAATGTGCCAGCTGGCTTTGTTTTCATTCTTTAGCAGCATTCCGATTTTCCAGGTATGGGACCCGTGACAGATTTTGAATGTGCAGGGAAAAGCTGGCGTGTAAGAATGAACTCTATACCCAAGGTAAATCTTTTCAGAATATATCCTGCTCCATTCTGGCATATGGAGATCTTGAATCACCCAGAAAGTTTTGTTATGTAGGTGCCAAGTTGTCCCTGTGTGCCCTACTTCATGCTTCAGTTTAGAGTAGAAAAGAGAGGTTCTCACAGGACAAGCAGGATGGTTGTCCTCACAAATGGGTGACATCGAGGATGGAGCCCACCACGGAAAACTTCTGTCAAAGTTTAAACAGAACTTTGACTGGCCCCTACTGGGCATGCCCAGCAAGGCACTGACCCTGCAGCCAGCAGGGGTCTCCCTTCAGTCTTCTTTTTTCCGCGCAGCAGTTGCCACGCGGTGAAAGGAGCTCTCTTACCACGTTCCTGACAAGAATTCGGTTTTTTTCTTTCCGAAGAAAATTTGCCCCTCAGGGGTCTCCCTTCGACAAATTTTTGTCACCTCCGCGAAAGCCGGTAAGTTTTTTGCCGATTTTCATCGACTGCCGTCGATTTTGGCCCTAGAGGCCTGTTGGCACTTACCAATCCCGCGGCTAAATTTGGCCCTAGGCCATGGCGACGGGGTTCCGTCGTTGTCCGGATTGCACCCGGACTATGTCAATCACAGATCCCCATCGGGTCTGTGTTCTATGTTTGGGAAGTGAGCATGATGTCCTGACTTGCACTAAATGTGCCCTAATGACACCTAAGGGTCGTAAAGCCAGGATGGAGAAGATGGGGCTCCTCTTCCATGCACCCACCCCAACGCCATCGATAGCATCGACGTCATCGGAACCGGCACCGTCAAAGTTGCACCACCATCGTCAACCCTCCGGTGACCGTCCTCCACCGATGACTTCTCGGCCGTCGACTCCTGTCCCCTCCCCGGATGGGCGAGGAGATCGGAAGGATAAGCATCGCCATCGACGGCACAAGTCTCGGCCCGTCGAGGATCCACAACCATCGACCTCTGAACAGGCCGAGCCACCGACGAAAAAGCCTCGGTCAGACCTGGCACCGTCCACGTCTCGTTCGCAGGCACCGAGGAAACCCTCACCCTCCCGGGTGAGGGTTTCCTCCCGGGGTGCGGGGGCCGTGAGCCCCCGCACCCCGGGAGGAGATGATGTCCTTCCGGGGTGCGGGAGCCCCCGGAGGGGCCCCCGCGGCCCCGGGAGCCCCCGCACCCCGGGGCCGCGGGGGCTCCCGGGGTGCGGGGGCCGTGATCCCACCGGTTACGGTGGTACTTCCGGCCCTGCCTCAGCCTCCCTCTCCCGTCGAGCCGGGTATGGTTACCCCTGGTCTCCGGGCAGAACTGGACCGGCTGGTCCAGGAGGCCATCGAGAATGCGATGCGAAGATTCCAGCCTCCACCGGCACCGCCTCCGGCACCGATTCTGGCACCGCCTCAGGCACCGACCTCAGCACCGACTCTGCCACCGAGGAGGGAACCGACCACCGAGCCTCTAGTGGAAGCGTTGGCACCGATACTAAATCGTATGGAGGCACTCATGCGCGCCCTTCCATCGGTGATTCCAGTAGCACCGACTACACCATCATCTCCGGAAGGACATTCATCGACAGGAGAAACACCGTTCCGGATTCCCCCGTCCGGTGTCGTTCCATCGGTGCCTTCACATACCTTTCCACCGATTTATCCTTCGGCTCCATCGATTCCAAGATCGGCACCGATTCCATCGGTACCCCCGAAGCCCTCGATGCCGTTCACAGTTCCGCTTGCAGCACCGATTCCATCGATGCCTTTGGATCCTCTACCAGGTCCTTCAGGACTGCAAGCCCTACATGATCCTTATGATACCTGGGGTGATGATACATCTTCAGATACAGATTTACCATCCCCACCATCTCCTACAGAGAGTAGAAAACGATCTCCTCCTGAAGATCTCTCCTTTATAAATTTTGTAAAGGAGATGTCAGAAATTGTGCCTTTTCAGCTGCAATCTGAGACCGATGACAGGCACCAAATGATGGAGCTGCTCCAATTTCTGGATGCCCCAAAAATCATCGCTTCCATCCCCATTCACCAGGTATTTCTGGATCTTTTAAAGAAAAACTGGGAATCACCTTCATCTGTGTCACCAGTTAATAAAAAAGCTGACTCAACATACCTCGTTCAGTCAGCACCAGGATTTCAAAAGTCTCAACTGGATCATCGCTCTGTTGTAGTTGAGTCTGCGCAAAAGAAGGCCAAGCGCCTAAAACCACACTCTTCCACTCCCCCTATCAAGGACAACAAATTCCTTGATAGTGTGGGCAGGAAAGTATATCATGGGGCTATGTTGATATCTCACATAGCTTCATACCAACTTTATATGACTCAATACAACAGAGCTATCCTTAAACAGATGCAGGACTACGCTGACACATTACCGGACCAATACCAGCCACAGCTTCAAGCCCTCCTTCACAAAGGATTTGAAGCTGGGAAGCACGAGATCAGAACGGCCTACGATATCTTCGATGCTTCCACGAAAGTCTCAGCTACTGCCATCTCAGCCAGACGTTGGGCTTGGTTAAAATCATCCAACCTTCGCCCAGAGGTCCAGGATCGTCTAGCCGATTTACCCTGCTTGGGGGACAATCTGTTCGGAGAACAGATTCAACAGATTGTGGCGGAATTGAAGGATCACCACGAGACGTTGAAACAACTTTCGTCTTTTCCATCTGAAGTATCCTCCAAACCACCACCTAAGAAGGACTCTAAAAAGTCATTCTTTCGGCCACGTCGTTATTACCCTCCATCGACTAGGCCTCGTCCGGCTCGATCCTCCACCAGACCTCAGCTACGCCAACCTCGGAAACAAAGACCTGCTGTAGCCCCCCCTCCCGGGCCAGCGGCAGGCCTTTGACTTCCCGATACGGAGCACATGCCATATCCCACTCCCCCACATCCCTGTAGGGGGTCGTCTGTGCCACTTTTTGCAGCATTGGATACGGATTACCTCAGACCAGTGGGTGCTGGCAATTATCGCACAGGGTTACCACCTCAATTTCATAACTCTTCCGACAGACTCCCCACCTCTTCAAGCATGGAGTCTATCCAGCCACTTGACTCAATTACAACAGGAAGTATCCCTTCTTTTGCAATCAAATGCTATAGAACCTGTCCCTCCCTCTCAACGAGGCAAGGGATTTTACTCCAGGTACTTCCTAATTCCAAAAAAGTCAGGAGGGCTACGTCCAATTTTGGACCTTCGGGCCCTCAACAAGTACCTTCAAAAAGAAAAGTTCAAGATGGTAACCCTGGGCACGTTACTCCCTCTGCTGCAAAGAGGGGATTGGCTATGCTCCCTCGACCTCAAGGATGCTTATACCCATATTGCGATAACACAATCCCATCGCAAATATCTGCGGTTTCTAGTAGGCCGCGACCATTACCAATACCGAGTACTACCTTTCGGTCTGGCATCTGCTCCACGAGTCTTCACCAAATGCCTCGTAGTTGTAGCAGCATTCCTCAGGAAGGAAGGTGTCCACGTATACCCCTATCTGGACGATTGGCTAATCAGGGCCTCCACCCCTCAGATTGCCCGGTCCTCCCTACAATTGACAATCAACACACTCCTTTCCTTAGGGTTTCTTGTCAATTACGAGAAATCTTGCTTCGTCCCATCTCAAACCTTATCTTTCATTGGGGCAGACTTGGACACCTTACAGGCAAAGGCCTACCTTCCGCTTCAACGGGTCCAAACTCTCATGTCCTTAGCTCACCAGCTCCAGTCTCAAGATACGGCCACGGCTCACCAGTTCCTCATTCTCCTAGGACACATGGCATCCTCGGTTCAAGTCACTCCCATGACCCGACTAGCCATGAGAGTTACACAATGGACTCTACGACACCAATGGATTCAAGCTTTTCAGCCTCTGTCCTCCATAGTCACAGTCACACAAGCGCTGCGCCTATCCTTAACCTGGTGGACGACTCAGGTCAACCTCCTTCAGGGCTTACCCTTTCTTCCATCGGATCCGCAAGTAATCCTAACCACCGACGCTTCTCACATCGGTTGGGGAGCCCATGTGGACAACTTTCAAACCCAAGGGTTATGGTCCAACAAGGAAGCCGAACACCAGATCAATTTCCTGGAACTTCGAGCAATCCGCTATGCGCTCCGTACTTTCAAAGATCATCTCTTTCATCAGATAATCTTAATCCAGACGGACAACCAAGTGGCCATGTGGTACATAAACAAGCAGGGAGGCACAGGCTCCTTCCTTCTGTGTCAGGAAGCTGCGCAGATCTGGGCGGAAGCCCTCTCCCACTCCATGTACCTCAGGGCCACTTACCTGCCGGGAGTAGACAATGTATTGGCAGACCAGCTAAGCCGTGTCTTCCAACCGCACGAGTGGTCACTCGATCCTCTGGTAGCGACCTCTCTGTTTCACAAGTGGGGTTCTCCCCGCATAGACCTCTTTGCGTCCCCTCAGAACCACAAAGTGGACGATTACTGCTCTCTCATTCGGAGCCAGCACTCTCGGCCGAGGGATGCATTCTCCCTCAAGTGGACAACCGGTCTGCTCTACGCATTCCCTCCACTTCCTCTTGTGTCAAAGACTCTCGTGAAGCTACGCCAGGACGGAGGAACCATGATCCTGATAGCACCTTACTGGCCACGCCAAGTATGGTTTCCAGTACTCCAGGATCTCTCCATCCGCAGGCACATTCCTCTGGGAAAGGACCCGCATCTGCTCACTCAAAACGACGGATGCCTCCTCCATCCCAACCTCCAAGCCTTGTCCCTGACGGCATGGATGTTGAAAGGTTAGTCCTTCAGCCTTTCAACCTTTCAGATTCCGTTTCTCGAGTCCTGATAGCTTCACGAAAGCCTTCCACAAGAAAGTCTTACTCATACAAATGGAAAAGGTACACATCATGGTGCACTTCTCAGTCCCTTGATCCCCTTTCCTGTCCAATCTCCAAATTCTTGGACTATTTATGGCATCTCTCTGAATCAGGTCTTAAAACCTCTTCCATTAGGATGCATGTCAGTGCGGTAGCCGCCTTCCATAAAGGTGTACAGGGTGTCCCTATTTCAGTACAACCCCTAGTAACACGTTTTCTTAAAGGCTTGCTCCATCTGAAGCCACCCTTACGGCCTCCGGCCCCATCCTGGGACCTTAATCTGGTTCTTGGTCGTCTAATGAAACCTCCTTTCGAACCTCTGCACTCCTGTGAGTTAAAGTATCTCACATGGAAAGTGTTATTCCTTTTGGCTATCACTTCAGCTCGCAGGGTTAGTGAATTACAGGCCCTAGTTACCTATCCGCCTTACACTAAGCTCCTGCAGGACCGGGCGGTACTCCGCACTCACCCTAAATTTTTACCTAAGGTAGTTTCTGAGTTTCATATTAATCAATCCATCATACTACCTATCTTTTTTCCCAGGCCCCACTCCAACTCTGGAGAACAGACCCTGCATACCCTAGACTGTAAACGGGCTCTAGCCTTTTACCTAGACCGTACAGTTTCTCACAGGAAGAGCACTCAATTATTCGTCTCTTTCCATCCTAACAAGTTAGGACAACCTGTGGGTAAGCAGGCTCTTTCCTCCTGGTTGGCGGACTGCATTGCTTTCTGCTATGAGCAAGCGGGCATCCCTTTTCAAGACCGTGTCAAAGCACACTCTGTGAGGGCCATGGCTACGTCAGTGGCACACCTTCGATCGGTGCCGCTTCCTGACATCTGCAAGGCTGCAACCTGGAGTTCTCTCCATACCTTTGCAGCCCACTATTGTTTGGACAAAGCTGGAAGACAGGACTCCATCTTCGGCCAATCTGTCTTGCGTAACCTTTTTCCAACGTGATGTACCAACACCCTTCCACCTTCCCGGTAGGGTGCGGATGCCCTTTACCAAATTCCACCCCAGTTGTAGTGCCTGTTGCACGTCGTTGGGTGCATTTGGTGCAAGTCAGGACATCCTCAGCTCGGTACTCACCCATTTGTGAGGACAACCATCCTGCTTGTCCTGTGAGAAAGCAAATGTTGCTTACCTGATGTAACAGGTGTTCTCACAGGACAGCAGGATGTTAGTCCTCACGAAACCCGCCCGCCACCCCGCGGTGTTGGGTTTGTTTTGTTTTTACTTTCTAGGCACTGCCTGTAGCTTTGAACATCAGACTGAAGGGAGACCCCTGCTGGCTGCAGGGTCAGTGCCTTGCTGGGCATGCCCAGTAGGGGCCAGTCAAAGTTCTGTTTAAACTTTGACAGAAGTTTTCCGTGGTGGGCTCCATCCTCGATGTCACCCATTTGTGAGGACTAACATCCTGCTGTCCTGTGAGAACACCTGTTACATCAGGTAAGCAACATTTGCTATCTCATGTGCAGCTCATATGAAAGGCATATGGAAACTGCACATGTTGAAAGATGTTCCTGTTGTCTAACTCAGTGGTTCTCAACCTTTTTTTGGCCGGGACACACGTGACACACTGAACATGTGTCCATCATAGGGCTAAATGTAAACATGCACTCTGCATCCACAGGAATCTCCTCAACCCCCAGCAAATGAGTACAGAGCAGATCTAGAGCATTACCCTGTACAACTTGCCATACAAAAAAGATATTCTGGTTCTGATGACATCCCAGTAAAAGCAAAACAAACTCCTTTTACTACCAGGCAAAATAGCTTTCCTTATGAAAAGACAGTAATTTACCACTAATTCCTATCCTATTGAGAAAACACAGCAAATAAGATTGATACAAATGCCTACATGTTAGTTAAATACCTCATCTCGGTCACACACCCTTCACCAAGTACAGAAAAACCACAAATAAATATGGAGACAGAAACTGGAATGGAAAACAAAAAAAGCCACTCTGCATGCAGTGCGAACCTGGAGAAATATAGCACTTAACAGATTCTCAGGATTTGCAAAATTGCACACAAACTAACCTGCACAAAGTTACACCTGTATTATGGAACACACTCAACAGTAACAACCCTATCTAAGAAATACAACTATTAAACCAGGCCCTAAACACTAATACATTTCCTATTGAGAAAACAGAGTAAGCCAAGCTGCTATAGAGCCCCACACAGAAATAATTGTAAAGCTATACTAAAAATGTTACAAAACAGCTGCTGAACAGAATAATAACCAACAATTAAAAACTCATAAAAAGTATTAAAACATGTCCAAATATCAATAAATATTTCAAAACAGCAGATATCACATAATACCCAATAATTAAAATGGCAGTCAATCAAGAAAAATAACCTTAAAAAGCCACATTTACTTACCCTCTCCAGCAACTCTCCTACTCCTTTCCCTTCCAGGCCAATAGCACTCACAAGAAGCAGCAAGGGCTGCTGAAGTTCTGTCCTCACAGTCCTCTTCCTTAGTGCCCACAACCAGTCACCCCCCCCCCCCCCCCCCAATTAGACCCCACGACCAGTCTCTGTCTCTCTCTCATACCAGTCATCTTCCTGACCAGTCTCTCTCACATACACACACTAATCATCTTCCTGACCAGTCTCTCTCTCAATCACACTCATGGTCTCTTATATACAAGCTCTCAATCACACACAAATGCTCTCGCACCCACTCACACCAGCTCTCACCCTGGCACCCATTCACACCCACAAGCTCTCACCCAGGCATCCATTCACTCCCACAGACACAAGCTCTCACCGAGACCGACACACACACACACACACACACACACACACACACACGCTCGCACCCATTCACACCCCACACACACAAGCTCGCACCCATTCACACCCATTCACACCCACACACACAAGCTCGCACCCATTCACACCCACACAACCCACACACACAAGCTCGCACCCATTCACACCCACACACACCCACACACACAAGCTCGCACCCATTCACACCCACACACACCCACACACACAAGCTCTCACCAAGGCACCCACACACACCCACACACACAAGCTCTCACCAAGACACCCACACACACAAGCTCTTACCCAGGCACCCATTCACACCCACACCCCGCAAGCTCTCACCCAGGCACCCATTCACGCCCCCACACACACCCAAGCCCCCACACACACACAAGCTCTTAGCCAGGCACTCATTCACACACAGACGCACCAGCACTCAGCCAGGCACTCATTCACACACAGACGCACCAGCACTCAGCCAGGCACTCATTCACACACAGACGCACCAGCACTCAGCCAGGCACCCATTCACACACAGACGCACCAGCACTCAGCCAGGCACCCATTCACACCCACACACCTAGGCACCCACTTACACCCACACACCCAAGCACCCAGACGCACCAGCTCTCAGCCAGGCACGCATTCGCACACAGACGCACCAGCTCTCAGCCAGGCACGCATTCGCACACAGACGCACCAGCTCTCAGCCAGGCACGCATTCGCACACAGACGCACCAGCTCTCAGCCAGGCACGCATTCGCACACACACGCACCAGCTCTCAGCCAGGCACTCATTCGCACACAGACGCACCAGCTCTCAGCCAGGCACGCATTCGCACACAGACGCACCAGCTCTCAGCCAGGCACTCATTCCCACACAGACGCACCAGCTCTCAGCCAGGCACTCATTCCCACACAGACGCACCAGCTCTCAGCCAGGCACTCATTCACACACAGACGCACCAGCTCTCACCAAAAGCTTCTTCCTTCAGTGCAGGGATGGGCTCCAGTTCTGCCTCGACTTTACTCCGGCGGGCCTTTCCTCTTCCCCGTCACGGGCTGTGGCGGCCTTCCTTGGTCGGGGTCGGGTTTCCTCTTCGCCGCCATGGGAATGGGCTCCCATGGCGGCTTTGCTTCGTCGGGGGTCGGGTTCCTCTTCACCGCCGGCCTTGCTTCATCGGAGTTCAAAAACTTCTATTCCTCCCACCCCCGGGCATGCTGATGCCTGCCTCACCGGCCAATCAAAGGCTTCCTTCCTTCTTCCTACTCCCACTGATTGGGAGGAGGCTTCCGATTGGCCTTCGTGGGGGCAGGCAGAATGGAGGCTTCCCATTGGGCAATGGGGGTAGGAAGAAAGGAGGCTTCCAATTGGCCTGTGGGGGCTGGAAAAAGGCAAAAGGAAATTAGAACGGTGTAGTGGGACACCGGGAGACGCGACACACCTGCCAGTGTTTGGTGACACACTAGTGTGTTGCAACACACCGGTTGAGAAGCGCTGGTCTAACTGTCAAGAGACATTGTGCCCGAAATCTTAAGTAGGTGGCTACAGGACCTGATTTAGGCATAAGTAACATAGGAACATGTCTGGCGCCAAATTCTGAAGGCTCCCAAAACCAGGGACTCTTCCTTTAGCTTTTTTATTTCAAGGGGATAAAACCCATCACCCTTGGTGCTCTGTCTGTGAGTGCCATACTGTTAAATCTGGCCCTGGATGACCGTCCTGGGAGACACCAGCAGTGTTAACTGCTGAAAGACACAAGTACTTGGACTATAGCTATAATCTTACTTGACCAGATAAAGCATATAGAAAAAGATGCTAATTTCTGCAATACTGCAGAAGTTATTGTAGGATGAATCTGCTCATTGCTGTTAAATCTTTCCTTTAAAATTTTTTTTTATAATAAAACAAAAACCCTCTTATTTTACTTTAAAATACAAGAAGGAGGAAATGCATAGTGATGTTTCAAAACTGCATATTTTATTTTCTTATATTTTTTTTTTTATAGAGTCAGACATTAATATAATGGCAAGCAACACATTCATAATCACAGTAACAAGGTACAGATAGTCGACCAGATGAGCTAGCTATTAAAACATTAGTGTATTTAAAGGCCTGTATGGAATACACAGAGGATATAAAAAATTGGCATTATTTTATATATATATATATATATATATATATATATATATATATATATATATAGATGTATAGATAATAAATAAATAAATATATACACACACAACGTGAGTACTGAACCTTTAATATTAAGTGAATCATTGCTGGGGCAATTATTGGAAAGTTTCATATTTAAGCAGAACAGAATGATAAGCCACCATTCACCACCCCTAACAAAACACAAATAGCATTGAAAGGAGATCCAATGAGGTTTGACTTCTTTACATGTAAATAGGCCAGCAGGTACCGGTATAATAACATGGCTTTCTGTATCTAATTACTAAACCATATTATATTTTATTTAAAATAAAATTAGATAAATTTGTCTTCCTCATTCAGTGACTTGGCACTATTTAAATAATAATATATGGGTATATGTTGTATTGCAAACAAGTTGTATAATTTAAATAAATTAATGCACAGTACCTTGTGCCTTGCAGTATAATTTATCCATAAAATGATATAGAGAGTTAGGGGCCTTCCATTTAGATTCCCAGAATCTGTCCCTGCAGGTGCAGCTATAGAGAAATCCCAAGTGTTGGTATGTTAGGTGTCTGCCTCCCAATCTTGCAGTACATATTAAAACTGTGTTTCTAGACACTTTACTGTGGGCTTGCCATGTACATGGATAGCCTGCACATGTAACTGCTGAGAGGTAGTCTGCAGTGTTGAGTTTTAAATTCCTAGGATTTGTTTGTGTGGATAATTGTACTGACCATCCCTCTCTCAAGGCCTAACTCTTTTAAATATCTACATATGGCAGCACATACCATTTTATGTAATGTTGCCAATTGATCCCAAAATCAGGTATGTGACAGCAGTTAGTACTGAATTCTTCATGGCAGAAGTAGGGATATTTTATTGTTCCCTTCTCACTTCATTTACTTTTTTTCCTCCCTTTGCCATGCTGCCAGGATTCTAGCAGTGACACTGGCAGTGAGATGGTAGGTTTTCATAGCTTTTTCATTTAATTTTTACTTCTCTTCCATGATTTTATTTGAGGCTCTTATCCAGCTTGCCTGACCATAATAATAGTAGCCATAGTTTCAGTGTATACATTTGAAAGGTTTTTACTCTGAATGCTAGTTTGCTGTGAAATCCAAACTTCCTCATCTTATCAACCCAAAATAGTGTATGGCCTGGTGACTCAGTTGCAGTTCTGCATATTGCCATGTGAGAGATTCCAAGGCCAGGACACTTCTACCTAGGCCAGCTTGAGCCGAGGAAGCTGCAGAAGTGGTGATTGGAGCCCTAGCCATTGCTCAAAGGTGACTCCTTGTGGCCAGACTCAGCATCCCACATTACCAAGTTTTGGGAGGAGCTGTGATGTGTGTGGCCTCTGGTTGAGGACTGGCTGCAGTGACTGGGCTAATTGATTTGTAAAGGGATATAAAATAAGTAGAGGGAGGAGGAAAACTGGGTAGTTATGAATGAAGCTTCATGGTGCTGTAGCCCAAAAGGAGATCAGTTCTAATTAAACTGGAAACCCAAAGGAGCAGGCAAAAATTGATGGGACTAAAAAAATCTTTGTTGCCTCCCACAAACCAATCCTATCTACTTTTCCCATGGGTAAAAGTAAGCAATTCCTCTGCACTCAAGCAGGCCAATTCACAGCAGTGGGTTGTGCAGTCCTGCCAGCAGATGGAGACTGAGTAAGAAGCTGATGTCACAGATATATAGTCCCATCTTGACATCAGCCCGCCAGTATTCTCCGTCTCCAGCAGATAGTGGACATGCATCTCCCTTGTGAGGATTGCTTGTGGTTAAAAATAATAATAATAATAATAATAATAATAAAAAGATAGAAGACTAGGAGAAGATTCAGATGCACCACTTGAGTCCCTAAGTTGACACCTGTTTGGTACCTCCCTCAGTTGAGCGCTATAAGTCTGGAAGCCTGACTAGGAGTAGACTTAAAAAGAGGGAGTTCTCGGTGGTGAAGGCTTGTACCCTCTCCCCCCATAGCCGGTGACCCCATCTTGCTCTCAGACAGGGAGGGCTGAGCTCAGGTTAAAAAAAAAAAAAAAAAAAAGAATGGGAACCTTTTAGGCCCTCTTTTTTTTTTTTTTTTTTCCTTACAGGGTCCTTTTTTCCCTCACCGATTTCCTCTCTCTCTCTTACCCCCCTGTTCCCTCTTACATCTCTGGAGAGTTCGTGTAGAGTGGAGGTGGCTTGGGGTCGGCGGGTTGAGCAACTTTTGGCTAGGCCCCACTTCTCAGGCTCAGTTCAGACAGTCGCATGGTAGGCCACGACAGCGTTTCTTTTTCTGTGTGCTTGGGCATGTGGGTGCATTCTCGCCACACAGCGCTGTCCTGATATGAGCTCGCATGCACATGGGTACTTATGAGCTTAAGGCTGTGGCCTGGATTTGAGCGCATATTTGTGCAGGTACACCCAGGTGTTATTGGGGTGCCTCGCCTAGAGCCAAATGCAGGAAACTATGGCTCAGGGGACAAAAACATTCTAAGCACCTTGCTATTTGTGAGGCTTGCCATGTAAGGGCAATCTAGCCATTGCTCTCTGTACTCCTGTGTTGGTGCTATTTAGATGCCCAGTGTGATTTGGCTACTACTGATTTTTCTGACATTGGGCCATCCCCTTGGCCTACAGTGGCTCCAGAGGGGAATGGGGTAGGAGAAGACACAGCAGACAATCCCCCCCCCCCCCCCCCCCCCGTTCCCAATGGCAGAGACGACATCCCTAAGAGAGGGGTCGCAGTGTCAGATTTGGGCCTATGAGGTCCCAGTATGGATCCATCCTACTCCTGGGGGGAATTTTTCCAGGGCCTGCAGGCTTTTCTGTAGGGGTGCCCAGTGGAGGCAAAGCAACCTACTAAGAAGGGATCACATGCTCTGGTTTCCCACTTGTCAGCCACTGCAGGCAAAAGCCATAAGGAGGATATCCCTGGAGATGTTCGGAGGGTGATAGGACTGGGAGCCGCATGCTTAGTTGATGCAGACGGCTACTAGAGGGTGGCTTCCATGATCGCAGCTAGGTGCCAGTTGTGGCTACGAAATTGGACGGCAGACATTATTTCCAAGTCCAATCTCACCTTTTTTTTTTTTTTTTTAGATTTATTTTTTTAGATTTATATTCCGCTTTTTATACTTTTTTCAGCACTTCAAAGTGGATTACATTCAGGTACAGTAGGTATTTCCCTATCCCCAGAGGGTTTACAATCCATTGAGGCAATGGAGGGTAAAGTGACTTGCCCAAGGAGCGACAGTGGGACTCAAACCCTGGTCGCCTGGTTCATAGCCCACTGCTCTAACCACTAGGCTACTCCTTCACTCTTTTAAAACTTCTCTCTTATTCTGAAGTAAGTTGAAGAAGATGGTGAATAGCTGGGGTGAATCCAAACTTCCTCAATTGCTAGAGCACAAGAAGGTGGTGGGATGGCGAAGGGCCGCTCCAGGGATTCTTGTCAGTTTCTCTTTACAGGGGAGCAACTGTTCAAAGGTCTCGTCCCTTCGGAAGACCTGTCATTTCAGCTTAAGTCTCGTAAGGATGCATGCTCTGGGGCCACAGCACTTCCATCTTCACATTGAAGGTGAGGGGGGCTCACCGACTGGATCTGGAGATAGGTGGGCATCTATCTCGCTTTTATCAAAAATGGGTCCAGATTATAATGGACCAGTGGGTCCTGGAAGTGGTAAGGGATAGCTATGCTCTAGAATTTCTCCGAATTCCTCCAGCTGCGTTTATGGTCTCTCCATGCAACTCTCTACATAAGAGAGTGGCAGTGGAGAATACATTAAAGAGGCTGTTGGATTTGAAGGTCATAATTCCTGTTCCCAGATCGCAACAAAATGAGGCACATTCCATTTATTTTGTCGTTCCCAAGAAGGAAGAGGGGTCTTTTCAGCCCATCCTGGTGAGGAACCAGTTGCATCAACTGATTGGAAACATGGGTGGTTTGGCTATTATGCTTAAGGTTGACTGAGCATCTAG
Organism: Rhinatrema bivittatum; assembly: GCF_901001135.1. Lineage (NCBI taxonomy): Eukaryota > Metazoa > Chordata > Amphibia > Gymnophiona > Rhinatrematidae > Rhinatrema > Rhinatrema bivittatum. Next base: position 194,370,769 of record NC_042618.1, on the reverse strand, counting down.
AGGCTTGGGCTGTCTGGATAATGCCAGAAAATGCAGTGAAGGTGGCCTACATCAGTCATCAGCATGGAACCAAGAGTCAACAGGTTTCGGAGAAAATAGAGGCACTCATGGTATGGGCAGACCAACATCTTTTAGGCATATTTGCCTCTCACATTGCTGAAAGGACATATCACAGTCGACTTCCTCAACAGGAGAATCTTGGATCCAGGAGAATGGGAGCTGGTGGACAAAGCCTTTAAGCTCCTTGTAGAGCATAGGGACCACCCGTACCTAGACTTGTGAAAATTCTGCTTTTTTTCAGTTGCAGACAGGACCCGAATATGCTGGGCCTTCTACACTCTCGTGCAGGAGTGATCGCATGGCGACCTGCTGTATGCATTCCCATTCTGGCCTCTCATAGGCAGGATTGTCTGAAAGATTGCAAGTCAAACCAACATCATCCTTTTGGTGGCTCCGGATTGCGCCCGGAGGCCGTGGTATGCCAATCTGCAGAACCTGCTGGTGGGCAGTCCCCTCAGGCTACTGCTTTGGAATGATCTGTTGCAGCAGGGACCCATTTTTTTTATTTTGTTTTTTTATTTATTCAGTTATAACATTTACAAATAAATGATACAATCAAGCATCCCAGAAAAAAAGAAACAAAATATACTTCTTTCACAAATTAAATTATTTCTAATAAAATATCTGGATCAGCCCACATCTAGGGGAGGTTGAGATATGAGATTCAAACATGCGTCTATTTTTGTATTACAACCTTATCCTTAAACCTAAGGTAATCTAGATTTATCCTGAAGAAAACGCTCCAAGTGTGAAGGATCAAGAAAAACAAATTTATTGGTTTGATATGTAATTTGGCACTTACACAGGAATTTCAAAAAGAAAATGCCTCCCATATCTAGAACTGCTTGCTTCTTAGAAAGAAAAAGTTTCCGCTGTGCTTGTGTTGCATGGGAAACATCAGGAAAGACCTGTATCTTTTGACCACAAAAATCTAAATTTTTATTTTGGAAGTATTTAGTAAAGAACAGGTCTTTGTCCTTTTTCAAAGAAAAAGTAACTAGCAAGGTAGCTCTAGATGCTGTATTATCTAGAGATGTGAATCGGAACCAGAATCGGATCCGATTCTTGTTCCGATTCACATCTCTAGATTATCCAGGGAGTCTTCTAAAAAAGTGGAGACCCCTGGACTTTCTAAAGTGTCAATGCCACCCTCTGCAACTTGGAGCATTCTTCTTTTAGGCAGGTAATACATTTTAGAAATAATTGGAATTTTTTCCATCTCATAAGAAAGTATATCCACCAAATATTTTTTAAACAATTCAAAATCTGACAGTAGTCGAGAAATAGGAAAATTTAATAAACGAAGATTAAATGATCTCAATTCATTCTCTAATTGTTGTATCCTAGTATGTATTACTATATTATCTTTAATGGAAGAAAGACTGGTGGCCTGTAAGTTTTTAACTACTGGGTTCAAATTTGCTACTGCTTGTTCCAAATTCAGTCCTTTCATCTAATTCTACCAATTTAACTCTTGTTTCCACTGAAAAGGTATGTACATTAGAAATAATACTAGACAATTTTTTATCTATCTTCGCAATTAATCTCCACACATCTGATAAAGTTACATTTTCAGGTTTTACAATATTTTCTTCTCCATCATTTCATAATTCAAAAATTGCAGGGCTTGAAATTCTAGCATTACTAGCAGCAGCCTCGCCACCCCTGGAAACTAAATTAAATTGTATATTTCCCTCTGTGGTGTCCCCACTGCTAATTATGGCATGGGTAACTTCCACATGAGATTCTATACCATTTCTTGCTTCCAAAAGTCCTGCCATTATAGGTTGTAAGGAGGGTTGTGGGGACCTAGGGCTTAAGGTAACTCCTAAAGAGGAGTTTCCTTCTACAATTCCCCCAACACTGGACTCATCAAATCGCATTATGTGTGAGTCCATGGGTCCAACTCTTTTTGACAAAGGGGATGATGGTGAAGAGGTATAATTTTTAGATTTACGTTTCCTTCCCATAATTTATTTTCGTACCCAGGGGTGCGCCCCTTTGGCGCACGGCTTCGGCAGCACGCCGGCGGCTGCGTGCCGCAGGGGGCTCGATTTTCTCAGTCCCGAGGGGCACCTCCCGATGACGCCACACCGGGTCCCACCCCCTCGATCCGGGCCTTCTCACCTCGCAGCGAAGAGTGTTTCAGTTTCAAAATTGCAGGTAACAAGCACTCGCAGGAAGCAATTTAGAGATGATTTCTCCCTAGCACATTGCCTCACGACTCTCTCCTCCCCAGCAGGGACCCATTCTACACAACGATCTGGGTCGGTTTGTCTTACGGTTTGGCTATTGAAAGGGCTTGGTTGTTGAAACATGGTTTCTAGCTTGCGGTAAATTCAAATTTACTTTGGGCCAGGAAAATTTCTACTTCTCTGGCTTGGAGAGTTTTTGAAGCCTGGTGTTCTCAGCGAGGTTCTCAACCACTCAAGGTGGATATTTCCTTAGTTTTGGAATTCTTACAGGATGGACTATGTAAAGGCTTGGCCCTTAACACCTTAAAGGTTCCAGTTGAAGCCCTCGCTTGTTAAAGGGGGCAAGTTAATGCTGGACCTTTGTCTTACCATTCCGATGTGTCCTGGTTCTTGAAGGAGGTTAACAATCTTCGTCCTCCTTTGTAGCTTCCGGTGCCTTTGTGAGAGATATTAATCTGGTTCTGTAATTCTTGGCAGGTATGACCTTTTGGCCTCTGCATGTTCTTCCTTGTGGCAGTTTACCTTGAAGGCAGTTTTTTTCTGGTGGGACGAGAGGAGCGGCTGCCCTGGGTGTCAAGTCCAGGGGTGCATCGTCAGCAAGGCTGCTTTTACCTATGGTCATAAGCACACAAGGTTCACGCCCAATGACTCTATTTGTCAGTGTCCAAAATCTCAGGCAGCAGAGATCCGCCCTCTGCTTCTGACTCCAGCCCCTCCCCTCCCAGGCAGCATGCAAGGAACTGGCTGTGAACTTGGAGTAGACCGAGCATAGTGCTAAGCAAAGAAGTCTCTCTAATACAGCCCCTTCTCTTCTCTTGTTCCGCCCCCCCCCCTTCTCCTTCTATCTAAAGGAAACGGAAAGGGAGTGGGGGAAAGTATTGGAGAGGATAGCAGAACAAAGAATTCAGTTTTTCCTAGCATGTAGCCAGATGGACTCAGGATCAGTGGGTATTGTGCTCTTCTGCTAGCAGATGGGAGACGGAGTCAGATTTCAAAGCTGATGTCACTCTAGACATACCCCTGCAGTAACCTCAGCTCTTCAGTATCTCTCCGCTCCTAGCAGATGCGGACACTATCCTACACACTAGAATAGTATCAAGAATTACAGCAAAGAAGAAACAAAATTTACCTTAAAGAAGATAGTGCCCGCTTTCCTGCAGTGATACCTAAGGGTCCCCCCCCCAGTCAAGAATTCCTAAGGAGATCTCCGATATCCCTCAGAAGTGTGCCTTGGTCCGGTAGCCGGTTCTCGGTGTGGACTTAGCCCCCAGTGTGGCTGAAAGGCAGCGGGTGCAGAACTGAGCATGGCGGTGACGGTAATTCCCTCTCCCCCCACAGCTGGAGACCGTCCGGCACACGATTGGTAAGCGCCGAGACCAGGTAAGAAAAAATCTTTAAATTCAGGTCTCCGAATTCCAGAGCTCGGATTGCCGTACCGAATTTTTCTTCCGGCGAGGTTAAAAAGGAGTACCGATTGGGTTGAGCAGCCTTGATTGGGCTAGGCCCCGATCCGGTGCAAGGGGCCACACACGTGGAGATCCTTTGGGGGGGGGGGGGGGAGCCATCTTACGCGCAGGGGTCGTTGGCGCCATCTTCCCTTCTCGACCGGTGGTACGCACAGGGCGGCCTGGGCGACCAAGGCGCCTACCTTGTGCTTCCAATACAGACGCGCACCTAGCTGCACACACAGCTACGCTTAGCGGCGTGCACAACTGAGCGCACCTGTGCGCATAACTACACGCACAGCCGCGTTTATAACTGCACGAGCAGAAACACAATGGCACCGGCACCCAAGAAGACCAGAAGGCACACACTTTGCACAGCCTGCCACATAAGAGCCGCACAGCCTGAATTGGAGTCCTGCCTCTTTTAACATTGCGAAGAAACCCAGGGTGAACCTATGCCTGGTCCCTTACTATCGGGGGATGGGTCTGAAACTACTACTGACAATAGCCCCCCGGACCTATGCATCTCCGAGATGGCTTCTCCACAGGAGGGCACCTCTGGGGCCCCTACTCTGACTCCCCTCTGGGATTAATATGGACCCAGGGACCTTCTCCTGGTTGGAATTTTTCCAAGGCCTACAAGCCTTCATTCAGGCACAATCAGCCCTGGCTGCACCCCAGCTTCAATCCCTGCCGGAAGCACAAAATCCTCCCGGCCCTGCTCGAATGCCTCGAGACATGCCTCGCCTAACCAAGAGCGTCCCTGACAGGGACCCAAACACCTCAGATGATGAGGGTGACCCCCCTGGAAGAAGGAGAAATCCCTCCAGGAATGGAACCATACCGAACTATGCTTCGCTTCTTCCACAAGGACGAATTACCAGCCCTTGTTTCCTAGACTCTGAAGACGCTGGGTATTCCAGGCACGGACCCTATGGCGGAACCAAAGAAGAACCCCATCTTGGTGTCCCTTCGTAAGGCCTCATCTACTTTCCAATGATGGAGCCATCCAGGAACTGATTGACCTAGAGTGGGATACCCTGGAGGCCAGCTTTAAAGAGGATCGGGCTTTGGAAGCCCTATACCCTCTAGAGCCAGCGACGAAGGAACGCCTGCATTTCCCGAAAGTGGACGCTATGGTCTGTGCCAACTCAAAGAGAATAACGATTCCCATTAAGGGAGGGGCTGCATTGAAGGATACTCAGGATAGACGATTGGAATCCATCCTCAAGCAAGCCTTCGATGCAACAGCAATGGCACTGCAGAATGCTTCCTGCTGCGCACTGGTGGCACGTTCCTGCTAGCTCCTCTTGAGAGAGGCAAATAACTCCGGAACGTATACCGGTGAGACGATGGAACCTGCAGCAGCCTTCCTGATGGACGGAAGCTCAGACCTGGTGTGTACCTCAGCCAGGGGCATTGCCTCGGTAGTGCCAGCCAGAAGACAACTATGGCTACGGAATTGGTCTGTGGACACGACATCTAAAGCGAATCACACAAGAATGCTCTTTAAAGGATCCCTCTTGTTCGGAAGCAAATTGGAGACGTTAGCCAGCAAATGGGGTGAATCCCCAGTGCCTCGGCTACCGGAAGATAGGAGTAAAAGATCTCAGCATCCCTCCCTTAGAAGAACCAAGGGCAGAGGATCGCAGCGCTTTAGACCCTACAGGAACTCGCAGTTCCAGGCACCTCGTCCCTCAGGAAGGTCTCAGCCCTTTCAGAACTGACAGACGAAGAGAGGAGCAGGCCCAGGGCCAGGCTCCAGACGTGCTCCACAATGAGAATGGGCCAACCCATCCACAAGAAGAGGAGATAGGGGGGTCGACTTGCCCTCTTCTAACAAAGATGGTTCGAGATAACGTCAGACAAATGGGTATTAAACATCATTCGAGAAGGTTACTCTCTGGAGTTCTACAGCATCCCTCGAGACAAATTTATGATGTCACCCTGCCACTCCCACACCAAGAGACTGGCAGTGGAAACCACTCTAACAAGACTACTCAGTCTGAAGGCAATAACTCTGGATCCCACGCCCCAACAAAATATGGGACACTATTCCATCTATTTTATCGTTCCCAAAAAGGAAGGATCATTCCGACCCATCTTGGATCTCAAGAACGTCAATCGCCATCTGCGGATACTACACTTCCGCATGGAAACTCTTCGATCTGTCATAATGGCAGTATAATCAGGAGAGTTTCTAACCTCCCTGGACCTCTCCGAAGCCTACCTTCACCTTCCAGTCCATCAGGACCACCAGCGTTTTCCACACTTTGTGATACTGGGTCACATTACCAGTTCTGAGCGCTACCTTTCGGACCAGCAACCGTCCCCAGAACATTCTCCAAAATTATGATGGTCGTGGCAACAATACTGAGGAAGGAAGGGATCTTGGTACACCCTTACCTGGACAACTGGCTGATCAGGGCAAAGTCTTTGGAAGAGAGCCAGCAGGTGACCAGCAGAGTCAAGAGCCTACTGCAGGAATTCGGTTGGGTCATGAATGCAGGCAAGAGCAGTCTGCAGCCCTCTCATTCTCTAGAGTACCTGGGAGCCCGTTTTGACACCAATCAGAACAAAGTCGTCTTCCCTCCCACGAGGAGAAGGAAACTGATGGAACAATTACGACGATTGATGGCCAATGCACGTCCCAAGGTATGGGACTATCTTCAAGTCCTCGGCCTCATGGCATCAACCCTGGAGGTCGTCCCATGGGCAAGGGCCCATATGCGACTGCTCCAGCACTCCTTACTGTCACAATGGAATCCACTGTCCCAGGACTACTCAATTCGCCTCCACCTACTAGCAGAGGTACGTTCTCAGCTCCAGTGGTGGCTGCAGGAAGACCACCTAAGCAGAGGAGTAAGCCTATCCCCACCGAACTGGACCTTGCTCACCACGGATGTGAGCCTGCAAGGGTGGGGAGCCCACTGTCAGGAACTGACGGCCCAGGGACAATGGAACAAGGAAGAGGCGGAATGGAACATAAATCACCTGGAAGCTCGAGCAGTCAGACTAGCATGCCTGCGATTCAGCCATAGATTCCGAGGCAAAGCGATTTGAATAATGTCGAACAACGCTACAATGGTTGCTTACATCAACCATCAGGGAGGAACCAGGAGCCAGCAGGTGTCTCTGGAGATATGCCCTCTCATGGCATGGGCGGAGATAAACCTACAAGGGATCTCTGCCTCCCACATCGCAGTAAAAGACAACGTCTCAACAGACTTCCTCAGCAGAGAGAACCTGGACCCGGGAGAATGGACGCTATCGACCACAGCCCTCCAACTGATAGTAAATCCCAGCCATGGATCTACTGGCCACCCGTCTCGGTGCCCAAGTCCCCAGGTTCTTCAGCCGCAGACGAGAGCCACACTCCCACGGGATCGATGCTCTCATCCAGACTTGGCCAGAGGAAGGCTTACTGTATGCCTTCCCTCCATGGCCACTACTGGGCAGGTTCATCCGCAAGACAGAACATTACAAGGGATTAGTTCTACTAGTGGCCCCGGATTGGCCAAGACAACCATGGTACGCAGACATGCAAAGACTCATTGCGGGGAACCCTCTGTACCTACCTCCACACAGGGATCTTCTCCGGCAGGGCCTGATTCTCCTTGAAGATTCGTCTCAATTCTCTCTTACGGTCTGGCCCTTGAGAGGACTCGCCTGAAGAAGCGCGGTTACTCAAAGTCTGTGATTGACACCCTGCTCCGAGCATGCAAGTTCTCCACATCCCTGTCATACATACAGATCTGGAGTGTATTCGAAGCCTGGTGCGAGGACCACGGGATACTCCCACGGACAGCCAAGATTCTCATGATTCTGGAGTTCCTACAGGATGGTACGAAGAAGGAGTTGTCACTCAACTCCCTCAAGGTCCAAGTAGTTGCACTGTCCTGCTTCAGAGCTGAAGTGGACGGTATCCAACTATCAATTCATCCAGATTTGTCCCGCTTCCTGAAAGGGGTTAAACAACTGACCACCCCTAAAGTGGCCGGTAGCATTATGGAATCTCAATCTACTATTAGACTTCCTAGCTGGGGCTTCCTTCAGACCAATACACGGTCTGTCACTATGCCTCTTAACATTGAAGACTCTACTCCTGGTGGCAATATGTTCAGCTCGTCGCATCTCCGAACTACAGGCACTATCCTGTCTAACTGTTCCTTAGGTTCACGCCTGGAGCCATACAGCTGCACACTGTCCACTCTTTCCTACCAAAAGTAGTTTCCGAGTTTCACTTGAACCAAACAATCTCACTACCATCTCTGGATGAACATAAGGACTCTGAAGACTCACGCCTTCTTCGCCATCTAAATGTCGGCAGACTACTAGTGTGGTACCTGGAAAGATCGGAACCGGTGCGCAAAATGGATCGCTTGTTCGTTCTTCACAGTGGGAAGAAACAAGGAGAAGCGGCCTCGCGGGCAACCATAGCCCGCTGGATCAAAGAAGTAATCAAGGCAGTCTACATAGAGACAGGAAAGCCCTTACCATTACTGGTTAAGGCTCATTCTACGAGGGCAGAGGCAGTTTCTTGGGCAGAAACCAAGCTGCTGTCGCCCGCCGAGATCTGTCGGGCGGCAACGTGGTCCTCCATACACACCTTCTCCAGGTTCTACCGCCTGGATGTTCAAGCCCGAGAAGACGCCGCCTTTGCAAGGGCAGTACTAAGTGGGGCACAGGCAGCTCCTGCCCTGTCCGGGAATAGCTTTTGTACATCCCACTGGTCCTGAGTCCATCTGGCTACACACTAGGAAATGGAGAAATTACTTACCTGATAGTTTTGTTTTCCTTAGTGTAGACAGATGGACTCAGCATCCCACTCACGGCTGCCCCAGAAAAGGAGAACCTCAGATAGCGAACCTCAAGACTAAGCAAATACGGGTAAGCTGAGGCATACCCCTAGTTCAAGACACCCACAGTTGTCTGTGTTGGCGTTAATTGGTTGAGTGTACTGGCGGTCTCCAGTTTGGAAATTAGTTGAACCAGTTCAATCAAGTTTTAATCAAGTTTAACAAAGTTATTTAAGCAAAGATATATCCACAATGACTTTTCAAAGAGAATACTGAAGAGCTGAGGTCACTGCAGGGGTATATCTAGAGTGACGTCAGCTTTGAATTCTGACTCTGTCTCCCATCTGCTAGCAGAAGAACACAATACCCACTGGTCTTGGTCCATCTGTCTACATTAAGGAAAACGAAATTATCAGGTAAGTAATTTCTCCATTTATCTGCATATTTCTATTTCTAATTTGTGTTCTCTTATTTTGTACATGGTGAGGGCCTGTCTGTGTTCTATATGTGTGATGGCGGTGAAGTATTCTGCTAGCATGTAGGTTCTGTGTAGGGATCTGTAATGGTCTAGCTTGTTCTGTTTTCCCATTAGAAAGTGTTTTGGTGTTTTAGGCCTAGGTGAAATATTTGCAGTGTTGCCTTTTCGTGCAGGGTTGTTGCTATTTGAGTTCTGTGAGTTAATGATGTACTGATAAAGCAGGTTTGCTGTATAGTTTGAGTGACTTTTTGCAGGCTTTCTGTTACTTCACAAAGTGCCTGATAATGGAGGGACTTTGTGTCACTGTAACTGAAGGGACAACATAATTTGTTTTTCATATGGTGAGTACTAAAGGGAAAAAATGTCAGTTCAGCCCAGCCTCCATTTCAGAGATAGCCTTCAAGCCATGTAGTATGAATATCTTTTAGGTAGTTCTTGAGATAATTTTTTATTTTTTGCAGTCTAGTTTTAAAAATCACAGAACACATGTTCATCAGACACTGACGTGATTTCTGAAACATATTTAAAACAAAGTTTAATATTTAAAAGTATGTGGTCCAGTTATATGATTTTACAGGATTATTCTGGGAAGGCTTGTGTTAGGGACACAAAGATAGTTGAATTTAATTATAAAAAGTCAGGGGGCACCTATAAGTCTGAAAATTAATTGAGGAGGCTGCACAAGGCTGAAGGCCCTAGGGAAGTGGTTCATAAATTTGTTCTGGAGAACCCTCAGCCATTCATGTTTTCAGAATACTGCAATGAATAAGCTTTTCTAGGAGGGGCTGCCTCATGGCTCACTGACCCTGTGTCGAGTTTGTTTATTCAGCTATTGCTACTGTCACTGCCAAAAGATTGACAGCATTGCAGCCTGAGGAGCGGAGAGGGAGCAGCCACTTGGCAGGAGTAAAGAAGGGAACCAAAGAAAGAACTGCTGAGTGTAATAGATTGGGGGAAGGGCAAAAAGAGAGAGGACCCTGCTGCTGCTGCTGAACAAAATGGTGGAGGAGAGGGGACTCCTACTGCTGGCAGGAGGTGGGTGAGGGTGAAAGGGGGGGATACAAGACACAGTGTGGCAGTAGGGAAGAAGAAGGCTTAGTGCAAGTGGTAGGGGGGGATGCAGGACAGAGTAGGTGGGGGGAAATAGACTTTAGGGAATAGAGCAGAGTGGGGTCAGAGGGGGGATACAGGAGAAGAAAGGGAAGGGAAGAGAGGGGTTGCTGGGCATGGGGTGGGAGAAGAGAAAAAGGGGGGTGCTGGGTAGGGGTGGGGGGGGGGTAGAGAGAGAGAAAGTGGGGTGCCATCACCACTATATGTACAGCTATGCCTTTGCTGCTAAAGGAGAAAGTGCCATGCCAGAGTAGACTGAGTGAAAGGGGGGAGGAGTGTATATTTGCCCTGAGTGCAGAAAAAGCTGGTCCTGGCTCTTAGTCGATGTATTTTTATTCTCTTTTTATGTTTTTGCTTTTTGTATTATGATTTCTCACAGGACAAGCAGGATGTTAGTCCTCACGAATGGGTGACATCGAGGATGGAGCCCAACCACGGAAAACTTCTGTCAAAGTTTCAGGAACTTTGACTGGCCCCTACTGGGCATGCCCAGCACGGCACCAACCCTGCAGCCAGCAGGGGTCTCCCTTCAGTCTTCTTTTTTCCGCGCAGCAGTAGCCACGCGGTAGAATAGCTCTTAACCACATTCCTGACAGGAATTTCAAAAAACTTAATTTTGAAGAAAATTTGCCCCACAGGGGTCTCCCTTCGACAAATTTTCGGTCCGCGGAATTTCGGTAAGTTTTTGCCGTTGTTTGGTCGACTTCCGTCGAGTTTGGCCCTTGAGGCCTGTTGTCAGTCGACAGTCCCGCGGCTAAATTTTTGGCTTTTCGCCATGGCGTCGGGTTTCCGTCGGTGTCCGGACTGTACCCGAACTATGTCAATCACAGACCTCCATAGAGTCTGTGTTTTATGTTTAGGGAGCGAGCATGATGTTCTGACTTGCACCAAATGTGCCCTAATGACACCAAAGGGTCGCAAGGCCAGAATGGAGAAGATGGGGCTCCTCTTCCAAGCTCGTACCCCAACGCCATCGATTGCATCGACGTCATCGGAACCGGCACCGTCGAGGTCTCATCATCGACAGCCCTTCGGTGACCGTCCACCATCGATGACTTCGCGGCCATCGACTCCCGTTTCTTCCCCTGATGATCGAGGGGATCGGAAAGAAAAACATCGCCATCGACGTCATAAGTCTCGGCCTGTCGAGGAATCGACGTCATCGACCTCAGCACCAACCGAGCCACCGCCAAAAAAGTCTCAATCAGAAGTGGCACCGTCCACTACTGTTTCGCAGGCACCGAGGCAACCCTCACCCCCTCAGGGTTTGGGAACCGTGATCCCACCGGTGACGGTGGTCCCTCCGGCTCAGCCTCAGCCTCCCTCTCCCGTCGAGCCGGGTCTTGTTACCCCTGGTCTCCAGGTAGAACTGGATTGGCTGGTCCAGGAGGCCATCGACAAGGCGATGCTACGGTTCCAGACTCCTCCGGCACCGAGAGTGGAACCGGTCACCGAGCCGATTGCAGCAGCACTGGCACCGCTGCTACACCACATGGAGGCGCTTATGACAGCCCTTCCACCGGTGATACCTCAGTCACCGACACCGGTAAGACCGCTGTCACCGACAGGTTTATCTTCAAGCGGAGAAACACCGTATCGAATTCCCCCTTTGGGAATTGTTCAATCGATGCCAGGTCGTCCCTCGCCACTGATTTCTTCTTCGGGGGCGATACGCACCTCTGCTCCACCGAGGTTTTCGATGTCGACACAGATTCCATCGAGACCGACACCGGTTCCCTCGATGCCTACACCGGCATCGATTCCTTCGAGGACTTTCTCGATGCCCCTGGTGATTCCAATCGATATTTCCGAACCTCAACCTGGGCCTTCAGGTGTTCAGCCCCCTCGAGGTCCTGCAGGTCATCATCCAGATCCCTATGATACTTGGGGTGATGATACCTCTACGGAGACCGATGATTTGCCTTCACCGCCCTCTCCTACGGAGAGTAGAAAGCATTCTCCCCCTGAGGACCTCTCTTTCATAAATTTTGTGAAGGAAATGTCAGAGTTGGTCCCATTCCAACTTCAATCTGAACAAGATGACAGGCACCAGATGATGGAATTGCTCCAATTTTTGGATGCCCCAAAAGTCATCACTTCTATTCCCATTCACCAGGTTTTTCTAGACCTTCTTAAAAAGAATTGGGAATCTCCCGGATCTGTTTCCCCGGTCAACAAAAAAGCTGACTCTACATATCTTGTACAGACAGCACCTGGTTTTCAAAAACCTCAATTAGACCATCATTCTGTAGTCATAGAATCAGCTCAAAAGAAAGCTAAACGACTAAAGCCACATTCTTCCATACCTCCTACTAAGGAAAACAAATTCCTAGATAGTGTAGGTAGGAAGGTATATCATGGAGCTATGCTGATTTCCAGAATAGCTTCCTATCAACTTTATATGACACAATATAATAGAGTCATTCTGAAACAGATGCAGGAATACACTGATGCCTTGCCTGAACAGTTGCAGCCACAGCTTCAATCCCTTTTAAATAAAGGATTTGAAGCTGGGAAGCATGAAATAAGAACAGCTTATGACATATTTGATGCTTCCACGAGACTTTCTGCCACAGCCATCTCAGCCAGACGTTGGGCTTGGCTTAAATCATCTGACCTTCGTCCAGAAGTTCAGGACAGGCTCTCAGATTTACCCTGCCTAGGGGATAATTTATTTGGTGAGCAAATTCAACAAATTGTTGCTGAATTGAAGGATCATCATGAGACACTTAAACAGCTTTCATCTATTCCTCCTGACTTGCCGCCTAAACAGCCGTTTAGGAAGGACTCCAAAAAGTCTTTCTTTAGGCCAAGAAAGTATTATCCCCCATCATCCAAGCCTAGGCCCGCACGGTCTTACCATAAGACCCAGCCTCGCCAGACCCGTAAACAAAAGCCTGCAGCAGCTCCACCTCCGGGCCCTGCGGCGGGTTTTTGACTTTTCCTTAGATAGCACTTGCCAAACCCCTCTTCCAGCTATACCAGTAGGAGGACGGCTCTGCCACTTTCTAGAAAGATGGCATCAAATCACCTCAGATCAATGGGTGATAGCAATCATTGCACAGGGTTACCACCTCAACTTCCAGTCTCTCCCTCCCGACTCCCCACCTCTGCAGGCGTGGAGACACACCGATCACTCTGCTCTTTTAGAGCAAGAAGTTTCTCTTCTCCTACAATCAAACGCTATAGAACCCGTTCCTCACTTACAACAAGGACTAGGGTTCTACTCCAGGTACTTCCTGATCCCAAAAAAGTCGGGAGGACTTCGTCCAATCCTAGACCTACGGGCCCTCAACAAGTACCTTTACAAGGAGAAGTTCAAGATGGTAACCCTGGGCTCGCTGCTCCCTCTGCTACAAAGAGGGGATTGGCTATGCTCTCTAGACCTAAAAGACCCATATACCCACATTGCGATTACTCAATCTCATCGCAAATACCTGCGCTTTCTGGTAGGCCGAAACCACTACCAATACCAAGTACTACCTTTCGGCCTGGCATCCGCACCACGAGTCTTTACCAAATGTCTCGTGGTGGTAGCAGCATTCCTCAGACAGGAAGGTGTCCACGTCTACCCCTACCTGGACGATTGGTTAGTCAGGGCCCCAACCCAGCAAAAAGCTCGGTCCTCCCTGACTCTAACAATTCAAACCTTACTTTCTCTAGGGTTTCTAGTCAATTACGAGAAATCCTACTTAGTCCCATCTCAAACCTTATCCTTCATTGGGGCAGACTTGGACACCTTACAAGCGAAGGCCTACCTTCCTCATCAAAGAGCAATAGCTCTTGTGTCCCTAGCTCGCCAGCTGCAGTCTCAACACACAGCCACTGCTCACCAATTCCTCATTCTCCTGGGACACATGGCCTCCTCAGTCCATGTAACTCCCATGGCTTGTCTGGCCATGAGAATCACACAATGGACTCTAAGACAACAATGGACTCAGGCTCTTCAGCCTCTGACCTCCCTTGTTACAATCACAAATCCACTCCGGCTGTCTCTTGTCTGGTGGACAAATCAATTCAACCTCCTACAGGGCTTGCCCTTTCTTCCACCAGATCCCCAGGTAATCCTCACCACCAACGCTTCCAACATCGGTTGGGGAGCCCATGTAAACAATCTACAAACACAAGGATTCTGGTCACTAGAGGAAGCCAAACACCAGATAAATTTCCTGGAGCTGCGAGCGATCCGCTACGCTCTCAGGACTTTTCAAGATTGCCTTTCGAATCACGCAGTCTTAATTCAGACAGACAATCAGGTGGCCATGTGGTACATCAACAAGCAGGGAGGCACAGGCTCCTTCCTTCTGTGTCAGGAAGCTGCGCAGATTTGGGCAGAAGCCCTCTCCCGCTCCATGTACCTCAGGGCCACCTATCTGCCGGGAGTAGACAATGTACTGGCAGACCAGCTAAGCCGTGTCTTCCAACCACACGAGTGGTCGCTCAATCCTTCGGTAGCGGCCTCTCTGTTTCTCAAGTGGGGTTATCCCCACATAGACCTCTTTGCGTCCCCTCAGAACCACAAAGTGGACAATTACTGCGCTCTCATTCGGAGCCAGCACTCTCGGCCGAGGGATGCATTCTCCCTCACGTGGACAACCGATCTGCTTTATGCATTCCCTCCACTTCCTCTTCTGTCGAAGACTCTCGTGAAGCTCCGCCAGGACAGTGGAACCATGATCCTGATAGCACCGCACTGGCCACGCCAAGTGTGGTTTCCTATACTCCAGGATCTCTCCATCTGCAGGCACATTCCTCTGGGAAAGGACCCGCGTCTGCTCACTCAAAACGACGGATGCCTTCTCCATCCCAACCTCCAAGCCTTGTCCCTGACGGCATGGATGTTGAAAGGTTAGTCCTTCAGCCATTTAACCTTTCGGATTCAGTTTTTAGTGTCCTGATAGCTTCACGAAAGCCTTCAACAAGAAAATCTTACTCATACAAATGGAAAAGGTACACATCATGGTGCACTTCTCAGTCCCTTGATCCCCTTTCCTGTCCAATCTCTAAATTCTTGGACTATTTATGGCACCTATCAGAATCCGGTCTAAAGACCTCTTCTATAAGGATGCATGTCAGTGCGGTAGCCGCCTTCCATAAAGGTATCGGGGGTGTCCCTATCTCAGTACAACCCCTGGTAACACGCTTTCTTAAAGGCTTGCTCCATTTGAAGCCACCTTTACGTCCTCCGGCCCCATCTTGGGACCTTAATCTGGTTCTTGGTCGTCTAATGAAACCGCCTTTCGAACCTCTCCACTCCTGTGACCTAAAATATCTCACATGGAAAGTGTTATTTCTTATAGCTATCACTTCAGCTCGCAGGGTTAGTGAATTACAGGCCCTAGTTACCTATCCGCCTTACACTAAACTCCTGCAGGACCGGGCGGTACTCCGCACTCACCCTAAATTTCTGCCTAAGGTAGTTTCGGAGTTTCACATTAATCAATCCATCATACTACCTATCTTTTTTCCCAGGCCCCACTCCAACCCCGGGGAACAGACTCTGCATACCCTAGACTGTAAACAGGCTCTAGCTTTTTATCTAGACCGTACAGTTTCTCACAGGAAGAGCACTCAATTATTCGTCTCTTTCCATCCTAACAAGTTAGGACAACCTGTGGGTAAGCAGGCTCTTTCCTCCTGGTTGGCGGACTGCATTTCCTTTTGCTATCAGCAAGCTGGCATTCCTTTCCAAGACCGTGTTAAAGCACACTCTGTGAGGGCCATGGCGACTTCAGTAGCACACCTTCGATCGGTGCCGCTTCCTGACATCTGCAAGGCTGCAACCTGGAGTACCCTCCATACCTTTGCAGCCCACTATTGTTTGGATAAAGCTGGAAGACAGGATTCCATCTTCGGCCAATCTGTCTTGCGTAACCTTTTTCCAACTTGATGTACCAACACCCTTCCACCTCCCGGTGGGGTGCGGATGTCCTTTTCCCAAATTCCACCCCAGTTGTTGTGCCTGTTGCACGCCGTTGGGTACATTTGGTGCAAGTCAGGACATCCTCAGCTCGGTACTCACCCATTTGTGAGGACAACCATCCTGCTTGTCCTGTGAGAAAGCAAATGTTGCTTACCTGATGTAACAGGTGTTCTCACAGGACAGCAGGATGTTAGTCCTCACGAAACCCGCCCGCCACCCCGCGGTGTTGGGTTCGTTTATTTTATTTTTCGGCACTGCCTGTAGCTTTGAAAACAAGACTGAAGGGAGACCCCTGCTGGCTGCAGGGTTGGTGCCGTGCTGGGCATGCCCAGTAGGGGCCAGTCAAAGTTCCTGAAACTTTGACAGAAGTTTTCCGTGGTTGGGCTCCATCCTCGATGTCACCCATTCGTGAGGACTAACATCCTGCTGTCCTGTGAGAACACCTGTTACATCAGGTAAGCAACATTTGCTTTCTGAACATTTTGATTGTACCCCACTTGATCCTGTTGTAGAATGTGGGCAATCCAAATAAATAAATACTGTTTTGAAGTTGAAAAATAAGTGCATTTGATGCACATTTCTTAATCCTCCCTCTTTGAAAGGGTAATGGCCTCTTAGGTAATAAAGCATCCTACTTACCACATCATTCATCTTCATAGATTTTAATAGCATGACCCTTTAAAAAAACAACTATCGTGGTAAAATAAAGTAGAGGTTTATAATTCAACCAGGTGAGAATGCCTGGCCAAATTGGGACAATAAGTTTTAGACACAAGTGACTGTCCAGAAATCTTTCCTCAAATATGAGTTGCCTAAGCCCCTGGAAGCAGCCATTGTATGCCAGAAGCAACTGTTCTAGTAATATCAATTTGTTGCACGCTTTAGTGCAGGGGTGGGCGAACTTTTTTTTTTTTTTTTACATGGTGTTACATGGTGTTACATTAGTGGCTTTCACCAAGGTGGGAATGGGGTCCACTCAGAGCACTATATCAAAAATATACTGAGCATAAATGAAGCTTCTGAGGGACTTTTTCCTTTCTTTTTTTTTTTTTGCAGGCTACATAATAAAATAAAATAAAAAAACTGAGGTTTTGCAAAAAGAGAGAAAATTCCTGTAGCTTCATTGCTGCTCAGTATAGATAGTAAACCACTGCTGCCATCATCACTGCTTAAGATAGTAAACCACTGTATATTAAGATGTTTGAAGCAAGGTGAACTTTAACTGTAAAGCATGAGTCAAGCTGAATTACAGTAAATTAAAGTTCACCTTGCTTCAAAAATCTTTACTTGTTGTGGTTTACTATCTTAAGTGGTAGTTGTGATGGCAAAGTAAGAATAGTAATCCTGTTCCTGCAAACCTCATCCCCCTCCAAACAGACATACAGAGACAGTAGCAGTTTCAAGCAGGAAACAGGAAACCGCAAAGGAACGGGTGGCAGCATTCTTGCCAGTCATCATCAAAGGCCTGAATTGTTTGCTTCATAAGATGCGCAGAGGCGCACAACTTATGGCCTGGGCTGATAATTTAGGCAGGGACACACACAGTGCTACATCGGCAGGCTGGTAAATGGAGTAATAAGTAGACTTTTTATAAAATGAGAAATAGGCCGAATAAAATGGTTCCATGGGCTGGTTTTGGCCTGTGGGCTACTCACCCCTGTCCTCGTGAGAAGAGGACCATCTGACATCACTGACTGCTCTGAAGCTGCTAGCACAGATGGTCCCAGCATGAGCAGCTTTTTAAAGACAAATGTCAGCCTTTCCTTACCAGAACCTCTTCTTACCACATTTACTATTGCCTATATTTCAGTAAGCAGGTATTTAAATTTCATGGTGGTGTGGTGTGCAGCACTATTTTTCATTTGTAAGTCTATTCTGTTTCCTCATTATTTGGGATTATCAAAACCAGTGTTCCAGATTCTTAATATTGCTTTTGAAAAGCAGTCAATTACAGATTATATCAGGATGACTATCATTGAAAAAGGCCTAAATATCCTTAAGATGGAAAGGGAAAATGTGATTAGAATAGATTCTCAATATCACATGGAATTTTAATTTTGGCCCAGCTATTTCCCCTTGCTCCTTTGCACTTTAAGCTCAATCACAGTCTCCTCAAACTAGGGCTATGGTGCTATGAGCATTCTTTCCCCATTATCTGGATTCTTCCCCCAGCCCCTTTTTTATTTTTGTCTTTTATTCTTTTTTTACCCTTCACCTTTGAATTCCCCTTCCTAGACAGCACACCTACTAGTTTTTATTCTTTTTTACGCTTTTGATCATTAATAAATTTTATAATTAATTTAATGGGTAATCATATTGTTTCTTATGAATAATTCATACTTTTAAACTCTTATTGAATGTTCTAATTTTGTTAGTAGAATAAGTGTAATTTTCTTATAATATTATGATTGTATTTTTGTTTTTACAAAGAAACTGAAAACCGTTATGAAGGTAAACACCAAACATCGGTATATAAAACCTGCTAAATAAATAAATAAAGTTCTTTATCAGGCTAAAAGTTGAAAGGGTATCTTCTGTGAGGCACATCCTCACTGCTTGTTTTTGGCCAACAAGAGCTGCCACAAGAGCGATGGCTATCTTCCCTCTCCACATATGAGCACACCACTCCTGCAACTTGCCCAGGTCCAGCTGGCTCCAGTGGATAGGAGATCTAAGCTCTGATCCCCTATACTACAACAACTTCAATCACGTAGCCATCCCCGACCCCAGCAGTAGCCCTCAGACAACAGTTACTTTCTGAACCTTATACATTCGACTCATAAGTGTCACTGTTATGCGATGACTGAAATTCATTCTGCCCATAAGCTGTAAACTCTGCCTCTGTACTTTCCCAGATGGTATTAGTCTAATGAACCGTAGATATGTCTGTGAACTGAACCCATATCGCCTGTATGACAGCATATAGCACTTTCCCTAGACGACTAGGCTGGCAACACGACTTCATTTTCAACAGAATTTTCTCACAAGTATAAGAAACTAAAAATGATTGATTTTTAATTTTGTAGATAGAAAATAAGTTTGGAAAGGTGTATTCTTTATTTATTTTTGAGTACATAAGTTCCAAATGCATTCTTTATAAACGAAGGCTCTGCATCCAGATGGATGCACACAGTGTCGTCTTGATGCATTCTTTCACAGTTACACAAAGAAAATGTATTTACTTGTTTAAATTACTTTACCAAAAAGTAATTCCCTATGTATAATCTCTTACTACAAACACATATCCAGATTACAAAAAACTAATTATTGTAATTGCTTTAATAATATTCACTGGTTGTACCCTATTTTTGAAAGATATGGAGTGCAGCAGTATACAGCAACAATTTAGAGAGAGAAGCATATTGTGTGAGGAACTTGGTCTTTCTTAGAATTAAAAAAACAAATACATCAGAGAGGACTTCGTAGCGCTGTAAACCAATGTTTTATTCCCCTCTCTCTCCTGTTTCCTTCTTATCTGCCCTCCCTGTCCCCCATTACTATGCTACCAGGATTCTAGCAGCGAGATGGTAGGCCTCAGTATCTTTCAAATTTTATAAAATCTCTTAGTTATTTAAAGATTTAATATTGTATGTTTAAAGAACTTAAAGATTAAAACTAGTGCTCGTTGGCTTTATAGCAGTGTCACAGTACATCATCTGTGGAGAGGTCATTTGCTTGCAATTGAATTTTCTCTTTGGAAGAAGTTAAAGCATGAAACACAGTGAAGACTGCTTAACCCGTGCAATAAATGAATTGACTAGGAGGGTGTGGGGGATAGTGGTGGTAGTTTTAAGCTTATCTGTGTTAGTTTTTTTTATGACAACAAAAGTAGAGAACAGGAACACTCCAAACAGATTTGTGAATGATTGCTTGAAATCTAAATAAACATTATTTTCTGTAAATAAGCAGGCTTATTTAGCCATGCTGTCTGGGCGTCACGGCATATAACTGTTTCTCTAAGCTCGAAGAGTTTTTCGGCTGGGAGGCTCTTCCCACGTGTCTCAAGTGAATCTCCTCAGTTTGATTTTTTTCCATGCTCTGCACGGACGTGTAGAGTAGTCTCTCACAACTTTTTTTTTCTCCTCAGAAGAAATTTTTGGAAAACAAAAAGCACTTTTAAGTGCTATGACCCCCTGGTTTTAAGTACTGCCAATGCGGCAAGATCATGTTGGCGACCAATGGGCACAATTACTGTTACTTGTGCCTTGGTCCCGAGCATGACCAAGCAGCCTGCAGAGACTATGGAAGAATGTCTGCCAGGGCTCAATGTCAAAGGGCCGCAAAAAGCTTAAGACTCCGAGAGGAGTCGACAGAATCCTATGCCTCTTCTCCAAGGGAAGGAAGATCAACATACTCCTCTCCGGGACCAAAAACTCACCACCCAGATCCAGTAAGGCGAGCTTCATCAGTGGGATCTGGGGAAAAGCAGAGGCAGGCCATTAAAATTTCTAAAGGTTTCTTATCGTTGCAGATCACAAAGTCAAAAGAATCAATACAGAAGAAAGTGTCTGATCGACTGACTTATGTAACAGCATTGAGCTCATCGATGCAGGTCCGGGCATCAGATAAGCCAACGCAAGTGAAGGCGCCGGACAAGTCGACGCATGTCAGCGACAGTGAGTTGGACAAGTCGATGCAAATGAAAGCGTCGTCACCTTGGACCAAGAAGGCTTCAGCATACTCAAAACAGCCAACACATTACTCTGCATTGGAGGCAGAACATCAAGATGCCCCAACAAACCTTGAAGCTTTTTCAAAATGTATTCTTAGACTATAGCATACACCACTATACCCTCAGAGTAGTGTCAAACCATCATTACAGAGGCCTCTGCTAAAACTATCTGATCAAGAGATAGAGGAAGACTCTCTTATTGAAGTATCCTCCTTCCTAAATTCGTATCACTCGGGCCAGAACTTTTCTTTAAGGGACTGGAGTCATTCTCCTTTTCTTCAGCTACCTCTGCAGGGTAGACCCAATCTCCCACTAAAAGAGCCTCTAGCACCCAGACCTAAGGCACTGGAAGCAAGTATTCTTCAGGCAGCACCACCTCTGCCAAAAAGGCAAAGCTCCAGACCCCATTCATCCCTGGGTTCTGCTTCTCAGTCCTCAATGGACAAGTCACAAGTTAAACCATCCAGGAAGGGACATTTCCAAACATCAGCACTGGGTGCTTCCTCTGAAGAGATAATGTCCCAAATTACCTCCATCTTAAAATCCTTCTTTGCTAACCTGCCTTCTCAACAGATATCTGTTCCACTTCACTCTCCAACTCCATCCGAAGGATATCGTTCTCATTCGGAACATCCTCCATCACCTACGAGAAATGGAACTCAGCCCACAAGGTTTGGGGAGCCCTCAATTTTCCTCAGAGCTGACTGACCACCCTCAGGAGTCACCTCTGTCCTTGCAGGAAGCTTGACGGATACTCTTTCAGACCCACCGCAAGAGCCACCTGAGCCTTCTTCACCTCCGGATGAATTCATCTACTCAAAATTTTTAGAGAAGGTGGGAGCATTCTTGAAGGTGGAAACCTGCAAGATCTCTGAATCTAGAGTGGAGATGATGGGCATTTTAAAGATCCTAGAGGTTCTGTCAGAGCCAACCGCTCTTCCTTCATATTCTCTGTTAGATTTGGTCATGGATAAAGCATGCAAAACACCCCATACTATATTTGTAGCATCCAGGAAATTAGACCTAAAATATAGGACGTGAAAGTCTACTCTTTATGGCACGGTCCAAATTCCACATGCCTCTGTTGTTGTTGAATCGGCTATGAAAAAGGCAAAGAAAACAAGGCTACATTCAAATACGCCCCCCGGAAAAGATAGCAGGTTATTGGATGAATTTGGATGAAAGATGTTTCAAGGTTCCATGCTAAATATGCACATACAGCAACACCAATATTACATTGCACAATACCTATATGAATGCATCTAAAACCTAAAACCCTTCGTCTCTATGGGACAGGGGGACATAGGAACACTGAAACCATTAATAGACCTGCAGGAAGGTCTAACACACCTCCTGATAATCATCTATGAAACCTTTGACACGTTAGCTCGATCTTCGGTGGCCTCCATTGCAGCCAGACGCATGGCTTGGCTCCGTTCCAGTGGAATTCACGAAGATGTTCATGATGAATTTGCGAACTTGCCATGTAAAGGTGGTAATCTTTTTGAAGAGAAGCTGAAACAGTCTTGCAAATAAAGAAGAGAATGTAGCAGTTCAGTCGTTAACTTCATCCACAGTCTACATCCAGAAAATATTAATCTCAGTACAAGAGGGGATTCTACCAATATAGACTATAAGGGAATTATCATCTGTATTACCATCTGTATGGATCACCTTCTTAACAACTGAGGCCTCAAGGGTAACAGCCTTAACAAAGAAACCGGCAATGGAGTCAGAGACCCCAGAAACCACAATAAACAGAGTTTTTGAAAAACAATATCACATCACCCTCTCATATCTGGGGCAGGATACTTCTTTCTACCATGCCTGGTCCAAGATCACAACCATCAGTGGGTCCTCGATATAGTATCCCAGGAGTACAAACTGGATTTCACTTATTTCCCCCTGTTAATGAATCGAGTAGCACCCATGAGAATTATTTCCCAAATCCCCACGCTTCAGCAGGAGGCTAGAACACTGCTAAACCAACAAGGAATCCACCTTCTTATGCTCTCCCAGATCAACAAAGGCTACTATTCCCAGTACTTCCTCATTCCCAAGAAGTCGGGGGGGTGGTCTTCATCCCATTCTGGACTTGTGTTCTGTCAACAAATGTATCAAGCAACAAAAGTTCAAAATGACCTCTTTAAAGTCAATCCTCCCTTTTCTACAACCCAGCGATTGGATTGTTTCTCTGGACCTGAAGGACACGTATACTTAAATTCCCATCCATAAGGCTTATTGGCGATATCTTTGCTTCCAAGTGGGGAATTATCATTACCAGTACAAAGTACTCCCCTTTGGACTCTCTTCTACCCCGAGAGTCTTCACAAAATGTCTTGCTGTAATTAGAACATAAGAACATGTCATACTAGGTCAGACCAAGCCCAGCATACTGTTTTCAACAGTGGCCAATCCAGGCCATAGGAACCTGGCAAATACCCGAAAACTAAGTCTATTCCATGTTACTGTTGCTAGCAATAGCAGTGGCTATTTTCTAAGTCAACTTAATTAATAGCAGGTAATAGACTTCTCCAAGAACTTATCCAATCCTTTTTTAAACACAGCTATACTAACTGCACTAACCACATCCTCTGGCAACAAATTCCAGAGTTTAATTGTGCGTTGAGTGAAAAAGAGCTTTCTTCAATTAGTTTTAAATGTGCCACATGCTAACTTCATGGATTGCCCCCTAGTCTTTCTATTATCTGAAAGAGTAAATAACCGATTTACATCAACCCGTTCTAGACCTCTCATGATTTTAAACATCTCTCATATTCCCCCCTCAGCCGTCTCTTCTCCAAGATGAAAAGTCCTAACCTCTTTAGTCTTTCCTCATAGGGGAGCTGTTCCATTCCCCTTATCATTCTGGTTGCCCTTCTCTGTATCGTCTCCATCGCAGTTATATCTTTTTTTGAGATGCAGTGACCAGAATTGTACACAGTATTCCAGGTGCGGTCTAACCATGGAGCGATAGAGGCATTATGACATTTTCCGTTTTATTCACCATTCCCTTTCTAATAAATCCCAACATTCTGTTTGCTTTTTTGACTGCCGCAGCACACTGAACTGACAATTTCAATGTCTTATCCACTATGACACCTAGATCTTTCTTGGGTAGCACCTAATATGGAACCTAACATTGTGTAACTATTGCATGGGTTATTTTTCCCTATATGCATCACCTTGCTCATTTATGAAAATAGAGAATCAGTATTTATCCCCTAGCTCGATGACTGGCTAATTGTCTCTCCAAGTGCACAAGCATTACAGAAACAATTGATTGGGACAATTCAATGCTTGGAAGAACTTAGATTTGTCATAAATTACAAAACATCCCACCTATATCCTTCCCAGATGCTTCAGTTCATTGGAGTGAGGATTCACACTCCACTATGGAGGGCATTTCTGCCTGATGACAGGGCTCAAATGCTAGGTTCTCAGTGCCTACTTTTTCAACAACGAACTTTTACTACAGTATGCCGAGTACTAGTCTTATTGGGACACATGGCAGCAGCGATACATGTAGTCCCTCGTACCTGTCTTCACATGAGACAATTGTAATGGAGCTTAAAGTCACAATGTAATCAGCGCAGACAACCCATGTCAAAGAGAATTTGCATAACAACTTCAATGAAAAGGGACATTTCGAGGTGGCTAATGTCCTCAGTGCTGACAAAAGGAGAGCCATTCAGGAATCCTCCTCACCAAATTAATAGTCATGACGGATGCTTCAATAAAGGATTGAGGGGCCCATCTTCTTCATCTAAAGACACAAGGCTTATAGACCCAAACAGAATGCCAATTCTAGATAAACCTATTGGAATTGAGAGCAATAAAGAATGCAATGCATGCATTCGAACCAACGCTTCACAGGAAGTCTGTAATGATCCACCCGGACATCAAGTAGCCATTTCTACATAAACAAAGGAGGATCAGGTTCCAGGATTCTCTGCAAAGAGGGTACAGATCTGCGAATAGGCAGAGGAGAATGGATGATCCTACAGGCATCATATCTGCCAGGATTGGCAAATACAAAAGCAGACAGACTCAGCAGAATCTTCCAACTGCACGAGTGGTCCCTAAACCAAGTGGTAGCGGAAGATCTTTTCAACCGCTGGAGTACTCCATGCATAGAACTCTTCGCATTATAACTCAACACAAAACTAAACACCTTTGGCTCAATCCTTCCCAGCAAATGCATTCTTGATCCCCTGGTCAAGGGGCCTATGGTATGCCTATCCCCCAATTCCACTAATATCATGCACGATATAGAAATGCATATCAGACATACTTATTGCTCCAGATGGCTGGCAGCCAAGGTATACTTATCTAGTACATCTCTCCAGTCATCCACCAATATTTCTGGGAAATGGCACACAATTACTAACACAGGAGAACGGGACTCTTTCACCTGATGCACTCCTCCCTCCAACTAACAGCATGGAGATTGAGCAGGAGGTCCAAGACATTTCCAGCTGCTGCCCCATATCACTGACGTTTTAATAGCAGCTAGAAAACATCCACCAGGAAAAATTATGTATTCAAGTGGAAAAGATATTGTAGTTGGTGTTGCCAGCAGGGAACTGACCCTTTCACTGGCTCCCCAAAGGGTTTACTAACATACCTACACTCACTTTCTACCTCAGGCTTAGCAGTGACATCCAGACGTGTTCACCTAAGTGCGATAGCAGCTTATCACACTACAGGAGAAAGCTCTTCAATCTCTTCTCATCCTTTGATTTTACGATTAATCGGGGTCTACTACGCATTCACCCACCAGTATGGAAACCTCCTGTACTGTGGGATATAAACATCGTCCTGTAAAACATAATGGGTGCTCCCTTTCCACGGAGTCCACATCCTTGAAATACCTGACTTGGAAGGTACTTTTCTCCCTCTTCAACTGCAGGGAGAGAATAGATTCTACTCAAGGAATGCTTACTGCTGATGATAATGTGTGAAAAAGGAATCACTACTTGATTTTCCTCTGTTAAATTAGCCCTGCAGTGTCTGTGGGTGACAATATACTCTGGGTAGGAAGGTAGGCTACAGACATGAGCTTTGTAGTGAATTGAAGTTACCCTTACAGGGGACATCTCTTATAGATGGGTTTGTCATTTAGAGTTTGAGTTGGCTTTATTACTTATATTTGTGCTAAAGTATGTTATATGTCATTCAATCCTAAATTCTAAAGCTTGATGCTTAAGATACATGCAGACAGATTCAACGAGGATGGCGATTAGCCAAGATAGGTTTAAAAAATATAATAACAATGTTTTAGTTTTTAAAGGAAACAGGGTTATGAAAAATATATAGGTTGTATATCTTTCAAGTAGTCTGATAATGAGGTGTTCTTATTTTATATGCACCGCAAAGAACACCTCATTATCAGCACAAATCCATTCAGACATGGAAACACATAGTCAATCAGTAGGCTCTTCTCTGCCGGTCGATTGCCACCTGCTGTCTCCAACTCACCAAGGTGGAATTTCTCCTCCTCTTTTTTGTTGGTTTTTTTGTCAGTTTGGCAGAAAACATCATTTTCTGCCAAACTGCCCATAGGAATGATGTGATGAAATTGAAAAACTTTAACAAGCTCACTTGTGTACAGTTCTGTTTTGTAAATAAAAAATGCCATAAAGCATTAAAGCCTCACAAACAACACACCGAAGGATAAAGGCCTGGACTAGCGCTTTCCAATAAGTAAAGTCATACTTATAAACATGGACTCAACAAGCTTCCGGTTCAAAACTCAGCCAACCCTAAATGTTCCATGCTGCCACAGCAGTTCGTATTCCAACATGCCGGAAGTCCAAGATACACAGCAGCAGGGTCCAGATGTGAGTTCCTTCGACTCACATTAGCTTGCCCAAAACAGAGTTAACAATCATTGCAGGGAATCAACAAAGGGTTTCACCTCTCTGGCAGTTACAAATAGCTTGATTTCTCCTTGATGATAAACTTTTAAGCGGGTGGGGAATTGTAGCGAAAATCTCACTCCCTTTCGGAGCAGCTGCATACAACAGGTGGAGAATTCTTTCCTGGCAGCCTGAACTTTGGCTGAAAAATCAGAGAAAATCAGAATCTTACTAGCTTCATACTTCTCGTCTGGTACTTTTCGATAAGCTGCATCTTAACTTTATCGGTATAATTGAGATATTTTACTATAACTTAACACGGCCTGTTTGGGTCCAGTCCTCTGGCCCCCCCAGGCTGTGCACTCTTAACCAAAATTGCTCTTTCTGCTACTGATATTTGGAGTATCTCCGGCAGCCACTTCTCACAGAATTTCACCAACTCTTCACCTTGAAAGCTCTCAGATGCCAATTATACATAGATTGTAGTGCTGGCTGTGGTTCTCCATATCTTCCAGCTTTTCCTCAAGCCATTTGTTTTTTCCTTTGAGCTTGGTAGTTGCTTTACTGAGAAATTCAATGCACTCATCATGATTGCTGATTTTGTTGTTTATACCAGTGATTGCCACATTTTAAGATTCTACCTTATCTCTCAGTGCCTCAACCAAGGATTATATTTTCTGTAGCTGTTCTGTGAATGCTGCCAATATGTGTGAGCTCTTTCAGTGCTACTTCAGATAGATCCCCCATCACAGGCTCAGCCTCCATCGTCATTTTGTCATCCACATCAGATGACTTGTCTGTTCTTAATCTCTGCGATCTTCTGGCCATCTCACCAATTTTAGCAAAAGCAGAATTACCCATTAATTCCCCAACCCACTGATGTTTAAATTTTTACAGAAACTGCATTTTAAAGAGGCAAACTTAACAATTTATTGATGATCCCAAGGGAGCAAGGCCAAGGATAGACTGCTTAGTGTGATGATATCGCCACACCCCCCTCCATAATTTCATGTTAATGCATTTTTGTTAGGAAGACACAATTTAGATGTCCGGCACCCAATGCAATAAACCTTTGAGCACCAGAAATGCACATTTCTTCTTAGCATGCCCTTTTTGTATGCCACTCCACTTTCTTTCTCATTTAAATATTGCATTGGGCACACAGGATGTAGATGCACGCGCGTCTTATTGCATTGGCCTGTTGGTCTCCATTTCTCCCTCCCCCTCCCCCATCTCATACTTTGCTGCCAAAATTCTAGCAGTAAGATAGGCAATGAGATAGTAGGCTTCAGTATTGTCATTATTTTCCCTTCTCTTTAGTTTTTAAGGATTTTCTGCTACATGTGAATTTGTTTTGGCATTTTGACCTTCATCTTATAGGAAATACATTTGTCACTTGTTTCCATAAGGCAGTTGCCAGTTCTGTTTTATTCCCGCAAAGCTTGTGACAAAGTGTATTGTTTTCTTTATTTATAAAATATTTTGAACAATGTATTGGACAAGTCAGAACCTTATAATAAACTGTACAAATGAAAAGAAAGTTGATCTGATAAAAGAAAAATGGAGAAGAGGCAGCAGAATGAAGATAAGAGGGCAGTTTTCAAAAGCCATTTGCCCTGAATGTGGGTAAACGAATGTGTGTTACAATTCTCATACCTTTACCCATATTTTCATGGAGGCTTTTCCAGGGTGGGTTAGGCTGGGAAAGATGGCCAGCAAATGAAGATTGGGGGGAATAGGATAGGAACTGATAAAGAGCACAGAAAATCAATATAAGAACTTGTGTGCAGCACAGGAACTAAGAGCCAGAGAAGAGGACTGGTGACTTATTGAAGGCAATAACACTGCATATTAACCATACAGCATCTTTTAGTGCTTGAGATAGGAGGGTGGTGGAGATGAGAAAGTATAGTGGCTCAGAGCAGAGTATATCTAGTTTGCTTGTGCCCGTTGCAGAGTTGTTGGCATGTGACTGTTGCAAAGAGTTAGCTATGTTCTAAAGAAGTACTATGCCATCTTTCCCAAAACTGATTTGATATTACTTCACTCCTGGTCTCTCTCATGACAGATTGTGACGGGCTGCTGCTGTTGTGCTAAAGTTTTAGAATTCCGCCCAGAGGAGGTACGCTCAGGCCTCGCTGCCATGTGCCTGCTGTGCTGCACACATTTGATTCTTTCTGCTCTGGAGCAGTCAGGAGCTCCTCTATACATTCTTTGGTACATAAAATGAAAAGCAATAAATTACCACCTGAAATAAACGTTAAATGTTTTGATGGGTAAAATGTGAGGACCAGGAAAGACCAGTGGGTGGCTTGAATTGATTTGGAAATAATCCAGTGCCCCTTTTCCCGTTCATTGCCTCCTTTCTCTGAATGACATGTTTTGTTTGCTATTTGTTAAATAAATACCTTGAGGAAGTGCTTCTTGAATATAAAAAATAATTTTTCATAGTTTCTGCTCCCTTACATCTTTTTCTCTTTCCACACTGACACTGAGAAACAAAGCATAAATTGTCTAGCAGGAGGAGGGGAGGATTAAGAGTGCAAGGGCTATATATAACTAGATGACATCTTAAGCAATATGTTGGAGAGACCTCCATGCATCTGGGCCTCAAGCTCTTCCTAAAGTATTTGTCATCAGACTAGATAAAACACAAAAGCCCTTTCTGCTGAGGCATTAACTGTACATCATATATAAGCATAGCATTATCCATATAGTATTTGTAAGATATGCAGAGTCTGTCTCCAAATGTGTTGTAGTATCTTACTTGTCGAATCTTGTCCAATTTCAGATCTTTCTGCATAAGAAAGGTGGTAATGAGGTAGTTATAAGTTAGCACAGGTGTAGGCAATTCCAGTCCTGGAGTGCCATGAACAGGTCTGGTTTTCAGGACATCCATAATGAATATGCATAAGATATATTTGCATACAATGGAAGCAGTGCATGCAGATATACCTCATGCATATTCATTGCGGATATCCTGAAAACCAGACCTGTTTATGGCACTCCAAGACCAGAGCTGCCTACCCGTGAGCTAGCTGGTGGTAGTTATTGGTGTGTGGGCTGATACAATGTGTCAGTGGTTTGATGAGATCTAGATAGTTGACTTTATCCTATCATTTTTATAGTGCTGTCTCTGAATAGGTATTTGTTAGTGTGTCTCTATTTTTGACCCAATATTACAGAACAATTCCTCCACAGTTGGACTTATATGTGAAAGACTATAGATGTTTTCTGCTTTTCATCTCTTTTGCTCCTTGCTCCTACTTATTCTTTCCATAACTTACTCTCTCCCTCAAATTTGTGGTGACTTTCTGGTTGGAGGTATATTTTATTTATTTTATTTATTTGTATTTTTCTATACCGGCATTCACGGAGTTCGTATCATGTCGGTTTACATAAAATGTGTGTGTGTATCTCTATATCTATATAGAAATACACAGATATAGATATATCTGAGTGTGTGTGTATATATATATATATATATATATATATATATATGTGTGTGTGTGTGTGTATATATATATATATATATATATATATATATATAATTTATATGTGTATGGGGCTTTCTGAACTTTCCTGTATTACAATCTATGATAATAGTCATTTTACGGAACGGAATCTCTAGTAGGTCAGTCTACAAACACTTCAGAGACAGTGAAAAACAGGAAGCTAGAGAAGACAAAGGCTATTAAATTCAGTTCAGTAAAGAGCCTACATTCATAGATTGGAATTTTGTAAACTTCCTTTCTTGTATAGTATAGACTTTGTATTGTGCTGCTAGGGTGATATTAAGTTCTTGCCCCACATTACTTCCTCAATACCATGGTTGCCAGGCAAATAGGTAAAGTGCAGCATGGCTGTATGCATTTTTTTTGTTCCATGCTGTCATTGAAAAATGAATGCAGAAAGACTACAGCATATGGTGTCTTGTTGCTTTCCTATTCCCTTTTCCTTGATTTCATTCCTTCTTTTTTGAATGGACTGCTTTGTGTCCTTAGGTAAAGACTGAGATCAGTGTGGAGAGCAAACATCAGACACTACAGGGCCTGGCTTTTCCTCTCCGACCAGAGGCTGAGCAAGCCATCCTGCTACTGAAACAGAAGAAAATCAACTATATCCAGCTGGTAAGGAACCAAGCCCAGGCATCTTTTGTGGCAAGGAGGGAGAGAAAGTTGCATAGTTTGTCAGTGTTTCTCAAGCCAGTCCTTGAGTACTCCCTAGCCAATCTGGTTATCAGGCTATCCACAATAAATATGCATGAGATTTGCATGCACTGCCTCCACTGATTGCAGATCTATCTCGGGCACATTCAAGTGGATAATCAGAAAACCAAACTGGCTAGGTGGTACTCCAGGACTGGCTTGAGAAGCACTGGTTTATATTTTTCTAGTGACATTGCCATAAAAGCCCAACTGGTAAGGCTGGAGCAGTCTTTTTGCAGAGTTTCTTCTCACTCAGATTGAATATCCCATATTTATGATCCCTCAACGTGTTTACAATGATCAAGCAAATTTAATTTACTGTGTTTCTCATTATTCCCACTCTTCCACATTTCTGTCTCAGAAACTGGATCTGGAAAAGGAGACCATTGACTTGGTTCATACAAACCCTACAGAAATAGCAGACCTCCCCCGAAGGATCCCACAGGAATCTGCTCGCTATCATTTCTTCCTCTACAAACACTCCCATGAAGGGGACTATTTGGAATCTGTTGGTAAGATCCTCATGTCTTTTAATTCTGATTTATAATTTATTTTTGGCTAGAGCAGGAGTCAGCTCGTCTGCCAAACTGTAGCACTTAAAAACATTTTGCACCACACCCTGCCCCCTGCTGCTTAGATCCAAAGAGATAACTGCCTTAAAAAGGAACTAGCCTGGTTCTGGCCCTGCCCTGCATTAACAGCACATACTGCCTTCTGCCAAGCTGACCTCACTTCCTGCAACTGAGATACAATAAGTGGAAGGTGCACTTTGAGGCCAGCCCAGGCAGGATGTACATTTCCAGAACCTGTACACCTTCCTGTTTCTTTGCCTCCTTAAAAGCAGTCCATACAGAGCAGGAAGGAAGGTGAACAGGCAGAAAGAGAGAGACTGTTAGGACACAGCCAGCCTGAGAGAGAGAGACTGTTAGCAGACCAGACCACTGCCAGAAAAAGAGAAAGCAAGAGCTATAGGAGAGAGACAAGGAGAGTGAGAGAACCTAATCTCCTCTCCTCCTATTTTGTTGGTTCAGCATACTGACATTTTACATGCACTGTTTACACGTAATATATACATCAGATGGAGCCCAGCATGGAAATTTGTTATCAAAGTTTCTAGAAACTTTGAGCATGCCCTACTGGGTATATGCATATTGTCATGCATTTTTATCAGGAGGCACTTCAGTCTCACTTTTTCCACAGAGCACACAGGTTACAGATTTTCATCTCTCCTGCTGTGAAGGAACCTCAAGCTTCCTTACAGTTTCGGATTCATCCATTGTATAGCCACATAGTCTGTTCTTTTTCCCTTTAGTCTCCTAGGTTGGTTTTTCTAAGTTTTCTTTCTTTTTTGGTGGCAACAAGGTACACTAGTACTGGTTCATCAAGCAGTATTGACTGCGGTTTTGTCATTGATTTTGCTGCACTTGTTCACCTGATGCTTCTTTCAGAGAAGGCAGCCAGTGGCTTCATGGATGTCCCCTGTTTGAGAGGGTTCATTTTTCACGGACCCCATGATAGATGTGTGCTTTCCATAGGGGCTAACAGTGATGTCCGAGGGTGTTCCCTTTATATAGCCATAACCCCCTAGAGAGCATTAATCCTAGCTTGACTCATGAAAAATATTTCAGGATCCATATGTCCATTCCATCAGTATCGACATTGAAGGACCCAGGAGCTGCATTGGCAGCTGACCCTGGACTTGCATCAGGAGGGCATCTATTCCTGCAACATCAAGCACCAGGAAAGTCTAGGGTATAGACCTTTCTCTTTCTTCTTCTATCCAAAAAAGGCAAAGGATTCAGCTTTGTCTGTTCTTACATAGAGGAGTGCTGATGTTGAGTATCGTGTGAAGACCAAGAAGCATTGACTTCAGTTGCCATCAATGCCAAGTTCCAGGGGCAGGGGCATTCTGGTAGCAGCCCTGAAGCCCCCCAAACACCTCTGGTATCCCAGGAGGATGTGGCCTCCTCTGCCCTTGGCATCATGAATTTTTGAGGAAGAGCTGGATAGGAAGATCCAGCAGGCCTTGGACAGAGCAATGCAGAGCATTGATGCTCCAACACTGAAGGCTTTTATGTTCATACATCCAGCCGATTCTGGAGGCCTTGCAGCCTCCTGATGGATAAGACTTGTTGGTTCCCATTGGAAGAGGAAGCTTCCACAAAGAACAGAAAATTGTTGGGGTCTAGGGACCAACAGATTAGTACTCTTCTCTCTGAGGCCTTGTCTGTTAGCTGGGAGAGATCCAGATCGCACCCCTGGCTTACCAGCCAGATTTTGACTCAATATTCCTGGGGCTACAGCTATGGACCTGGTCAAGAGGAATAGATAGGTCTCCCCTCCAACCCTATCCTTCACATGACGGGAGACTACCTTCACTTGAAAATTTCTCCTTTGCTGGCTTTTTCCAGGGAATGGAGGGAGCCATTCAATTTACTTTGCAGTAGAAGGATAAGTTCAGAACCAAGATGGTGGACATCCTCCAGTTCGTGGAACCCCCCTAAGGATATTGTGGCAGTTCAGTGCATGAGATCCTACAGGAAGTTCAAATGAGGATGTGGGAGTTGGCCCCTTTGGTTACAGTGAATAAGAAGGTGGATGCAATTTATCTTATCCAGAAGATTCCTGGATTTTAAAAGCAGTAGCTGTCATACCAATCTGTGGTAGTTTAATATGCTATAAAGAAGGCCAAGAGGTCCAGGATCCACTCTTTTTGGTGTCCTTGGGGAGGGATGCTCTCATCATGGACTCTCAGGTTGCTATGCTCAATGCCCACAAATAATCTTAGCAGCTCTTCATGTGCCAGTACATATGGGACATTCTGAAATGGGTCAAAGAAGTGGTAGAGCAGCTTCCTGAGAAGCAGTATGATGACTTCCAGTTACTAGTAGATAATCTAGAGTGAGAAAAACACATGGTTAGATCAACCTTTGGTTTTTATGAGACAGTAATGATAATCTCTGCAGTAGGGATTAGTGCCCATAGACTCACCTGGCTGCAGGCCTCATACCTCCAATCAGATATCCATGAAAGACTTGGCAGACATACCAGACTTACAGACAGAATCTCTTTGGAGATAAGGAGAAGGAAGTAGTGGATCAGATAAAATACCACTGTGCGACACATCAAACCCTCTCCACTGCCATTCCAGATCTACTCTCCTCAACCAGAAATTACCTGAACGGGTTGCTAAGATAACATTTCTATCAGTTGAGGAGATGTTTTCCTCCTCCCTCTTGGTCCTGTCAACAGCAGGGTCCTCATGCTTGCCCTGGGCAGTAGAGAGCCTCCAAGCCATGCACTTCAGTCAAAACCTGGGTCAGGGTTTTGACTAAATTGTAGAGAACATGGCTGAGATCCCACTACCATGTGCCAGAGGATATTCCTATCAGATTAACGCTGAAGCTTTACATAAACCATTGGTCAAGTGTAACTTTAGACAAGTAGGTCCTCAGCATAATATGAAATGGGTACACACTGCACCTATTGGATATCTCTGCAAATTGCACACCAGAACCTGCTTAGGGAATTTCTCAGTGTCAGAGCTACTGCAATTGGGGCTGTCCTCCAGCCTCAGGTATTTTCTGATCCCAAAGAAAACAGGGGGACTTTGTCCCATTCTAGACCTAAGAGCCTTAAATAAGTTCTTTGAGGGAAAAGTTCAAAATGGTTTCCCTGGGCATCTTTAATTCCCTTTCTTGAAAAAGTGGACTGATTATGCTTTCTAGATCTAAAGGATGCTTATACCCACAAAGAGAGATTTCCCGGTCACAGAAAATATCTCAGATTCATAGTAGAGGATCTGATATTGTGTACTACCTTTTGGCCTTTTGTCTGCCCTACTTGTTTTCACAAAATGTCTTGCAATAATGGTGATGCACTTAAACAAATTGGGGGTGCAAGTATATATTGGGGAGGTGCCACAGAATCAATGTACAGAACCATCCATGTTGGAGTTACGAGGGCTCATCATCAACTAGCCCAACTCCCATTTGAGCCTGTCATCTCAACTGGTATTTATAGGAGCGCTGCTAGACACAAGTTGGGCAAGAGCCTTTCTCCCACAGGAGATAATTATCACAGTGGAGAGGATAAAATAGTCTGCAGGCATCAGCATGGGACATATTGAGATTGTTGGGCCTCATGGCATCAATGTTATGCCCTTAGCATGTCTTCATATGAGAAGAACCCACTGGATCCCCAAAACCCAGTGAGATTAAGCCACTCCAGTTCTTTCAGACAGCAACCAAATCACCCAGCCTATGAAGGACTCTCTGTCCTGGAGGCTGATTCATTTAAATTTATATTTCTTTATTTGCAAAGTAAAGTATCAGGAACATTTGATTACATTAAAAAAAAGATGCAAAGTAATGAAAAACAGGTAAATTAATAGGAAAACATAATTTAGACCCAAACAGAGCAATATTCCAAAGTAAAAAGAAAAGAAAGTCAATGTAGAAATAATACTTACTGCAGTACAAGATGACCCAACTGTACATTAACTGACTGATCCTGAACGTGCTAATACAGTCTATTTTGCAAAAACCTTCCAGTTGTTCTAGATCACAAAATACCTATTTGGCAGTTCCCATTCTAATTAGACACATACATGTAAATTGAAGAAGAAATGATGCACCTATAGCAAGCACCTTTTGTCTTTTTAATAAGAAAATTTTACATCTCTGCTGCACAGTGCTGGACACATCTGGAAAGAGAGAAATTCTATCACCAAGGAAAATATTTTTAAGTTTAAAAAACAATTGCACTGTCCAATATCTATCAGGCTCAAGGACATAAGTAACAGTTAACATAGCCCTAGACTCTACTTCAGTCTGAGAATTCTGCAGTAACTCAGATTTTGAGAAAATCAATACAAAATTTCCTCAATAATTCAGGGATTTTATTACCCTGTTATTAGTGCAGCACCTATGCCTCAGAATGTGCATAGAGTTTAAAAGAACTGACAGGTTTAATGGTAAAAATACAAGTTTCCTCTTTATGGGAGCCTTGAGTGGTTTTAAGTAGTTTGTCAACCTCTGCTGGAAATGCATAGGATGTGCATGGGGCAAAAGGTTAACCTGGAAGCAGTATAGGAATATTCCAGAGCCCTGGGTCAGCTATGTGTTGGGAGGTGTAACCTGCCTTCTTGACAGATAAGGCGTTCATCTACTGAGGGGTTCGGTTATGGAACAGAGGTGATGAAAGATCCTGACTCTCCTCAGTCTGGGGCTGTTCCAGACTGCAAGGAAAGAGTTGGATGAAGCTGTGATCCTCACCCAGGATCTCAGAAGGGAGTAGCCAGGAGTGCTGGGATTTTCTCTTAAAAATTCCCAGAGGCTTGAGAGCAGAGGAGAAGTAGAGCATGCAATACAACTTGGAAGTTAAAGGATTAAAAAGAGAAAGCTGCACTTAACTAAAGCAGCAATTCATCTGTGCCAGAGGGAACTTGTTTTGGGGCTTGGAGGATCCTAATGCTGCACCAGAGGAATTTTCCCTTGAGATGAGCAGTACATTCTTGTGAGTAACTATTTTGCTATCTGCAGAAAGAGGAGAAACAAAGTAACCAGAACTACTGTGTTGCAGGAAGAAGAAACTATCACTTAAGTAGAGGAGTTAAGATTTCTGGAACTCTGATCTTATTTGATTTCTGCTTCTATCTGAACTGTCACTGTCATCATATTTGATCCTGAAAATTCTGCAGTAAACTATTTATTATTTGGAGCACAATTTGAGTCTGGAGAGTGGTTTGTTTATGTGGCGTGTTCTCAGCTTGACACTGACCCTGCAGGTTATCCTGCCCTCGGCTAACGGCCCCAGAGTTCTCTTTTCCCACTTCAGGATAGTAATTACCCTACTCCCCAAAGCTGGGAAGGTGACCCCTGGCGTACAGGAGGTTACATTAGCTTTAACCTGCATTTTCAGTTCCGAAACCTGAGAAAGGGAATTATCTATTTTGTTTGTCAAAGATCTCACACATCCTTTAATGGCAATCCACAATATCTCCAAAGTAACCAGGGATGATACCTGTGTGACCAGCATCAGAGTGGATCTCATTCATATAACCCAGTTCTTGGTTAGTCAATAATAGCTGGAACTTCACCACTATGAGGCATAGTATTCAAGGCATCACTAGCCCAAGAGCTAGAGGCCCCAGGTCCAGCCAAAGACTCTGTGGCAGCATTTGGAGGAGTATGTGCATCTGGACTCTGCAATAAAATGGATCCCTCCAAAGCTACACCTACTATGCCAAGTTAATTCAAACCAGAAATAGCTCTGCATTGATATTCAATATGAAGACTTCTATGGTAGTCTGGGTCATAGGGGTTGAAACCACTGGTCTGGATGAGGAGGGCTTAATGGAATCTTTCCTCTTTTTTCCCCATGCTCACAATAGACAGCACGACACATGCAGCTAGGGACAATATTCGCAAGTCCAACAAAATGTTCCTTGGTTCCTTCTGCAAAAATTGTTTCCTGGGGTGTGCCCCTTTGACACATGGCTTTGGCTCCATGGTTGGTAGCTGTGCACCACAGCACACTAGAATTTCAAAAGGAAGGAGAGCGTCTCTTGATGACCTCAGATGCCATCGATTCCTGACCAGGCAGGAACCCTCAAGCAGCCAAAGATGAAACAGGCAGTGGGTAAGCAGACTACCCTCTTGCAGTAGTCCCTTGAGGTTGACTTATTTAAATTTGGCTAGGGGTATACTCTCCAAATTTCTACAGTCCAAATTGTTCTATCCATGGATGCATTCAACCTGGGGTTGCACCCAGGGCCTATGGACAACTCAGAAAGCTTCATCAGATGCTGGTGATCTCCTTTGTTGGAGTCTGTTAAAGTCACCACATGCAGGTCTGTTGTCACTATAACCCACCTATCCACAGCTGAGGACTCATGGGTAAGGCATTGTAGTGAAGTGAGAAGGTCTTCTTTTGATCTCTCTACCTGTCAGCAGCCTGTTCCTTGCTCTTGTGACAAAAAGCAGAGAACATAAGGACTACAGCATAGCCCAGCTGGGATTCGGCATGGGATCAGGGATTCGTTGCCCAGATCCAAGTGTTGGTGATATAATATCTTCTGGTTGGGGAAGGTGAGAGTTTTTCGCTAAAACCAGAGTATCCAAGATCCTTGGCTTTTCATGAGAAAAGTACCCCCATTCAATACTCCTCCAAATCGCTCTCTGAGAAATGCTTTTGCAGCTTTTCAATGTCAAGGACTGGCCCATTCTTCCCTATCAGATGCCCATGGAATCTGACCATCTTGTATCACAGGTATAGGTATATTAATCCCATCCTAGACATGGGTTTTGTTATAAGGTGCCTGCTAAGGGAAAACTTGGGATGTTTTTCCCTTAGCACCTTACTTCCTTCTCAGCGAAGGGGACATAATGTACTTCCTTTTCCTGAGGAGGTTACTTCTGAGTAGCTGCTTTCTACCCAAACCACCTCTAGAAGTGATTTCATCCATCTGTTTGGGACAGGAAAAAAGATCAGGAAACCTGGTACCAGCATCCAGATGTTTCTTACTCCTGTAGCATCACTTGGAGTTGTGCCTACTAGTGGGGAAAATTTGCATTAGTTCATAGCCGACATTGCAAGACATGCAGGATGCTGCCATGTGGCTAAAGGCAGCACATAGTATTGAAATTTGATTTTCTCTACTAGGAATCCATTCCCTAGAAGCTGGATAGCTTATTTTCACATAGAATAAGCAGCTGAATTAGCCATACTGTATGGGTACGTCCTCCATGCCACTAGGTGGTGGAGCTCTCAAAGTCTAGTAAAGTCTTTTAGCTAGGTGCTCCCACCCTCCTATATCCTGACAGGATTACCTCAGGCTCCTCAGTCAAAATTTTTCCGCTCAATGGGGTGCTTGGAGCTCTCCCTTCTCCTTGCATTTACTTCATAAAAAACAAAATACAAACAACGAATATATCTACATATCAAGATAAGAAAGAAAAGAAGAAGGAAATTAAAAAAAAAAATGCCTCAGATGATTTGCCCTCACGAGTAACAAACATCTCGGGGCACCCCTCCCCCCCCCTTCCAGCCTATTGTTTTTATGCCTCTCGGGGGACCTCACGGTTCACCCGGGGCTGGCACCGAGTGAAGCCCAGGGGAGGAGCGCCAACGCCACAGTCAGTCGACTCATGATTCACCAGCGCGCTGAGCCTTTAATCCCTCCTTCATTGTGGCAGCATTTTGGGGAATCCCCTGTGTCCGGGGACTCTCATCGGGCCATGCGCCCCTCTTTCTTGCTGACCTCCTCAGTAGCCTCTGGGTCCGACTGGGCCGGCACAGAGTCGGGCTTCCGCGGCATCCATGCCACATTCAGGAGGTGAAATGTTCAAACACCAAAGCGTAGAAATGGATGCTGGAGCGCCGCTACGTCTATGCCGGAGCGCCATGGAGTCAATGCGGGCGCTGGAGCACAGAAGCATCGACGCGGACTCCCAAGCGAGACATCGACACAGGCGCTGCCGCTTCGATAGGAGATGCAGTGGCTCGAGTGACGGGACAGCAATGCCGATGGCCCATGGCCTCGCCACCAGCTTGGGCTCACCAGCCCATTTCCAGTAAATAATAAATAAATAAATAAATAAATAAATAATAATAATAAACAAAGTCGCTGCTCAAGACTGAAGGTCGGCCTTGCCAGGACATTGGCGTGAACGCGGAATGCATAGAGCATGCCAGGCCTTGACATGAACACCGGGCACGCCAGTCCATCGGTGCCGGTAATGAGTGCACTGCCACTGTTGTGCCTGCCAACCACCTGCCAACATCACATCAAATGCATCACACCTACAAAATGAGCCCCTCAAACCACACGAAGGCCTACAAGTGGATTTAAAAAAAAATGAAATCAGTGATTTCTACCAACTGCACAGTCCTTCAAGGTCGGTCAAGTGCTATCATGACCCCCAGGAGGAGTCCCTTTCTACGTGAAAGGCTGATCGGCAACCTGGAGTTTTTGTCCAGTTCCTACTGTACCGGTGGGTCCTACCACACCTCCCATTTGACAGTTTGGGGAGACTGCATGAGAAACTTCCCTTCTTACTTCCCAACATTTGACACATTGACTTGCAATATAAATAAAGGATTCGTCTTTATATCCTAACGTTCACCTTCCGCATCACTCCGTGATGGTTGAGCTGGCGATGCAAACGTCTGTAACTCCAAGATCCATTCCAAAACACCGCCGATTATACATAATAAGTCATTAAGGACTTCGCAAACCATTGCCTTTGAAGCGCCTTTCTTTATTTGCAGGCTCCTAAAAAAAAAAAAAAAAAAAACGAGCCTTGCCCCGATACCTTGACCTCTAAGAAAAGTGGAGGCACCTCCTGAACTTCATTTCCAAAGGTGAGGTCTCTTTTTAAGATTTGAAAGATACCTGGGCACCCACCCACCCACCTTCTGTGGTTACGTGCGGGCGCCATGTGAGAAGTTGTTTCACGACAACTAGGCATATTTGCTGTGTCGTCCGGACAATTTCTTCGGAAATCAGTTCACCAATACGGATACAGGGCTTAAGAAACGGTAAACAGCAATCCCTTTCATAACATCTCTTCCACGTCTATCTTTGTCAACACATTAATGATCAACCTCGATCCCTACTGAGGATCAACTTAAAAAAAAAAAAAATTTTTATTACTAAATAAATGACCTTCATGCCATACTCCTGTTGGGGGCCACCTGTCGTGTCACCAAGCTAATCAACAGCATGCACTTCTCAGCGTACTGACGCCTCATCAGTCGCGGCATCCTATGGATCTTCAACCTCCAAGACCCCAGTCGTCTTTTTTTCTTTTTCGAAATCATAAGACTGCCATCATCACCTCTGAGATGAAGTTTATCCACTTCTTTCCCAATCTGACATCACATTGGATCAATGAGTCTTCTCTGTAATCCACTTAACATTTCACAAACATCAGATTCTACAGTACCTCCAGTTTCTAAAGAAAATCGTAATAATAATAAATACAAAATGGCTTCTCTTAAGTCCATTCTTCCGTCCTTCATCCTGGGGACCGCACTGCCTTTGAAACAGGCATAGGCTTGCATCCACCTTTACAAAACCACCGGTGCCGTGGCACATTAACATGGTTCTCGAACCGATAATGCCTTTCATCCTTTGCACCTCTGGACACTTGTCACCTTCGATACCTCTCAGGGAGGGTGCTTTTCCTGGTCGCTTTGACTTCTACAGGAAGACCAAGTGAGTCGCAAGCATTGCTTCACTACCCTCTTTATCTTCAGTTTCGCCTCGGCAGGGTGACCTTCCGTACTTGCCTGAAATTTCCACTAACATTAACGCCCAGTCTTCTGCATTAACCAGACCCTCACTTTGCCCAGGTTCCACCCAAAAAAAACTTCTTGCAAATCACAGTGAGGCAAAGTTTACATACCTTTGATGGTAAATGTGCGCTGGCTTACTACAAAGTTGCACTCTTATCACCCAGTCGACCCTCACAGCTGTTTCTCTCGTCAATCCAGACGCATATAGGCATCCAGTGCCGAAAATAAGTTTATCCACAAAGATATCTAATTATCTCCGTTTCAGCTATATTAGAAAGTCGCACTCTCTGCCACCCTAGGGACACATCATGTCCATGAACTGGCAACCTCGATTGCCTCTCTCTCCATCAAGTGCCTCTTATGGATATCTGTGAAGCGGCAACATGGTCATCGCTACACAGTTTTTCACATCCCACCAGTGTTTACACAATCAGACGGTGGATGATCTTTTTGCGACGGACTATCCTACAGAAGTGCAAAATTCCAAACAAATACAGCCTTCATAGGAACTGTCTGCCACTATTATCGTATTGAGCAAAAAAAAAAAAATTTAAATGACACATACTGGCTGGAGTCCCCAGCTGCTCAATATGTCAGCTGGGGACTCCCATACAGCATGGCTAATTCAGCTGCTTATCTACGTGAAAAGAGCAAGTTTGCTTACCGTAAATGGTGTTTTCCGTAGATAGCAGATGAATTAGCCATGCAGACCCACCCGCCTCCCCGGACAGTTCTAGCATACCTACCTTGCTTTGATACTGACTGAGGAGCTTGAGGTAATCCTGTCAGAATATAGGAGGGTGGGAGCACCTAGCTAAAAGACTTTACTAGACTTTGAGAGCTCTGCCACCTAGTGGCATGGAGGACATACCCATACAGCATGGCTAATTCATTTGCTATCTACGGAAAACACCGTTTACGGTAAGCAAACTTGCTCTTCTCCCACATAAGAAAATTTGTATATTGAATGCCTGCTGTGGAGAGCATAAGCATGTCACCTGACATCCATTCAAAACAGGTCAGGGTAGCCCTTATAGGAATGAAAGTATGCAGTTCTTGGCTGCATAGTCATGGTCAAGAAGTACATTGATCTCTAAATTGTTGGTGATTCCAACCACTCTGTGTCTTGGGCAACATCTGCAACACCCAACTACGAGAGACACACTGTCCTGGTGATTGATTCATTCAAAAGTTATCACAAGTTGTCTTAATTAGGGATATGTCCAACTTTGGTTTGGGGAACTTGTAAAAAGGGCTTCACAGCCAGGTTCTTGGGGTTGCATAGGGGATTTCATCGTCCTCCTTCAGCAAAGGCCAATAAGTGTTAACTTAAAAGTCTTTGATGGTTTGATGATTTGTGCCTCATTCAAACAGACATTAATTCTACCTCATGTGACAAGAGGTGGTCATGTTGAAGAACGGGGCCATTATTTTTACAGTAGGGTTCGAAGCCCTATGCCAGTGGATGAGGAGTCTGTCCTGGTAGTTATACTGAACTGGGGTTTGGAACCTCAGTAGTCCCTGGTCAGAGGTAAAGTCCAGATATTCCACAGGTGCAGTATACCTATGGTTACCTGTATTTTCATCTCTTTAACAAAGAGGTTCCTAACTTTTGTTACAACATATACTTACCGTAGACTACAGTCTGGTTATTTATTTTCAAATTATTCCATCTAGAATTACCTATGTAAATTTGGAAGAATCTAGGAACTAAGTTCCTCCATAGCTCTCTTTGGCTGAGACAGATTCATTAGAAGTTCCCTGGGTAAATGTTGTTTTCTCCAAGTTTTAGCTTTATTATGGACTGAGGGGACCAGTCTGGGAGGCAGAGAGGTGTGTAAGGCTGCACATGCACAGTAGGACATGCTCAAACTTCTAGAAGTTTTGAAGTCAGCTCCAGCTGGGCTTCACCTATTGTCTATCAAAAAACCAATGTTACAGGTAAATAACTTCACTTTATCCACCTTGCACTAAGATGTTTTCATAATAAGTTGGTTCTGTGCACACATCCTATGTTCCTGCCTAAGGTAGTGTTCGACTTGCACCTTAACCAGTCAGTCGTCCTACCAGCATTTTTCCTAGATTGTGTCCATAAAGGTGAACAAGCACTATACATTTGGACTGCAAAAGAGCCATAGCCTTCTGGAGCAGATTAAATCTCATGGATAACCGGGGCGGAGTCCAAGATGCGGCTTGTTGAGAAGCGAGAGAGGGACGCTCCTCTTGAAATTATATTTCCTCGTAAAATAATATTACATATGCCGCATACTAAACGGAAGGCACGGCTCCATGAGAGCCAGGCCTCAGTGGAGACACCTGAATCTCGACAGAGTGTTATTACTACCTTCTTCTCCTCGATGCCGAACCAGCTGGGAGCGAGTGCCGCGTTGGAGAGGGACGTGGAGCGAGCATCCCTCTCTATGGCAGAAGAAATCTCGCTAAGTCCCGGAGCGCCTGAGACGCCGTCCCCACCCCAGCGAAATGGTGAGAAGCGAGAGATAACACCAAAAAGTCCCCCGATGAGCCACAAGCCGGAGAGAGGCTTGAGTATGGCTGCAGCAGGAGGAACTGCTCAGCTAGGAGGTTATATACCACCGTTGCTGAGAGACATCAACCTCTATATACCAACACTGGAAATTGAAAGGGATGCTGAGACTGGTGCTGCAGAAAGGGGTGAGTCAGTACAAGTATTAAAACCCTTTCTTGTAAAACCTGCGGTGATTACGATGGAAGCTTTGTGGGAAGCCATGTGTAAAACCTGCGGTGATTACGATGGAAGCTTTGTGGGAAGCCATGTGTAAAACCTGCGGTGATTACGATGGAAGCTTTGTGGGAAGCCATGTGTAAAACCTGCGGTGATTACGATGGAAGCTTTGTGGGAAGCCATGTGTAAAACCTGCGGTGATTACGATGGAAGCTTTGTGGGAAGCCATGGCTTCCCACAAAGCTTCCATCGTAATCACCGCAGGTTTTACACATGGCTTCCCACAACAGCTGCTTCCCATTGAAGCAGCTGTTGTGAATCTATCAAAAGTTTGTATTGGAGTAAATTCACGAAGTATAGAGAACCAGAAAAGATTGGATGTTCAGGATGATAAACTTCGTGAGATGGGAGAGAAAATGAAAGCTGTTGAAAGTGAATGTCATCATGTATGTCAACAAGAGACTGTACTAAGAAAAAAAGTTGAAAATATTGAAAACACTCTTCGTAGTTTAAATTTAAGGGTTCTTAACTTCCCGGTCATTCCCCAGATGCCTCCAGTTGATTTATTTAAGAAATACTTAACGGACATATTTAATATGCCTTAAGAAGCTTTGCCTTTAATTTTAAAAGCTTATTTCCTTCCTCAAAAGAAACGGGAAGATGGCCAGGAGGCGGGTGAACCCCAGGCACAGATGAATGTCACAGATCTTTTAGAATTATCAACTGAGGATACAATTTCAGTGAGGGCAACTTTACTTGTGTCTTTTGCATTCATTACAGAAAAGAGTACAGTGATGAGATTGTTCTTTCACAAGAGAACTGAAAAATATTATGGCTATACAATTAGGATGCTTCCTGATATCACTCGGTCGACACAGGAAAGAAGGAAAAAGTTTATTGAGATGATGACCGAAACATAGGCTATTTGTTCTAAATTTGTACTTCGGTACCCTTGCAAATATGTTGTAAGACACCTTGATTTGGTCTATGTTTTCT
The DNA here is from genome assembly GCF_901001135.1 of Rhinatrema bivittatum. Taxonomy (NCBI): domain Eukaryota; kingdom Metazoa; phylum Chordata; class Amphibia; order Gymnophiona; family Rhinatrematidae; genus Rhinatrema; species Rhinatrema bivittatum. The sequence continues at coordinate 194,326,016 of NC_042618.1, read as the reverse complement.
TTGAACCTTCTCAACTTTGTTTTTTTATTGATTCACATTCTAATGCACCTTTAACAGTCCAGAAGGCTTAGTAGGCACCTCATAGCCGCCGTCGTTTCTTTTTTCTGTTTTTTCCTAATATCGGGTAGCTCAAAACCTGTTTAAGTATCCACCCCTTTGAATTCTTATTGTAAAGATAGAGTTCACATTTTATTGTATTTCTGATTGAAGATGATACCTTGAGTTTATTTGCATGTGATACATCTGTTTTTCCTAATCACAAATGTTATTTTGTGTAATTATGTTAAAATGCAATAAAGAGAAAATAAAAAAAAAAATCTCATGGATAGTCCACCCAGCATTTTGTTTCTTTTGACATCAATAAACCTGGAATTGCCTTTACCAAACACACAAAATTGGCTAGCAGATTGCAACTCCTTCTGTTATGCCCAGGCGGGCCAAAGTCTTGGCCATGTCAAGTCTTATTGTGTTATAGCCATGGAGTGTTGATAGCCCATTTGAGATCAGTCTTCATGGAGGAGATCTATAAAGCTGCGATATGAGTTCTCACCACAAATGCACATCGCATTATTGTTTGGACAGCAATTCTTGACATGATAGTGGGGTGTAGAACTCAATTCCAACCCTCCTAGCACCTGCTGTTTTTGTTCCAGGCTGCACCTATAAAAAAAAAGACAGAAAATACAAAAAATGGTGATTAGGTGTAGAACTCAATTCCATCCCTCCTAGCATCTGCTATTTTTGTTCCAGGCTGCACCTATAAAAAAAAAGAAAAGACAGAAAATACAAAAAATGGTTTGTTGCCACTAAAAACAGTCTTTGCCCATTGGCTGTATTTCAGGTTTTCTCTGTTTTCGTTTGGAACAGACTTTAGCTAGGGATTCCCCATGTGCAAGGACTGCCATCCTATTTGTCCATGGAGAAAGCAGAGTTGCTTACCTTTAACAAGTGTTCTTCGAGCACAGCAGGAGTTAGTTCTCCAGGTATAAACTAAATGAGACGGAAGAGGACCTCCACATGGACATGTGGCAGTATGACATGCTTTATATGCACAGCAGGCATGCTCAAAGTTTCTAGAAATTTTGATGTCAAATTTCTGTGCTGGAGGATTTCCCATATCTGAGGAAATGACATGCTGTTGACCCAGTCTGAGAACACCTGTTACAGTTAAGCGACTGCTTTTTCTAGTGTCAGATGTGTTGCTGTATTAGCATGAGTTTGGGTGGTCTAGCAGCTCAGTCTGTGTACTGAAGTGCAAAACATCATTTTTGTGGCTTCTGGAGCACTCTTGTGTGAATATGGACTAAGCCAGTGTTCCATGGTGCTGTATTGATAGAAGTGTTGCTGTTCAGATAGAACCTAAGCCATGATTACAGTGGGGGTTTTTTTTTCAATACTACAGAGATTGCTAAATTCTAACAATGCTTTTTAGGATTTTGATTTGCTTTGGTGCTGAAAAATAAACAGGCCAACTTTGTTATACAGTCCTGCTTGCCTGAAGTTCTTAAGTACTATCCTGTTTAGCTAAAGAGAGAGGTGAATTTTAACTGTTTTGATACTATACTTAAATTCACTTTTTTTTATTAACTCCCTCCTCGTATAAAGTGAGTTATGTTCCAAAATGTGTGTACAAGGCAATACTAAATTTATTAATCTGAGGCATGTTTGCAGAGTAGTGCTGGGATGCCACAGATTTATGCATTTGCTCTGAATGGTAGAAGTACATACAATATATTTTCTGACTAGTTGTCTTTTTCTAATCTTGGTCAGCAGGTTAAGTATTGACCCTCTCTTCTCTTCTCTCCACAGTGTTTATTTACTCCATGCCTGGGTACAAGTGTAGCATTAAGGAGCGCATGCTGTACTCCAGCTGTAAAAACAGACTCCTTGACAGCGTGGAACAAGACTTCCAGTTAGAGATTGCAAAGAAGGTATAGTGCACTCTCAAGCCGATGCAACACAGAGTGCTGCGGCTAGCACACTGGTTAACCCGCAGTTGGACATGTGTTTTGGACGTGCATCCATCTCCCCTTATGCAATAAAAGATTAGCATGTCCAAACCAGCGCATAGCTAATAGCGCTAATCACATGTTAATTCATGTTGATGAAAGATATTAGCTATTACCCAGTTTTGTAAAAAATAAATGTGGGCCTAACATGCAAATTTTTAGTCTCAAAAATTAACGCCAATCCCGGAGCAGGCATTAAGCCTTGAGGAGCCCCTAAAGTTAACAGAAAATACTGCTTTTCTGTAGTTCCTTCGACTTAATATCATGGCAATGTTAAGTCGAAGGAACCAAAAAAAGTAGTAAGATTTAAAAAAAAAAAAAAAAAAAAGAAAATCTTGCCAGAGGTCATGTTAGGAAAACAGACACTCTATTAATGAGCGCCCATTTTCCTAACCTGTGCACAGCCACTTCTGATGGGCACCCGATGCCAAGGAGGCGCTAGGGATGCACATTTTCCCCTAGCACCTCCTTTTTAATGCAGCGGCTTATTTGCCTACTCCATCGTGCGCCCAGGAGAGGTAGATGGGCACACATTTAGAAAGTGGGTGCTCAATATGAGCACCTGTTTTTCGCACGCTGATATTGCATCGGCCACTCTGTGTACTCCTTATGTCTTCTATTATGTGAATGGGAATTGTCCCTACCAAGAACCCAGTCAGAAAGGCAGAATGAATATGTCTATTATATAAATGGTAAGGATTTGTAGGTTTGTCTGGAGGTCCCATCATTTATGATGCTAGAAAAATTTTTTATGAATCTTGTCTAGAGTTATTGACCCTTGAATGTGATACCTAATACTTGGAGAAAGGGACAAAGAGCAGGGAGACATGAGGATGAGGGGTGGGCAGGAGAGAGTGGACAGGAAAAAGGGAAGAGGTAGGCCCATGGAAGGATGAGGAAGAAATTGAGCAAGGCAGTAGGAGGAGAAAGACAGAGAGCATATTATGTTGGGAGGAATGGAAAAAGATGGGGGAAGAAAGTATAACAGAAATGGTAAGACTGAAACAGAATCAAGACAAAAACAACAGGAGTGACAGGAAGCCAAAGGAGACCCAAGAATGTGTGATTATAAAGATATGGGAAACTGAGGATTTCTGATAGACAGGAGAAGAGAGACTGAGAAACCGCAACAGAGGAAAATAAGAGCGCATAAAGAGAAGTAAAAGAAAGAGAGCAATTAAAGGAGGGACAGAGATGAGAATGAATTTTGTTCAAGGATTTTCTCTGTCGACAGGCACGAATTAGCCATAACACATGGGTGATGTTATCCAATAGTGCCAAACAGGGCTGGTGCAAGGGGATAAGGTGCTCTAGGCACCTTCTGCCTTGCCCCCCCCCCCCCCCCCCCCCGTCGTGCCACCATCCCCCGGTTTCTGCCCCTACTCCTACCTTGTTCTTGATCGCGCCCGCAGATTATGTGGTTTTCTGATCCACGAGCAGGTTGGGCGCTGCTCACGGCCCACCGAATCTCCACTCCTCTTTGCTGCTGCTCGTGGCTCTACATGGCTCGCGCCCCCTAATGGTCAGTCGGTACCCTAGGCCCAGGCCTAGTTCGCCTAGTGCTTCCACCGGCCCTGGTGCCAACACGCACCCAGCTCTTGGAGTTCAGTAAAGACTTCACTGAGCATGTGTGGGAATTCCCATGTTTGCACACTGCCTTGTGAGCCCCTCAGTTTTTCTTCATTCACGTTTCTGCATAGATGTGTCCCAGTCTCTCTATCAAAAAAAGTTTGGTTTTTGGCCTTGGTGCTGTTTTACTGCCATATTGCTGCTTCTTTTTTCTATTGCTGCCTTGGTATATCCTCAGACAGAATGTTTAAGTTCTAAAAAAAAAAGAAAAAAACAAAGTAAAAGAGTATTTTAATATGGGATAAGCCAGAGAGCAAGAAGACTGTAGTAGGCAGCTTCAAGGCCTGCATCTGTGGATGCTGGATAACCATCATGGATATGCAGTCAGCCTGCTACCATTGCCTGGGCTTGGACCATGACAACTTCAGCTGTTACAGCTGTGGTCTGGTGTCCTCCAGGTCATAGAAACACTTTGCCTGAAAGATAGAGGCACCTAAAGAAGGCACTGTTGCATAGGAGCCTGAAGCTTTGGTACGAAGCTGAGCAGTGGATGTTCTTCTCATCAGGAGCGAGACATTGTTAGATTCCAAGCTTCTGGCACAGGAAATAGAGATGGGAAACTTCCATATGTTGTTCCCTTAATCACGAAAAAGCTCTACTCCCCCCACCTGTGGCACCACTTCTTTGAACCATCTATTGTCAGGTTGAGCATGCATGGAGGCCTTTGTCACCAGGTGAAGTGCTGATAAAAGCATCTAATTAATGTGAGGGACCCCCTTCAGGGCATCACCCTCATAGCCAAAGAAAAAAATCAGCTCTGAAGGACTATCACTGCTAGTACTACAAGGGGGACAACTCCAATCGTCAAGGCCCACAAACAGGCCAGGTTTTCAGGATATCCCCTTGAATATGTTTGAGATATATTTGCATGCACTGCCTCCATTGGTTGTAAATAGATCTCATGCATATTCATGGTGGATATCCTGAAAACCTGACCTGTTTGTGGTTCCCAAGGACCGGAGTTTGCCACCTATGTATAACTAATACTTAACACTTCTAAAGCGCTACTCAGCGTAGGGCTGGCCCATCATCGACAACAAGACAATAGATAGCCTCGGTCTCATCAATGCAGTCCCATCATCCTTCATAGCACAGAAGGATCCCATGGTTCTGAGTCATTTATTTAACCTGGGCCTGTGGCTGATCAGGGCACAAACCATGTCATCAGCATGAAACTCGTATTCTAGGGCTTACGCTCCAAAATGTCGGAGCAGAGAAATTCAGCACATAAGCCCAAGGTACTATTGGACAAGAGTATTTAATGCAGTCTGTGCAGAGTACCTCAGAGCCAGCAGCTACCACAGTGCCAAGTTCCTTCTCTGCTTTACCAGCAGCTCTCAGTAAGGATATTTGTCCTCCAACTCTAGCACAGAGTATCTCCTAGCCAATTCTTCACTAGCTATAGGATCTAGTGAAGAATTTATTTGCCTCCTTAAACCCCATATATCAGAGAGGGAATTTAGAATCTCTCCTGACCAAGATGGGGTAAACTTTCATTTATAGCAAGGTCTCTCAAAGTCCCACACCAGTGTGTACCTCTCCTCAAGCGCTTCCAGCATTGGGAGTAAGTCTTCACCATGAGGTGATTGATTCTTTTGGAAGGGGAAGAAGGAGGATCAGTTTATTCCAAGTTCCTACTGGACGTTCCCACCTTGTACTAGCAGAGATGTCATTGGTTGCCATAATCATACTCTGATTGTGGCTCAGTATCTCCCCATGGCCGGGGAGGAGGAGGAGGATTCCACAAAGATTCCTTCAAGACTCCCTGCTAAACTTCCCTCCGCATACATCTCCTCCAGTGGATCTCTGCTGTCCATCAGTATCAGGAAGGAAAAGGACCCGAGAATAGATATCTTCAGGCTTCTTCAATTCTTTTAATCTCCAGCGGATTCTGTGGCTCTCCCAGTTTACAAACTCCTCAGGGATCTGCAGATGAGGATGTGGCAGAAGCCAACAACATGCCTCCCAGTGAGCCAGAAGCTAGACCTAAAGTACGGTGTCTAAGCCTCAACAGGATTTGGGTTGATCCAACTACTACATAACTCTATGGTGGTGGAGTCTGCATTGAAACATGCTAAACACACTTGTGATCAATCTAACACACTTTCTGGAAAGGCTGAAAAAGTGTTGGATGTATTTGGGAGGAAAAATGGTCTTCCTAGGATACATGCTGTGTGCCCAGATTGTGGCACACTATCGCTACATGGTGTGGTATTTGCATGAATGAGTGAAAAAGCTAAAGTCTTTGACAGAATCATCAGATCCAGAACAAGTAGACTATTGAACAGTTGAGTATATGGAGGAATATGAGAAGCATTATGAAGCTTTAATACTGTGGCCAGGACTTCGGCCATTGAGATAGGAGCCAGAAAGCTCATGTGGTTGCAAGCATATGACCTACGAGAGGATGTGCATGATTGTCTTGCGGATGTGACCTGTACAGAGGACAGTTTATTTGGTTACAGATGTCAAGAGATGGTGGCTCTGATTAAGGAGCATCAATTTACCTTACAGTTGTCATTAGCCACAGCAAGGAATAAACTGTCCAAAGCCAGTATTTTTCCTACAAGCATAAATTCTTCCAAAGATATACCTTCTGCTTTTTTTGGCTTCATTGAGCTCCTCTCACATTACAGCAGCTACAGCTGGCTGCTCGAAGGAAAGGTATCAGCCAAACGCAGCCTAATCCCAGGAACAGTTTTGGATGATTTTGAGACCCCCCTCTCCACATCCTCAGGTCAGGGAGCATGGGTTCGGTCCTCTCTACTGGCATGGCTCTGTGTCGCCAAGGACCGGGTCCTGAAAATTGTGGAGTATGGCTGCCACTTATGCTTCTTTCATCTTCCTGTGTCCTTATCCTCCTTGACCTATCTGCTCCTTTTGACACTGTTGATCAACACCTACTCTTTGATACCCTGTCCTCCCTTGGATTTCAGGACTCTGTCCTATCTTGGTTCTCTTCTTACGTCTCCCTTCACACATTTAGCATTTCCTTTGGTGGTTCCACCTCTACTATCATTTTACTATAAATTGATGTACCCTTGGGATTTTGTCCTGGGCTCTCTTCTCTTCTCCTTATATACTAACTCCCTATTCTGATTTCCTCTCATGGCTTTCAATACCATTTTTATGCTGATGAGTCCCAGATTTACCTTTCTACACCAGAAATTTCACCAGAAATCCAGTCCTGGATATCGACCTGCTTATCTGACATTGCTGCCTGAATGTCCCACCACCATCTTAAAAACATGGCCAAGACAGAGCTCCTTAGCTCACCTTCCCTTTTACTACTTTTTCTATTTTTGTGGATAACACTGTCATCCTCCTAATCTCCTCAGCCTGTAAACTAGAAGTCCTCTTCAACTCCTCTCTTTCTGTCTTCTCTATGCATATCCAAAATTCTGCTAAAACATGCTATGTCTTTCTCTGTATAAGACCCAATAGAAATAGCAGGAAACAAAAATAAAAAAATAATAAGACGTGCTGCTATATAGGAGAATTCTGAATATGATCAAGTGTGTACCTTCATACGTAGCTGCAAAAATGTAGCTATCGTGTCTGTAAGCCTATTACTCTAAGGCTTTAAAAATCATTAGGTACTTTGATCATTGTTGGTAATTTTTGCCACACCGATGGTGTTTACAGATGCAGATTTTTTGCCACTCGAATAGTGTTTACAAATGTTGACATTGACTTATTTACTTGCACTTACTTTTCCACATGAGATGGTAAAAGGGTTTTCATATGTCACGATATACCACTTATCTTGTACTGTCCAATGAACTCAGACGGATGTGATTGAACTCTGGCGAAAATTATATGGCCCCTACTAGGCATGCCCAGCATGGCACTAACCCTGCGGCCAGCAGGGGTCTCCCTTCAGTCTTCTTTTTTTCTGCGCAGCAGTAGCCTCGCGGTAAAGGAATTTTCCTCACAGAATTGCTAAAAGTTAATTTGCCCCACAGGGGTCCTTCCTTTAACTTTTTTCAGACCGCGGTACTCCGGTAGGCTTTTACCCATTTTCCGTCGATTACCGTCTCGTTTGGCCCGCACGGCCTACTGGCCATCGACCGTACCATGGCTCGATTTTTTTCCATGGCCATGGCGTCGGGGTTCCGTCAGTGCCCGGACTGTAATCGCACCATGTCCATCACAGACCCTCATAAAGTCTGTGTTATGTGTCTAGGACACGAGCACGATGTCTTGACCTGCACCAAATGTGCCCTGATGACACCAAAAGGTCGCAAGGCCAGAATGGAGAAGATGGAACTTCTCTTCCATGCTCAAACCCTGACTCCGTCCATTGCATCGACGTCGTCTGAACCGGCACCGTCAACTTCGCGTCAGCATCGACCACCAACCGATGACAGTCTGGCATCGACAACATCTCGGCTTTCGACACCCTCTACTTCCCCCTCAGGACTGAGGGGACCGTAGAGACAAACATCGCCATCGACACTGTAAGTCTCGGGCCATCGAGGGAGCGAAATCATTGACCTCGCCATCGTCCGAGCCGCTGTTGAGGAAACCCTGTCCAGAAAAGGCAACGACCTTTTCGGCGACCGGGTCACCAAGGCAACCCTCACCCAACAGGGGATCGGAATACGCGACTCCGCCTTTAATGGTGGTCCCTCGGGCTATGCCTCTGCCTCCGTCTTCTGTGCCGGAGCTTCTTGCTCCAGGTCTCCGAGAAGAACTGGACCGGATGGTTCAGGAGGCCATCGACGAGGCCATCAACAAGGTGATGCAACGACTCCAGGTTCCTCCAGCACCGACACCGGTACTGATTGCGGAACCGTCCACCGACCCGATTCTGGCAGCGTTGGCACTGCTGCTCTCCAGGATGGAAGCGCTCATTGCCGCTTTTCCACTGTTGGACCCCGGGTTTCCAATGGCTCCGGTGCCCTCCCCGCTTACATTGTCATCTGGAGGAGAAACACCGTTCTGCATCCCTCCATCGGGAGTTCTGCCCCAGCCATCGATGCCGATACGTCCCTCACCACCGATCCCACCATCTGTGCCGATACGTCTGTTGGTGCCACTGAGCCATCCATCGATGCCCTCGATGCCTGCGCCGGTGCCTTTGTTGCCTTCATCGGTGCCTCCCATAATTCCTCTCATTCTTTCGAAGCCTCGACCAGGACCTTCAGGTATCCAACCACCTCATCCCCCTCTAGTTCCTAGAGGGACAGGTGCTGATCCCTACGACACCTGGACTGAAGATTCTTCACCAGACACCAATGATTTGCTTTCTCCACCTTCACCCACTGAAAGCAGGAAGCGTTCTCCTCCAGAGGACCTCTCCTTTATAAATTTTGTGAAGGAAATGTCTGAATTGGTTCCCTTCCAATTGCAGACTGAACAGGATGACAGACACCGATTGATGGAGTTGCTCCAATTCTTGGATGCTCCCAAGGAAATAACCTCCATACCTATCCACCAGGTTCTTCAGGATCTTCTCAAGAAGAACTGGGAACATCCTGGCTCCATTGCTCCAGTGCATAGAAAAGCTGACTCAACCTATTTGGTGTAGTCAGCTCCAGGTTTTCAGAAAACTCAATTGGATCACCAATCTGTAGTTGTTGAATCTGCACAAAAAAGAGCAAAGAGATCAAAGCCTCACACTTTTCCCCCTGGTAAGGAACAGAAGTTTCCAGATGCCATTGGCCACCGAGTATTTCAAAGCTCAATGCTCATCTCCTGGATTGCAGCTTATCAGCTCTATATGACCCAATATAATAGGGTCATTTTTAAGCAGATAGAAGATTTGACAGATACCCTGCCTCAACAATTCCAAGATCAGCTTCAAACACTAGTAAACAAGGGTTTTGAAGCAGGCAAGCATGAGATCAGATCATCCTATGATATCTTTGATACTGCTACCAGAGTATCTGCAGCAGCTATTTCGGCAAGGAGATGGGCCTGGCTCAAGTCTTCCAACCTTCGCCCTGAGATACAAGACTGGTTATCTGACCTACCCTGTGTAGGAGATAAACTATTTGGAGAACAGATTAAACGGACAGTGGCGGAATTTAAGGACCATCATGAGACTCTCAGACAGCTCTCTCTTATACGTTCTGACTACTCTTCAAAACAGCCCTTCCGAAAGGAAGAAGTCCTTCTTCCGGCCGAAGAAGTCCTACCCGCCACCAACCAGATCCCGTGCCACGAGACCTTTTCAAAAGGCCCAGTCTCGTCAGACAAAAGCCGCAAGCAGCTCCTCAACCAGGTCCTGCTTCAGGTTTTTTACTTCCACCTAGAGAGCAGCAGCCAGCCACCATTGCCTCACATACCAATGGGAGGCAGACTGTGCCATTTCAACAGCATGTGGCACTCAATTACCTCAGACCAATGGGTACTGGTGATAATTGCCCAGGGTTACCATTTGAACTTTCTCTCCATGCCACCGGACTCTCCACCTCTGCCGACGTGGAGAACATCCGATCACTCCATCCTTCTGGATCAGGAGGCCTCCCTCCTTCTCCAATCCAAGGCAATAGAACCCGTGCCCTACTCTCAGCACGGCCTAGGGTTCTATTCCCGGTACTTTCTAATTCTCAAAAAATCGGGAGGTGTTCGTCCTATTCTGGACCTACGGGCCCTCAACAAGCACCTCCAGCGGGAGAAATTCAAGATGGTAACCTTAGGCTCGCTTCTTCCTCTCCTACAAAGAGGAGACTGGCTCTGCTCTCTAGACCTCCAGGACACATACACTCATATTGTAATAACTCCATCTCATCGCAAATTCCTAAGGTTCTAAGTAGGCCCAAAGCACTATCGGTATTGAGTGCTTCCATTCGGCCTAGCCTCTGCGCCACGAGTCTTCACCAAATGCCTCGTAGTGGTTGCAGCCTTCCTAAGAACTCAGGGTGTTTACGTCTACCCTTATCTAGATGATTGGTTAGTCAGGGCTCCCACTCAGCAAGCTGCTCTGGTGTCCCTCAGTCTAACCTTACACACTCTAATTTCATTAGGATTTCTCGTCAACTACGACAAATCCTCTTTAGTCCCATCTCAAATCTTATCATTCATTGGGGGCAGACTTGGACACCTTGCAGGCAAAGGCTTTTCTGCCTCGACAACGAGCTCTCACTCTCATGTCTCGGGCACACCAGCTACAGTCTCCGCACTCCGCGACTGCACGCCACTTTCTCATCCTCCTGGGACACATGGCGTCCTCAGTTCAGGTCACACTAATGGCCCGTTTGGCCATGAGAGTCATGCAGTGGACTCTAAGGTCTCAATGGACTCAAAGCATTCAGCCCCTGTCGACCATTGTCCACGTAACCGACTCACTCCGTCAGTCTCTTGCCTAGTGGAAAAATCAGATCAATCTCCAAGGCTTACCCTTTCAGGCTCCAGACCCTCAAATAACTATCACCACCGACGCCTCCAACCTCGGCTGGGTAGCCCATGTGCCCAATCTGCAGACACAAGGATCTTGGTCTCCAGAGGAAGCCAAACACCAAATAAATTCCTGGAGCTTCAAGCAATAAGATACACTCTCAGGGCATTTCAGGATCACCTCTCAAATCAAGTTATCCTGATCCAAACGGACAACCAGGTGGCCATGTGGTACATCAACAAACAGGGAGGCACAAGCTCCTTTCTTCTGTGTCAGGAAGCTGCACAGATATGGGCGGAAGCTCTCTCCCATTCGATGTACCTCAGGGCCACCTGGTTACCGGGAGTGGACAATGTGTTGGCAGACAAGCTGAGTCGCATCTTTCAACCGCACGAGTGGTGTCTCAACCCCTCGGTACCGAACTCCATCTTCTAACAATGGGGCTTTCTTCAGATAGACCTCTTTGCGTCTCCTCAAAACCGCAAAGTAGAGAACTTCTGCTCTCTCATTCGCAGCACATACTCTCAGCCCAGAGATGCATTCTCCCTCTCGTGGACAACCGGTCTGCTCTGTGCATTCCCTCCACTTCCTCTTCTCTCGAAGGCTCTCGTGAAGTTACGTCAGGACAAGGGAACCATGATCCTGATAGCACCTCACTGGCCACGCAAAGTGTGGTTTCCAACACTGCAGGATCTCTCCATTCACAGGCACATTCCCTTGGGAAAGGACCCGCTTCTGATCACTCAAAACGACGGGTGCCTCCGCCATCCAATCTTCAAGCCTTGTCCCTGACGGCATGGATGTTGAAAGGTTAATCCTTCAGCCACTTAACTTTTCTGAACCAGTTTCCTGTGTCTTGATTGCTTCACAGAAGCCTTCCATGAGAAAAGCTTACTCTTACAAATGGAAAAGGTTCACGTCATGGTGCTCTTCTCAGTCCCTTGACCCCTTTTCCTGTCCAATCACAAAGTTTTTGGACTATCTCTCGCATTTATCAGAGTCAGGTCTAAAGACTTCTTCCATCAGAATGCATGTCAGTGCGGTAGCCGCCTTCCATAAAGGTGTCAGGGATGTTCCTATATCAGTACAACCCCTTGTAAAACGTTTTTTGAAGGGCTTGCTTCACCTCAAGCCTCCACTGCGTCCTCCAGCCCCTTCTTGGGAACTTAACCTGGTTTTGGGTCAGCTCATGAAACGACCATTCGAGCCTCTTCACTCTTGTGAACTTCGATATCTCACATGGAAAATGATTTTCCTTTTGGCAATCACTTCAGCTCGCAGAGTTAGTGAATTACAGGCCCTAGTTACCTATTCACCTTACACTAAACTTCTGTAGGACCGGGCAGTACTCCGCACTCACCCTAAATTCTTACCCAAGGTAGTTTCAGATTTTCATCTAAATCAATCTATCATACTACCTACCTTTTTTCCCAGGCCCCATTCCAATCCAGGAGAGCAGGCTCTGCATACCCTTGACTGTAAACGGGCTCTAGCATTCTACCTAGACTGTACAGCTGCCCACAGGAAGAGCACTCAATTGTTCGTCTCTTTCCATCCTAACAAATTAGGGCAGCCTGTGGGTAAGCAGACTATCTCCTCCTGGTTGGCGGACTGCATATCCTTTTGCTATCAGCAAGCGGGAATTCCATTTCAAGACCGTGTCAAAGCACACTCTGTGAGGGCCATGGCGACTTCAGTAGCACACCTACAATCAGTGCCGCTTCCTGACATTTGCAGGGCTACCACCTGGAGTTCTCTCCATACCTTTTCAGCCCACTATTGCTTGGACAAAGCCAGAAGACAAGACTCCATCTTCGGCCAGTCTGTCCTTCGTAACCTGTTTACAATGTGATGTACCAATACCCTTCCGCCTGCCTGGTAGGGTTCAGGCTGCCCTCTTCCAATTCCATCCCACTTGTTGTGCCTGTTGCACGCCTTTGGGTACATTTGGTGCATGCTCGGACATCCTCAGCTCGGTACTCACCCATATGTGAGGACTACCATCCTGTTTGACCTGTGAGAAAGCAAATGTTGCTTACCTGTAACAGGTGTTCTCACAGGAAAGCAGGATGTTAGTCCTCACAAAACCCGCCCACCACCCCGCGGTGTTGGGTTCGTAACGTTTTATTATTTTATTTTTCGGCACTGCCTGTAGCTTTTACATAAGACTGAAGGGGGACCCCTGCTGGCTGCAGGGTTAGTGCCATGCTGGGCATGCCCAGTAGGGGCCAGTCAAAGTTCTGGAAACTTTGACAAAAGTGTTCCGTGATTGGGCTCCATCCTGTGATGTCACCCATATGTGAGAACTAATATCCTGCTGTCCTGTGAGAACTCCTGTTACAGGTAAGCAACATTTGCTTTTTGCCAGGAAACCTTCAAGCAGAAGATCCTATAGTTTGAAATAGAAGAGGTTCTTGACTTGGTGTAGGACCATCCAGCTAGATACCTTTTCTTGTGACCCAAGGGACTTGCTTTAATATCTATTTTACCTCTCGTCCTCAGCATCTCTTAAAGTATCACCAGGAGGTGGAAGGGGCTCCAATCTCTCTCCACCTTTTGGTATCAAAATTCATGAAAGGACTGTGGCATTCCAAAGCTCCTGTCAGTAAACCTTGGGACCTCATTGTAGTCCAAGCTCAACTCATGAAACCTCCTTTCAGACCTCTCAAATCAGCAGACTTAACACTTCCCAAGTGAGAAACTTGTTTCTTGTGCCTATCACTTTGATACAAAGAATAAGAACTGCAGTCTCTGGTTTCATACTCAGCATACCTTCATTTTTTTTCACAATAGTGTGGCTCTATGAACTCACCCCAAATTCTTTCTGAAAGTGGTATCTGCATTTCACATTTAAGTTATTGTGCTACTGTCATTCTTTTAAAGACCACTTATGCACAAAGAATGGGCTTTTCATTCCTTGGACTGTAAGAGAGCCATGGGATATTATTGAAAGAGGACTCAGCATCACCTTCAAGCTTCTCAACTGTTCAACTTTGATCCCAATATATTGGGAAGGGAAGTTGCCCAACAAATTCTGTCCATTTGGCCAGCAGACTGTATAATGTATTGTTACATGCTGGCTGGCTTACAGATTAGTCTGTAAAGACTCATAGAGGCCGATGTAATATGAAACGTTAAGCCTACCACAGGTTTTTTCCATGTTTGAGTGTGGGTTTCTTGGTGCTAAAATAGCCCTGTAATGTAATAAGGGCTTTTGTGCCGAAAAAGCAGCACTAAAACGCCTATACAAAGTTCCTCCCCTGATTGCACCCATGTTGTATTGACACAGTGTATATAAAAAATGCATTTGAATTGTTTTAATCACTCTGCACACCCTTAACCCCCCCTTATTGTCTTCAACCCACCTTCCCCTAATATGTGGCTGTCTCTTATAATGTTGAAATGTAATTTCTTATTCTTAATACCTCAAAACGTTTATCTGTTCTTTGTAAACCGATGTGATGTGCAAAAGAACGTCAGTATAAAAAAGCAATAAATAAATAAAAGACCATGACAAGCTTAGTGCAGACTTGCAGGGCGATAGCCTAATTAGCTATTCCCGTGCAATGCAAGGAGGTGTGTTAGCGGGGAAGCCACCTAGCATGTTTCTTACTATTGTAGGAAATGTAATACTTGCTCAAAGGCAATCATTAAACTTCCCACGGCTGGCCTGCCAATTCCCTCCTCCCTCCCCAAGTTGCCAAACCCCCTTCTAAGTTCTGGTCCAGGTCCGGAACCAGGGGACCTCTACCTGGAATTGTGCATTCGCCAGCAGGGCTTTTGCTGGTCCATGTTTTAAAAAAGCACTTGCTGCCTTCCTGCAAACCCAAAATCCCCCTCCTTGCTTCCTGTACTGTGAGAGAGCCATGGCATATTACTGAACGATGACTCAACCTCACCATCAAACTTCTGAACTGTTCATATCCTTTGATCCCAATATATTGGGAAGTTGCCCATCAAATCTTGTTCAATTGAACATAAGAACATGCCATACTGGGTCAAACCAAGGGTTCATCAAGCCCAGCATCCTGTTTCCAACAGTGGCCAATCCAGGCCCTAAGAACCTGGCAAGTACCCAAAAACCAAGTCTATTCCATGTTACCGTTGCTAGTAATAGCAGTGGTTAATTTCTAAGTCAACTTAATTAATAACAGGTAATGGACTTCTCCTCCAAGAACTTATCCAGTCCTTTTTTAAACACAGCTATACTAACTGCACTAACCACATCCTCTGGCAACAAATTCCAGAGTTTAATTGTGCATTGAGTAAAAAAGAACTTTCTCCGATTAGTTTTAAATGTGCCCCATGCTAACTTCATGGAGTGCCCCCTAGTCTTTCTATTATCCGAAAGAGTAAATAACCGATTCACATCTACCCGTTCTAGACCTCTCATGATTTTAAACACCTCTATCATATCTCCCCTCAGCCGTCTCTTCTCCAAGCGGAAAAGTCCTAACCTCTTTAGTCTTTCCTCATAGGGGAGCTGTTCCATTCCCCTTATCATTTTGGTAGCCCTTCTCTGTACCTTCTCCATCGCAATTATATCTTTTTTTAGATGCAGCGACCAGAATTGTACACAGTATTCAAGGTGCGGTCTCACCATGGAGCAATACAGAGGCATTATGATTGTATAGTACATTGTATAGTACATTGATACATGCTGGCTGATTTACAGATTACAGTCTGTCTAGACTCGTAGATAGCCATGACGATTTCAGTGGTTCACCTTAGAGCCATTTCCATTGAAGACATTAACAAAGCTGCTACCATCTGTTCACACTTTCATGTCCCACTACTGTCTGGACAACATGTCCAAAGGAGACAGTAACTTTAGACAAGCAGTTCTGTGCAGCTTGTCCACCCAGTAGCCCACTCTCCATTTGGTGGGGTTCGGTTGGTTTTTTTTTTGTTTCGTTTTTTTATTTAAGTATTTGCTTCACTGCGACCCTCAGCTTGGGACTCCCCACATGTTACAGTTAATTCATGCCTGCTTATCAATGGAGAAAGCAGGTTTGTGTACCTGGAAACAGCATTCTTTGAAGACAGCAGGATGAATTAGCCATACCTAATACCTACTTGCCTTACTAGAGAGTCAACTACATCCTACAGCTTAAGCTTTGGAATAGAGTGAGAAACTCAATGACACAGTGCACTCGGGAATTTCACAGATGCTCAGTAGCATTTTACTGAGTTCTGGGTCCATGTTAACATCATTGGATAAATCACCTACTTGTTATGGCTAATTCATCCTGCTGTCTATGGAGAACCCTGTTTACAGGTAAGCAGGCTTGCTTTTTCTTCTCATAAAGAGATTTACCCTCTTCTTTATGTGCTCTTCTCCTTTACTCTCTTATGGATAAGGCTCAGTTTGGACAAAAGCTCTGTTTCAGTATTTTAATCCTTCTGTCATCTCTCTTTCAGATTGAAATTGATAATGGTGCTGAGCTTACGCCAGAGTTCCTCTATGATGAAGTGCACCCAAAGCAGCATGCTTTCAAACAGGCATTCGCAAAGCCCAAAGGGCCTGCTGGGAAACGGGGACAAAAACGGCTTATCAAAGGGCCTGGAGAAAATGGGGATGACAGCTAAATATCAATGAGGGCAACAGATGGGGAAGGGTGGCAATAGACTTTCTACCAAGAGAATAGCAAACACAACAAATCCCATTCCTGCTCAGAAAATCCAGAAGACCTGCTCAAGTTTTAACTATTCATGAAACATGTTTCTCTTTTTTTTTTTTTTTTAATTAAAGGGATTGGAGGGTGAGAGGAGAGGTTAACAGTAGGCAGAGAAATGGCAGTGAGGAGTGTGCTATTTTTTGTTTGTTTTTTATATCACTCCTTGCTCTTTTGTTGTATAATTCTTTACAATAGTGTCATTTTCTAGTTGTGAGCCTAAACTGCCTGCCCCTGTATTGCCTTCGCCACCTGATACACCTGCTTCTCACATTGGTCTTTTGAATTTGTTGTAAGCCTTATCTGCATCAAAAATTCCTTGAACAGATCCTTCTTTGAGGTTTAAATCAAAGGAGTATGGGTGGTGGAAAACTGGCTTTTGCAAGCACTCAAGTCTGTTAGTCTCATTTTCTTCATACTGATATCCTCATCTGTAAATATAGATGATAATCCATAGGAATCTGTTTCCCATGAGCCTTTGCAAATTTACTGCTGCTGGTAAATATCATGGACTCCCTTCACAAAGTCCCAACATCTATTGGATTGCAGAAGGTAAGATGGGCTGTGGCTGGCAACCCTGGACCGCGGCCCTACGTCCAATCTTGTACCATCCCTTTATCTATGCGTATTTCATTGAGATGGTAGGGATAACTGAATTCTTCTATTTTTATTTTTCCAATTATTGGGTCTGGTTTCTGTGTAGCCTTCCAGATACCTGAATCCAAGAGTCAAAACTGCTGGCCATTGCCTGCACCTGTGATACTTGTGGTGCTAATTTCAGAACTGAAAGCCCAGTTACTGCCATCCAATAAAGAATAATCACTTTGGGGAAAGAAAGAGGGGAAAGACATGGACTGCCATCTGCCAAATTGATTTGAGCTTGGTTGTTAGCAGGATTGGATTGGAATGTCCTGGATTTTAGTGATTTGTAGTCTGTACTAAATCTCACTTTTAAAAAAGTGAAAACTGATCCTTTAGGATCTTTTTTATATATTTTTTTCTCTTCTCTAAAAGTTGTAAATCGTTCAGATTTGAAAGCTAGATCTCCATCAAGTATCTAATCTTCAGTAATCAAACTATAGGCAATGAGTGACTTTTTAGTTGGCAATGGAACCCATAGCCACATATACATCTGCTTAAATCTGTAGCTCTGCTAATCCACATCATAGTTTATCACATTTCAGTTTATGTGGATTGAAATATTCTTTCCCACAGCCTCATCAATGGCAACTTTGTATATGAGAGAGCTCCTACAGTTTAGTTTAAGGCAGCATTTTAAACAGCACAGAAGACTTTGTCTCTGCTTTCCCTGGCTGACTCCCATCACTTTCCTGCCCCCACCACCACCACCACACACACACACTTGTACATTTCTGGAGACAAATCTATTTTCACTGCTCCAAAACATCTGTAGGATTTTGAATAAAATATTGCTGTGGTAATGAGCAGTCAGGAGTTTAGTTTGTAATAATGATATACAGCTAGGGAGAACAGAGGAAGATTTTTCTCTTGTCTTTGGTAAGATTTTAATCCAGTAGGGAGTATCAGTGGTGGGTTTGAATGCATTGTACTTTGTACATACTTCTGTTTTGGTCCTGATAGTTTCTCCTTTCTCTTCCTTCCAGCAAAATCGGAACCAGTGCTGTATTACTGGTACCATAAGCCTCTATTTGCAACTACCTTGGGATTTTTCCCCTATTGTAATAGATCCTCCCTCCCACTGTTCCTAATCTGGACATTAAAACAAAGATTCTGGGGCCGGTAGCCATGCACAATGGCTTCTCCTGGTACTCTGTATCATGGCCTCTAATACTGGCCACAGATATCACCCTGGTTGATATCACTATCACTATAGTTGATGACTATTCCCCCCAGAGGTGGTGAATGCTGAATTCACAGCATCCCCTGACCCAGGTGCAGAAGATCTGATCCTGGAATTGAAACAAGGACCTCTACGTGGCAGTGCTTCTACTGAGCCTCCAGGTTGACCTATGTATCTTGTATATATAAATTATCTTTTTTGGGGGTCATAGAAGTTGCTTAGATGTGCAGTGGATTACATTTGCACATAGAGCAGCAGCATTTTGCAGTAACCCACCAAGTAAGCTGCGTGTTAAATATGCTGCCAGCTTTGCGACATGCTAGTATACAGCTATAAAGAGTACATTTTATAAATATTGAGGTCCATATTTAAAAGATTTCCCTGTACGTACCCGGATCAGTCCAGACTGTTCGGTTTTGCCTCCCAGCAGATGGAGACAGAGAAAAACTTTGAGAGCACCCCATCTTAAACCGGTGTGCCACCTGCATCTCTTCAGTATTTCTCTGTCTCCAGCTGATGGAGGTAGTGCAAAACCTGTGGTTCTGAACCAGTTTTAGGTTTTACAAAACAAACAAAAAAAAAGAACAGTCTCTAGGAGCTTTTATTATATTGAACAAGTAGGACAAGAAGGAGCTCCTTTCTTTCCTCCCAAGGGATTGGCAGGTCCCGGTGGGACCATCCCCCCTAGTAGCAGGTACTGCAGGAGCAGGGCTTGGAAGCCCTCAGTGCTCCCTGTAGTTTGCGAGGCGCCGGGGGTGATACCGATGGTCTGATCCCTCCCACTTCCCTCCACCGGGATCCGGAGAAGTCTTCTGCCTGGTGTCGTGCCTTTATTTGCTCTGTTTAAAAAAAAAAAAAAAAAAAAAAAAGAGCGGTAAGGCAGGGAATGCGGCGGGGACATCGTTTGCCTCCTGTCAGTGGAAAGACGTCTGTTGTGGCCACGTTGGCAGGGGCGGGGGGGGTTCACCATGTGGGCACCTTCTGCTTGCTCTGTCCTCACGGTGGCCATGCCGAGCAATGTTCAGTGTTCTGCCTGCAGAGAGTCAGTCTTCCGGCTCTCTCGCACAGGTCTTTGTTTTCGTTGCCTCCCTGGCGGGGAGGGGTCCTCGGGAGCGGTGGCAGGAGCATCGGGGATGTCCTGTGGTGCAGGCAAATGACCCGTTTTGCAGCAGAGCGAAGGCGACCCATTCCCTGTAAGCACGAGAATGACGGCCATCTTAAAAGCATTTTCAGCTGCTCAGGAGAAGGCAGCTGAGGGAGGGGATCTCCCACCGGCCTTATCACCTGCTGCAGAGAGTCCGGGGGGACCCTTGGGGCCCTTTGTCTGACTTTTCCAATGACGACCCTGATCCGCTGGAAGGAGAATTGGAAGGCCAACTCTGTTTTACCCTTGACTTTATGCTTTTAATGCACTAAGCTTATTTGGCAAGCCAGTCTCAGCAGGGTGGTGCTTTTAAGCAGGGTCCATTTAGGGGTCCACCCAGGAGACCAGAGCCACCGGGGTCGGTTTGAGTCCGGAAGATCTGGGGCCCCTTGCTGAGGGGTGGCATGAGTGACTCTCCCTCGGAAGTTTCGGAGTTTGTGGGTCAATTAAGTCATGATTCTGCCCCGGCTCCTCATCTCGTCTGTGAGACCAATCAGGGCGAGGACCCAGAGAAGCCTTTGTCCCCTGGATGGTGATGATCCAAAAGTCATCTGCTTGTTTCAGAGGGAAGAATTGGATTCCTTGATCCTGTATGTCCTGGAGGAACTGAGTATTGCGTTTTCCCAGGCTTATCCGGGCCAAGACACGGTGGATCCAGTCATGGCTGGCTTACGTGGTCCAGCCAAGACTTTTACGTTTCATCAGATGGTTCAACAGTTAATGGTCCGGAAGTGGGATACTCCGGAGATGGGTCTAAGAGTGGGTTAGGCTAAGGACAAACTTTACCCCTTGCCTGAGGAGACCTTAGAGCTGCTGAAGATTCCTAAAGTGGATGCTTCAGTATCAACAGTCACAAAGAGGACCACTATCCCAGTAGCAGGGACGGCGGCCCTTAAGGACCTCCAAGATAGAAAATTTGAAGTCCATCTCAAGCAGATTTTTGAAATGTCGGCCCTGGGCATTCGAGCCGCAGTCTGCAGCAGTTTCATGCTTAGGGTGAGCCTACGGTGGGTGCAACAGTTACTGAATACCAAGGACCTCCCACCTCAGGAGTCGGTGCAGGCAGAGCGCTTGGAGGCGGTGGTGGCCTATGGGGCTGATGCCTTATACGACCTTCTCCGTACCTCCTCCAGAATTATGGTATTAGCGGTGTCGGCAAGGAGGCTCCTGTGGTTCCGCAATTGGTCGGCTGATGTTTCCTCTAAAGCTCAGCTTGGGGCTCTCCCTTTCAAGGGCAAACTTTTGTTTGGAGAAGACTTGGAGCAGCTGATAAAATCCTTGGGTGACAATAAGGTTCATAAGCGGCCTGAGGATAAACCTAAGGGATCCAAAGGTTTTCTTCCAATCCACTCTCACTTTCGGGGGCAGAGACGCTTCCGCCAGAGCAGGGCAGCTGGTTTGGGCCAGTGGCAAATCTCGGGGAGGTCACAGTCCTGATCTCAGTCCTTTCGAGGGCGTCAAGCAAGCAGAGATGGGACCGGTCAAGGGTCCCTTGAGGCCAAATTCTCTCAATGAGATTCAGCCAAACCATTTCTCCATTCCCCTCATTGGCAAACAACTGTCCCTCTTCTACAAGGAATGGGACAAGATCACTTCAGATCAGTGGGTTCTAAGCATCATAGAACACTGCTACACTTTAGAATTTGCTTTCCCTCTCCGAGACCTGTTTATGATATCTTCCTGCAGTTCACCGATAAAGGAGAAAATTGTTTGGCAGACCCTCCACAGGCTAGGGTGCCTAGAGGCTATCATCCCCGTTCCCCAGAAAGAGCAGGGAGCGGGGTGTTATTCCATCTTATTTTGTGATGCAGAAGAAGGTAGGCTCCTACCGCACGATTCTGGACCTGAAAAAGGTAACCGAGGCTCTTAAAGTGCCATGTTTTCAGATGGAGACCCTGCGTTCGATCATAGTGGCGGTGTGCAGTGGGGAGTTCCTGGCCTCCTTGGATCTGATGGAAGTGTATCTATGTATCAGTTTTCGCAAGGATCATCAAAGATTTCTGTGCTTCATGATCCTCGGAATTCATGTTCAGTTTTTTGCCCTCCCATTCGGTCTGGCTATGGTGCTTCGCACTTTCACCAAGGTGATCGAGGTGGTGGCAGCAGCTCTCCAGAGTGGAGGGGGTATTAGTTCACCCGTACCTGGACGATTGGCTTATTCAAGCGAAGTCGGTGGTGACAGGTCTTGCACTGTCTGAGGTCCCTCGGTTGGGTCTTCAATCAGGCCAAGAGTCATCTTCACCCTTCTCAGATCCTGGACTTTTTAGGAGCACGATTCGATACCCGGATGGGCAAGGTCTTCCTTATGGAGGAAAGAATCGACAAACTGCAGACACTAGTAGATTGCCTCTTGGAAGCCCCTGTGCCCAGAGTCTGGGATTATTTGCAGGTCCTTGACTTTATGGCGTCCATTTTGGAGTTGGTCCCGTGGGATTTTGCTAATATGAGGCCCTTATAGACAGCGTTGTTGTCCCGTTGGAATCCAAGGTCAGAGGAGTTTCAGATTACCTTACCTCTCATAGAGTCCACCAGGTCCAGTCTTGGTTGGTGGCTTGTCCGGAAACATTTGAGGCGCGGGGTGGACCTCGAGGTGCCTCAGTAGGTGATAGTGACCACAGTTGCCAGCCTCTCAGGTTGGGGAGCAATGTGCCAGTCCCAGTCAGCCCAGAGCCAATGGCCGATGGAAGAAGCTCAGTAGTCCATCAATTGCCTGGAGACCAGAGCGGTGCGGCTAGCATTACAGAGTTTTCTCCCACTCTTGCACAACTGGGCAGTACGAGTCATGTCGGACAATGCAACGGCAGTGGCCTACATCAACCGTCAAGGAGGAACCAAAAGCTAACTGGTAGCTCTTGAAGCGGAGCAGCTAATGGCCTGGGCCGAACAACATCTACCATTACTAACTGCGTCCCACATAGTAGAGACCGACAATGTGCAAGCGGATTTTCTCAGCCACCAAAGACTAGACCCCGGGAAGTGGGAGCTGTCATTAGAGGCGATATCCTTCATCTTGCGCAGATGGGGTATCCCTCATCTCGATTTGATGACGACTGGAACAAATGCCAAGGCACCCCGTTTCTTCAGTCGCAGAAGAGTACACGGAGCGGAAGGGGTCGATTCCCTAGTACTCCCATGGCCACACGATGTTCTGCTTTGTGTTTTCACCATGGCTTCTGATCGGCAAACTTCTAAGGAGGATAAAATTCACCCAGGGCAGGTAATCCTCATGGCCCCAGAGGCCCTGGTTCGCCAACCTAGTCAACCACGGAGTGGACGGACCTCTAAGGCTGAGTCATCTTCCAAACTTAGTGCATCAAAGCAGATCACTTGGTCTAGTGCCCTGGCTTTTGAAAAGAAGCACCTAAGGAAGAAGGGCTATCTGGAAGATGTTATTACCACCCTGCTTCGAGCTCGGAAGACCTCTACCTCTTTGACTTATGTTCAGGTCTGGAAGGTCTTCGAATCCTGGTACCACGAGTATGGTATCCTTCCTCAGGAGGCCTCAGTGGCACAGATTCTAGCTTTCTTACAGAAAGGCCTCGGCTAAGGGTTGTCATTTAATTCCCTTTGTGTGCAGGTTGTGGCATTGGGATGCCTGAGAGGCAAGCTTCAAGGGGCGCTACTGGCAGCACATCCGGATGTGGTAAGTTTCCTACAGGGGGCGAATGTCAAGAAGGATGCGCCTCATGCCAGAGAATTGAGACGGCTGGATGTCAGGAGGGTCCTGTTGCATTATCTAGAGGTCACTATTCCTTTTCGGGTGTCGGGTCATCTTTTGTGTTATGGAGTGGCGCTAAGAAGGGTCATAAGGCGTCAGAAGCGACCATAGCCTGTTGGTTGAAGGAGGCTATTGCTTTTGCTTACATTTGTTGCGATCGGCCTGTCCCAGATGGTCTGAAAGCTCATTTGATCCGGTCGCAGACCGCTTCCTGGGCAGAGTGTCAGTTAGTCTCACTGTAAGAAATTTGCAGAGCGGCGACCTGGAAGTCCTTGCATACTTTTGCCAGGCACTACTGGTTGAACGTCCAGGTTCCGGACATCAGCCATTTCGGGGACAGTGTCCTTCGAGTGGGACTCTCAAAGTCCCACCCCAGATAGGGAAACTTTGGTACATCCCAGCAGTCTGAACTGATCTGAGTACATACAGGAAAAGGAAAATTGGTTCTTACCTGCTAATTTTCGTTCCTGTAGTACCACGGATCAGTCCAGATGCCCGACCATTGGGGGTGACCGAAATTTTCTTGGGAGCCCACTCGATCTGTCCTTACAGTATTTTAGGTACATTACAGGCTGAAGAGGGTACAGGTTTCTCCTTTATCCTGTTCACAGTTTCACATGTACAAAGTTAGTTTGGTCATTTCTTCTTGTCCTTTGCTTGACCTATACTTGGACTGTTCGATTTTTCTGCTTTGGTAAGTTTCATACTGAAGAGATGCAGGTGGCACACTGGTTTAAGAGGGGATGCTCTCAAAAGTTTTTCTCTGTCTCCATCTGCTGGAAGGGAGGCAAAACCCAGCAGTCTGGACTGATCCGTGGTACTACAGGAACAAAAATTAACAGGTAAGAACCAATTTTCCTTTGTCCGGCTAAGTTTGAGTCTTAGCCAGACCAACTTCAAGTTAAATATTCTCCCCCTCCTCCTAGCTGACCAGATAATTTTTAGCTGAGCAAGTCATTAATTGGCTAAAACGTACCTGAATATAAAATAAAAAAAAAAGAGGCAGTATGGGGGTGTTCTTGGAACAGGGCTTAAACACAACCAGGTAGCACTCATAATATCAATACTTTCTGTCTCAATTTAGCCAGGTAAGTCTGGTCTTGGAAGAAAGCAGTCTTAAATGTTTCCAGGTGGGTGTTTAACTGGATAGCTTAGAACTTAACTGCTTAAATGCTGAATATAGTCGGTTAAATAAAAAAATAAAGAAATAAACATGCACATCAGAGGCCAGCAACTCCCACTCCCCCACCTGCCCCCCCCCCCCCCCAAATATATTTTTTAGAAATGTGTGCCCTTGTCAGCCCAAGGCCCCACCTCAAGGCCCCACCTCAAGATATTGAAATTCAAAACCTCCCTCCCACTGCCCTACTACCCATCACCCCAAACTCCCACCAGACTGGCACCCCCTTTTTTTACCCCAAGAATCTCCCAAAACTCCAAGAATGTGCCGGTAGGCAGTCCAGTCTAACCGTGCTCCCGGCTGCGTCCTATGTTCCTCTGACAGCAATGCTAGTAGCGTACTTTACTGGCTATATTCAGTATATAGCCAGTTAAGTTCAAGTAAACTTATCTAGATAATTTTAGCTGTGTATATTCAGCAGGGTGACTAAAGTTATCCGAGTAACGTTATCCGGATAACTTTAGCCAAGCAGTATTCCTGCTGAATATCTGTGACAAATCATCTAACTGATTTTAGCTGGATATCTGGTCTTCACCAGCTTTCTGAATATGGACCTCATTGGGTTTCTTTTCCTCTTTTTTAGGACTAATATGAGTAAGAACTATTTTTGTGCTCCCCAGCAGCTTTGTTCTTTCTGGCAAGGTCCATTAGGATGCCCACCTTATTGAGAGCGGTATGCTGATAGGGTCTGGCTGGGAGTTCAGTGTCCAGGCAATCATTACCAAAAACAGAGCAAATTTACTTTTTAAAAATTGTTCAAAAAGCTTCTTCCAAAGGGTGTATTGCATGATAAAACAGTTCAATAAACCCACTACTGAGCAAGTCCATAGAGATGACATTAGGTTGCTCAGCTTGATATATTGTGGTAATCGACATTATAATAATGGGAAGATAACAGCAGGGAGTTATGCCTTTATTTACACTTGAGGGGGTTGAAGATATGAAGCTGACCACACCAAAGGAAATACTTGAATGCTTTATTAGCCAATATTCAGATATAAATGGGACAGTGTTTCCTACATCTAATATATTTTTTTGTAGATGGACGTCTAACACTGACGTCGGAGAGAGAATTACAGCGTTATAAAGCACCACTTCCTGTCCTGACACTACTTGGGATTCTGTTCTCTGTTCAGAGGGTAATAGTACCAGTCTTATCCTTACATACTTAGATCCTTCAGGACAGTTGTCTCTTCCCTCTTACACATTAACTACATTTTGTCAGTAATACTTGTACCTCAAAACATTACTTATCTGTCCATTGAATGTTCACAGGCCTGTGATCAAAGCACAAAGGTCTGTAACAGTCATAGGAGTGCAAAGTATTGGCAGCTGCAAACAGTGAGACTGAGTACATACCTAGAGAGATTATAATCAGAGCAGCATAGTAATTCCTGAATGCTGCTTACAGTGTATCAGTTTTAATTATATCACATGCTGTAAACACTAGAGCATTTTGTTCTCTAGTGTTTTAAGGCAAATAGGTGTAAAACGATATATAATGATTCAAATCTAGAAAAGAATAAACTTGTTTTGCCTCTGCTACTTTTAAGCGAAATATGGTGGCACTACATAAAATAGCTGCTTGTCATCTCAGAGCTGACTGACTGCTGCTACTACTTAGCATACCAGAATGCCTTGCACCTCTTCATTATCCTATTACCCTTGAAACTTTTGACATTTAGAAATTTCAGTGTAAATATCAAAGGTTCTTTAGATGCATGGATACACAGCCTCAAGATTCTTTAGATGGATGGATACACAGCCCACAGAAATTCCATCAATGTTCTTTCATTTGCTCTGTAATTTAAGAGTGTAGGGCACTGTGATACCCAAGGAATTTCTTGACAAACTGTGCTGCTTCTATGGCAAAAGCCAACTCTGTTTTCAAGAGCCAAATGTGAGGCTCTCGTGCAGGAAATATTATACACCAGTATAAAATCAGGAATGTGCAAAAAAGCTCTTGCACCATGTCTACCAGCACAGCCAGTTGCTATAATAGTGGGGGCAGCAGAAGGGTGAATGGGGTGGGGAAAAAGGGGATGTCAGCATCAACTGAAAAAGGACCCCATTTGCCTAGGTTAGAAAAAGAGCGACTGACATCAAATGAGACTGAAGTTTAAATTGCCCATTTCTTGCACATAGAAAGCAGACCTTAGATTTCTTGACACCAGTCATTGGCTAGGGTAATCTAAAATTAATGCCTCACCAGTCTCTACTAAGCAATATTTTAAAAATACATTTAATAGTAATACCTATGAATTACTGCAATTTTTTTAACCCCTCTATGCTGCTCCACTGCATATCCCTGAAACCCTAAAGCAGCAATGTTTGGGACAGTGTCAAAAATAACTTCATGTGGATTATGTGTGTATATATATGTGATGTCATTTAAGATATAAGAATTGTGGACCAATTGAATCAAGTGAGTGTAAGGTGACTTGTTTAACATGGTTGCTTCCAGAGTTCAGGGGACTTGCAAAAAAAAACCAAAAAACTCTGCCTAAATAACTTAAAAACAAATGGCTCAGTAGCATATTTATTTGATACATGATATTGTTTCTTTGCTGTGTGTACTTTAGAAATATTGTACAGTGTTAATTTTTCCTTAAATTGAGATCATCTGTGGCTGCTTTATTGAATCTTCACTGTTTAGTATTTCTAAAGAACACAACAGAAGTTCTAAATAACCTTATTAGAAATCTTTAGTACAAGCATTATTTTTCGAATTGTTTAAGCTGTTACCCTGTAATTCCCATCTTCCTTGGAAACATAAATTGTTAGCCAGAGTATTTCAATCTTCACCTCTTCAGGACCATGATGACTGCTACACCTCAGCAGCAAGAGATTCAAAATGATAGCGCACATAGTATATGAACCACTCTGAAGAATAATTCCTTTCAAACATGTTGACTCCCAGGATTGAGGGGAATTGCAATAGATCTGCTTAAAAATGTAAAAAAAGAAAACAACTTGTCATGGGTTTTTTTCATATGATAGTATGTATATTTCTGTTTACCATATATGCTTTTTAAATACCACAGATTATACAGTTTGCTTTTAAAGCTATTTGGGATAGGTGAGTGTGAGACAGAAATTGCATGCTTTGCTGTACTGACACATTTTGTTTATCCCAGCAGACTGATGGACTCCTAGTATACACACTAGTGAGCAGTGATGTGCTGCCAGTCTATCATCAAAGAGTGGTCTATGCCAATTTCTTTCTTCTTTTTTTTTTTTTAATTCAAGGGGCTTTTACCAGCTCTGCTTCACTAGGAGAGATACTTATAAAATAATTTAGCATTGAGCTTCTGAAAGCCCCTGACAGCATATCACTTTCACTGAGTTCCTTGTTTGCTTCATTTGTACTTTCTCTTCCTTTCCCATTGTGACAATCCCAATTTCTAATTGATGCATTTTATTTAAACTCATCTTCGGAAATGCCAAGGGGCATATCCATAGATAAACCTTTCTTGTAGGCAATTGATATGAGCTAGATTACTGTGGTTATGGACAACATTTTAGAGGAATGAGTGCATATGGAATGGTTAAAAGTTGAATTTCTTACTTAACTATCTGATTGAGTACTCCTCAGTTAAAGACAGTCTCATGCTCTTTTTTTCCTCTGGGTGAGATCCCCCTGCTAAGGTCCCCCAACAATTCCAGGGTTTCCTGATTTCTACTGGGATTGATTATCCTTGTTTCCTGAAGAGCCAGGGCTGCAGCTCCTTACAAGCACCTGATGGGTTTGCACATTCCTGATGGAGGTGGGAGTGGTGATATGATTTATGAGGAAAATCAAGCTCAGAATGTCACACTGTACTGATTGCTGTATTTTCTAAAGAATAAAATATTTTTAAAACAGTTGATATCTCCTTCCTTGATTTGGTTTCTTTCACATGCCATAGACTATTTCCCTTCGTTTTTTGAAGGAATTTATTGGATTTATTATTAAATAACAGCAGCTTGTGGGACATTTTGAGATGATGATAATTCAATCAATAAGGATTGATAAATTTGACTTAAATTGTATCTAAAATTCATGTGTAAATTAATTTTTCTTACCTCATTATAAACAATCCTGAGCTTATTGAAATGAAAAGAATGGAGCAGTGAAGAGGAACAAGCTGTGTAAGGGAAAGGTAATGGTAACTAGAAGTGATTTGCAGGGATCACAGATTCTAGCATAGGCAAATTTAGTGGGTAAAGTATTAAGGCATTTTTATAGAAAAAAAAAGTCCCCTTTAGATTATAACCAACTTAATTTATCAATATACTCAGAAATTCACCAAAGATGGTATGAAAATACATAGAAGTATTGAAACAGCAATGGAGAATGAGCAGACTAGATGGGCCTTAAAATCTTTATCTACTGTCATATTCTACATTGCTATACATGTACCATAAATCAGGGTCACTAAGAGGAAACAAGGGAATAATGGACTAGGGGGTCATAATCTTTCATTATCAAGTAGCCGTTCAGTGTAACACAGCAGATGGGAAAGTTAATAGTAGTGCTTAACTGGAGGGGGAATGGCTTGGAAAACAATTCCAATACTTCAGCCTTAACAGACAGTTGTAGGGGTGTTCTGCTCCAGCCCCTCCCATCCAGGTAGCCTGCAGAGAAGACTAGAGGAGGGGTGAACCTGAAGCAGACAGAAGACAACAGCCACTTTGATCCTTAATCTAGCTCCCCCTCCTGTTCTCCATTCTTTCCTATATGGATGGAGGAGAGGGGGTGATCTTAAAGCAGACATTGCAAAGCAAAGAACAGACAAAAATAGGTTGAATTAGCACAAGTTTGAAATTTGTGATCAGTAGTTCCAATGGTCACAGCTTCAGACCCTGACAGCATATCACTACTAGTACTACTGCTCACAAGCTTCAACTTGTACTAAATTAATTCATCTCCTTTTTGTGCCTGTTAACCTCAATTTCTGATGGAACGACCCAGAACAGCATTCTCACCTCTTTTCTGGGACTCAAGGAAGCAGAGTAGAGCTAGTAGTGTATAATCAGTTCTGCCCCCCCCCCCAAAACGGAACAGAGCCAGAAGCAGCAAGGATCATTTCTGGCCTAGCATCTGGAAGAGAGAGCACAGCAGCACGTGTTAGAGCTGTTTATCCTGAGGTGGGGGTAACCACATCACCTTTGGTTTTTTTGTGATTTCTCAGTACAGTTGAGGCTGTGAGAGAGAATGGCCAAAGATATATGGGGTAAATACCTGTCAGCCCCACTTCTGCTGCTACTGGTGTGTTAGTTTAATGGCCTACTACTGCTTGTCATGCTGGTTTCCTGGGCTCTATGAACATAAGAAATTGCCATGCTGGGTCAGACCAAGGGTCCATCAAGCCCAGCATCCTGTTTCCAACAGAGGCCAAAATCAGGCCACAAGAACCTGGCAATTACCCAAACACTAAGACAAACCCATGCCACTGATGCAACTAATAGCAGTGGCTATTCCCTAAGTATAATTGATTAATAGCTATTAATGGACTTCTCCTCCAAGAACTTATCCAAACCTTTTTTGAACCCAGCTACACTAACTCCACTAACCACCTCTGGCAACAAATTCCAGAGCTTTATTGTGCTCTGTGATCTTTTTTCCTGGTGTCCACACTGGAGGAGGGGAAGGGGCAAGAAACTGAAGGGGGGGGGGGGGGGAGAGAGTTAATTATCAAAGGGAGAGAAAGGAAAGTGAGTTTTGGGGCAGGACAAAAGCGAGTGAGGATATAGAGGGTGTGAGGGTGAATGAGAAATGTGGGAGGGCGATAAAATATAAGCAGATCACTGCAAGTTGTAAATGGAATTAAAGGGTGGGTGTGGATGAGATGATCAGAGTTGGAACAGTCTATGAAGCAGGCAATTGGAGGGTTGGGGAAAGAGTGAATGAGGGGAGGACACAGAAGAGGTTGAGTGAGCATGTGGTACTGCTTCCTTCCTTTCTCCCTGAGGAGGCAAAGAGCAGGCCACACTTGAATTTAGGTCTTTCCTTCCTCCACTCCCCAAGGTTGAGGAGAGCAGGCGATACACACTAGTCTGCTCTCATCCCCAAAGTAGAGGAGAGCCAGCTGATTGACTGAGGAGGCTTGTTCCTTACTGGCTAAAGAGATTTGCTGAAGATGGTGATTTTCCTGGAAGGGGGTGTACCAGGTATTAGAAGTGAGATGTGGGGGTACTAGGAACATGGGGGGATTCATATGGAACAGGAGGCTGGGAATGGAGGATCAGGCTCCCCAGGACAGAGAGGAGGAGGAGGGTAGAGAGACAGCTGCATTCTCTCTACTCTGTCCTTATTCCAATGGTGATCCATCTCCAGTCTCCACAATGCTCAAACCCCAGCCATCTTTTGCCCACCGGAGCTCATCAAACAAAGAACACCTGGGGGGTTGAGTGCTGGTGAAGGCAGGGGATAGAGGATCACTGGAATAAAGAGGAAGAAATATGAGTGTGAAGTGCATATTTAATTATGTGTGTTTGGGAGCTGGAATGCTCATACCTTGCCCTGACCCCACCCTCTTGCATAGGTCACACCTAACCCCACTCCAACTATCAACCCCCCCCCCCCCATACACACACACACACACACTTCTACAGTTCCATTTCCTTTTTATTTACAAATTAAGCACTAGTTAATAGTATATTTGGATGCATAAAGCGATATTCCTAATACAAATGTAACCCTATCCCTGGGTGTGGATTGCTACCTGATGGGACTATAAAAGTATTTGGTTTACCCTTTGGGGCTGGAACCTTCTCAGACTAGCTTGAACACCGACTCTTCCTTTCAGGGCCTGGATTCTTTGTCAAATGCGGGGGGAGGGAAGAATTACTCCCAAGGCCCCAAGTGCTAAGGGTGACCCTTCGTGTCCTTATTATTGTCCCTTGAGAAGGGTACTTGTATGGCCCAATGTGTGCTGGATGTGCCAAATGAACCCATTAGAGTCATTGTGTTAGTGTCCAAAATAAAATCTTTACTGTTGAAAATGAGTGAAGGATGGCTCAACAAATTAATCCACAGCACCACATAGTCTTTTCAGTGTACAATCTCCTCCTCAATCTGTGCAGGAATGTCTGACACCAGAGCCAGGGGAACTTCTACCCTCCAGAGCTTGGAAACAATAGAGTCCCCAGGTGGGACAGGTATCCTGTAGATAGGCAGATCACCCCTGCCAAGCCAACTGGCCAAAAAATACAAAGTTACTGTCTTTGCACAGAGAGAGCAATTCTGTCTGTTCCCAGTTTTGGAAACACCAGATGTATATCCTCATTAATCTTAGACATTTTTTTTACTCACAGATGATTTCTTGGGCTTCTTTGTTTCTTATATAGCCCCTGTGTCTCTTCTTTATGGGTCCCTGGTGGGAGAGATTCCCTGAAGCAGGCAGCTCTGTGCCTCGATCAGGAAGGAAGGGCAGCCAGAACTTCCTCCAGGATCTTGAAATCAAATTATTTTCCAATAACCAAATGTAACACCGGAATGTATCCTTGCAGCAGGTCACTGGCACCTCCTTCCTCATGGAGGGTATGGAAGGCAGGTCTTCCCTATTCTGCACAGCCCCAGGGTTCCCTATGCCCTCAGCCCATGTGGTGTACAGGCTCTCACAATGCTCGTATCAAGTCCAAAAATATACCCAGAAGGGAAATCCAAACCAGCCAATGAGTGGACTGGAAAGGAAACTGCTCCCGACCCTGGTCAGAACAATCAAGCAGGGCTTGCTTGGCTCCTCTGGCTGGACCTGAAAACACAACAAAGGTTAAAGCTCCTGAACTACCTCCTAACTCTTTGCAAACCTAAAAGGACTGCCTCTCAAGATCTAGCATTGCTATATAGATTCACCAGGGGGATGGTCATTCCAGACCCATCAAAGGGAGGGGCTAACTTTGAATGGAAACCTCCTCCCCCCCCCCCCCCCCCCACCATCAATCATCCTGCACTAAGCTAGCTGACTCCCGAGAACCCAAGACATAGGGTCTGCTATACAAAGAAGTAATATTACCTCTCTCCAAGTCTGGTGTGATCCCCACCTTGAGCACTGTATTCAGTACTGGTACCACAACTACAAAAGGACGTTGACAAGGTGTAGGTAATTCAAAGGCGTGCCACCAAATAGGTGCATATAAGCCATACATAAACTGAAGGAGCTACAGGTGAACTCTAGAAAAAAGAGGAAAAGTGAAACATGATACTAACATTCAAATATTTAGTAGGCTCAATATAGTACCAGAAGATAGCATTTTCCATAGAATGAAAAGCTCAAAGACAAGGGGGTCATCACATGAAGCAAAAAGGAGGAAGGCTGAAAAGGAATATGAGAAAATACATTTTACTGGATGCTTTCCTGCTTCTTTCCATCAAGGCTGCCCCTCCCTGAAGAGCTGACAATGCCAGAGATGGATTGCACTAATGGGTTAAGCCAGGTTTGCCCCTTGGAGAGTGTTTGTAGACCGTTTGTTTTGAGGGTGACTCTCCATTGCAGAGTTTGTCTATACTTGCTGCCTTGTTGATCCTGGATTCAACTTCCAGTGGAGAGAGTTAGGAAGAAAACCCTTGCTTTCATCTGCTGGAGGTCTGGAGGGGATGAGTTGTTCCATTGGACTGATCTATTGCAGCCCAATAAGGGATCCTTTTGGAGTGACTGGGGGCTTTTGTTTCTTAAAAGTATTTGAGGTTGGAGATATCTGTGAATGGTAGAGGGGATTTTTTTTTTTTTTTTTTTACTTTTAACTATTACAAATAGTTGGAGTGGGGATTTTGCCCTGCTTTAGTGTAAGTGGGATAGGCCAGAGTTTCTCCTTGAAGCTATTAATGTATTATTTCATTTTTTGTTGTATTTTGATGTATTTTATTATGATATGTAAGCTATTTGTTGGATATTTTGTGTTTTGTAAACTGCTTTGGATTGAACTGTGTCCAAGGAAGGTGATAGAGGAGTACTACGTAATACTTAAATATCTAGCAGGTTTCATTCAATAAGGTACCTGAATGGAACATTTTCCATAGACTGGCAAAGGTCATCATATAAAGCTGGAGGGAGGGAAGCTGAAAAAGAATGTGAGAAACTA
This sequence comes from Rhinatrema bivittatum, assembly GCF_901001135.1. Lineage (NCBI taxonomy): Eukaryota > Metazoa > Chordata > Amphibia > Gymnophiona > Rhinatrematidae > Rhinatrema > Rhinatrema bivittatum. The sequence continues at coordinate 194,292,428 of NC_042618.1, read as the reverse complement.
GTTCTTCACTGAGAGAGTGGAAGATACCTAGAACAGACTTCCAGTGGAAGTGGACAGAGCTAAAACAGTGGCAGAATTCAAACCTGCATGGGAGAGATTCACAAGCACTTTAGTGGCAGGGGAGAGAGGAAGAAACAAATGTTGGCAGAAAAGAGCCACTTGGTCCACCCAATCTGCCTGTTTGTACCTTCCTACTCTGCTGTCACAAGTCTTACTTGATCTATGGTCTTCTCCCTCTCTCTGCCACTAAGGCCCCTTTGTATCTATCCTATGTAGGCTTGAATTCTGCCATTGCTTTTGCTCCTTTGAACTCTGCTGGAAGCCTGTTCCAGGTGTTTACTACCTTCTCAGAGGAAAAGTATCTTCTCACATGCCTTTTGAGCCTCCCTTTAGCTTCATATGATGATCCCTTGTACAGACGTTTCTCATTATATGTGGAAAATACTTCTGGTACATTAGTGAAGCCTTCTAGATATTTATTTATTATTTCAATTTATAGATTTGTTCATACAAAAGATTGCCTAGAGCGAAGAACAACACATGAAAACAATATCTGAATGTTTGTATCATAGACCGCAAACCAAGTAAGACCAGTTACAGCACAGGACGCAGGCCAGTGGAACCAACTGATTGTTATCTACTCCTTTTTTAAGGGGGTACCCCTGTTCCCATCTTTTTATTTTTTTACATTTTATTTATAATGCATTTTAAACAAGAAAAAACTCGAGGAAATAAGTCAGCCTAAAGAAGTACACGTATTAAATAAGAAAATGGTGTGGGGGTAGGGTTTGAAAGTAAACAAGAACTATTAATGAATACCAACTCATTTTTAAAGTTCACAACCAAGGGAGATCAATGGCACAATCCATGTGGAATTATAACCGTAAAAAGATAACCAAAATAGAGAGAAACCAGCCAAAGAGAGCGAAAATAAGAATGTGAATTGCAAAGGAGCTAGAGCACACATGGATTGGCCTGTCTTATCACTTAAAAAAAGACTTAATTGTCCAGCCTCAAAAAATATGAAAGATATATTTTCATATTTGATAAAACATCTGCATGGAAACTTTAAAATGAGCAAAGCTCCCAGATGAAGAGCTCTTGGTCTTAACAAACGGCTTTTGCCTTTTTTTTTTTGTGTTGCTTTGTCTACATCCAGGAAGACTGACTTTCATTTTCAAGAACATTTCCATAATGTTCTAAAAAAATATAGTCATTTTAGTACTAACAAACAATTAACATTGCTGGAGTTGCCAGTTTTTCATCCAATGTCTCCAAAAAAAGCAGTCAAATCTAGACTATTATCAGAGACTGATAAATCAGGCTGAGTTCCTTTGACCTTTTCCTTTTTATATGGGGCAAAATAGTATGCCCTTGCAACCAGGGGAATCCAACTGTGTTGTACTTTTAGTATCTGCACCACATAACAATTAAGCATTTCTACTGTAGAAACAGATTAGAAAAATGTATAAATCGCAGATTTCAACACCTTGCCAGAATTTCCAGGTTTTCTACTTTGGAATGCAAAAACAAGGTGTCCTTAACAACCTCATGTACTCATGCAAATTTAGCAGTCTGATTTTCCAGCCTCTATTGGCTTCTTAATTTTATCCATCCAGGTCTCTTGAGCATTTACTTTATTTTCCAAAGCTTGGGATTTTTCCACTGTTAAGGACAGTCAGAGTCCTTCCTAGCTCCCAAATTGCCTTCCATATCTCCTCCAGCATAAATTCTGAAGGCCTCTCCAACTGGAAGCCACTCCTCATACTCTGCTACATTCCCAAACTGCCAAATACCTAGTCTCCTTTGACATTCACTGCAATTGATGTATTAGCCATTAAGAACATAAGAACATGCCATACTGGGTCAGACCAAAGGTCCATCAAGCCCAGCATCCTGTCTCCAACAGTGGCCAATCCAGGTCATAAGAACCTGGCAAGTACCCAAAAACAAAGTCTATTCCATGTTACCGTTGCTAGTAATAGCAGTGGCTATTTTCTAAGTCAACTTAATTAATAGCAGGTAATGGACTTCTCCTCCAAGAAAAACATGCCCCTTTTCCTATCGCATGTGATATTTAGTGCATTTTGATAAATCCAGGCCTAAGTCTGTAGATGAGGCAATGGAGGGTAAGGTGACTTGCTCAAGGTCACAAGAAATGACAGTGGGACTTAAACGCTGGTCTCCTGGTTCATAGCCTGCTGCTCTAACCACTAGGCTACTGTATGTCCTGTCTCATTGCAGGATCAGTTCTGTCATCTTCAATGTTCAAGCTGCTATTAGCAGCCACCATGAAGCTCTCTCCCTCTACTCTACCTGTAAGCTTTACAAAGCCAACATCATCATCAGCTGGCACCAGAGTGAGAGAGGCAGGGGAAACCCTTTCTCTCCACAGGATCCATTGGAGGAATTCATGTCAGAGAGAGTAAGACACTCCAATGAAGGGGAGCCGAGGGCTCAACTTCCGCCCACCTCTCCCCCCTCACATACACACACTCCAACCATCACTCCTCGATATCGGGTGGAAGATGCGCAACAAAGGTATCAATTGAACCCAAAGATGATGGAAGTACCAGGGCTGCAGAGTGAGTCATAGATTCCCCTTTCTTTTTCCCATTATAGATTAAGGAGACACAAAGATACTGGAAATGTAATCAATTCAGTGGGTTGTCAGAAGCTCATGCTGGGAATGACTTCTACTAAGTCACCATCTTGAATTCCCCTCTCCTTTACCAGACCCTGTTCCTATCTTAAGTGCAATTTGCATGACTTTTTTTGGGCTGTATTTTATTCTTATGCAAATTCATATGCAGGTTCGTATTTCCCTGAGGTTAATAATGTGCTTCTTAATGAGTCAGACCCGAGGAAGAGATGCATTTGAAGGGCACCAGCATGTGCCTGTCATATATCACCTGCTGTTCAGGTGCGTGGGTCACCGGTATCTGTGGTAAATGATCTGTACAGAATGATTCAGTGAGTTCTATGGAACTACTGGAATGTGATTACAAAGAACTGGTTACAAAATGTTTCTTGCTCTTGAAAGTGTAGGGCCTTGGTAGGTGTATTTCTGTGATGTGGGAGTATGTCCATTCCCTTCCCCAAACAAATAGACACAATGAAACTGAACAGACTGGTTGAGCTGTTAATATACTAACACAACTAGAAATTGTTTTTAAGGCAAAGAAATGAATGCAATTATTTCAGCTTTTTCATTCTTTGGCTCCTTTCTTAGCTTTATGGTATGTTTGAAAAATGAAGGAGATACTACATGGAAAACAAATATCATGTTAACAGATGAAGCCTAGATTCAAGGAGATGGATATTTAAAAGCTGCACATTATCAAAGTAAAAATTATGTACCTTTTTGTTCAAAGAAGTGACAAATATAAGAAATAAACAATTGAATTAAATCAGAGAGGAACCAAAAAAGCCTGGAAAGAGATGATGTGACATTTTGAAGAACGTAACTAATGCCTGTGCTTCAAGTCATCTAGAGCAGTGGTTCTTAAATATGTCCTTAGGGACCTCCACCTGCTCAGGTTTTCAGGATATCTGTAATGAATAAGCATAAGACATTTTCATACAATAGAGGCAGAGTGGGCAAATATCTCATTCATATTCCTTGAAGATATTCTGAAAATCCAACCTACTAGGGATCCAAGGACAGGTATGGGAACCACTGAGCTAGAACATACATCATATATTATAATTGCTTAATATAGGTTAGATAACTATCCCAAAACCCTTAATGGTTTCTCTAGTAGGTTAAATTTCTAGAGATGTTTTTAGAGCTATAAGTACTGCTTTGAAATTGGACTACAGCAATGTAACAGGCCAGTTCTAGTCACTCATTAGTGATTAAATGGCAGTCTGACAGTCACAGAGGTGGTTTGCTGGGCAGTGTGCATCCTGGAAGATGCTTGTGTATAATCAGCATGATGAAATACCAGAGATTTTCCTGCCCAGCAAACCACCTCTGTGACTGTCAGACTGGGAGTTGAGATGGGGAGTTGAGAGGAGGCTAAGAGAGGAAGACTGAATCCCATGCTATAATATCAACATATGCCACTGGATTACCTTTTATCTTCAAGTTAATTATCAATGTCTGGGGTGGGGGGAAGAGTGGTATTGTTGGGAAGGACCTATGGGCCCATGACCCAGATCTTTTAAATACCTACCTATGCTCCTGTCTAAAACACTTGGGCTGTTCAGGAATTCCTTCCCCTGGAGGAAGTATAGCATTAAGTTGTGACTAAACCCTGGTATTGAGTGTGCTGCCAGCTTCCAGCTGTACCCACAGAGGGACTACTTAATTCTTTTGGAGCATCTCAAAGTTCTTGTTTTTCACTCTCAAGTCAGTGGCAAATTTTCTGGTGCACCACCAACTTAAGCAGTCATCCTTCACCCCTGATTTCTACCATACTTGCCTCCTTCCATTCTCCCTTCATTCTCCATCCAGATTATTGATGACTTCTTCCTTGAAAAGATTGACCAGAGTAATCATGAATTCTTCACCAGGCTGCTGCTTCCACTTCCACTTCATTCACCTCCCCTTCCTTTGGCTTCTGCCACACTTTCTTCCTTTTCTGAAATCACAGAGAAGGAAACTGCCATCTTATCTCCTCCAAACTTACTACTTGTTCCTCTGATTCCACTGTCACCCGACTCTTCTGTTTTATCTGTCATATCCTAAATCGATCCCTTGACACTATGACTGTCTCATCTTCTTTCAAACATGCTGTGATCACACTACTCCTCAAAAAACCTTCACTATTTATTTATTTTTAATTTTTATATACTGAGGTTCTTGTATCAGATACAAATCACTCCGGTTTACATAAAACAGTGAGATGCCCAAAAGGGAGGGGCTTTACATATAACTATAAAACAAAGTACAAATTGAACATGGCATAGAATAGTTACAAGAAAAACTTTTTTTTTTTCATTGTATTTTTTCACTAGAATCTACCTGCCCTATTAACTATTGTGCCATCTCCCCTTTCTCATTCCAGTTGCTCAAAATGCCATTCACTTCCACTGTCTTGACTTTCTTTCATCTCAAACTGTTCTGGATCTTCTCCAGTCTGGCTTTTGCTCTATACATTCTACAGAAACTGCTCTTGGCAAAGTTTCCAGGAACCACCTTATGGCCAGGACTAATGATCTTTTTTTGATCCTTGTACTCTTTGACCTATCCACCCAGTTGTGTTATCATTATGGCCTGGGTGAAACCTTCAGTTAGTAAAAGTAAAGGTTAGTGAATGGGGGATGTTACCCCTCGTTTTGAGGGTGCTGGAATGGCCATCCCTCTGAGAGGGTTTATAGCAGCTCTCTCCCAAGAGTCTGTGGGCAGTCCCTTATGGTTTGATTGGAGTTAGGAGGTAGAGAGATTTTTCTTAGTTGGAATTTTCAGGCCCAGTCAGAGGAACTAGGCTCAGTCTATATGAGGATCCTGATCAGGGTCTGGTGGGTTTTCCTTTTCCAGTCCTCTCACTGGCTGGTTAGGATTTTCCCTCTGGGTTGTTTTTCGGGTTTTACAATTTTATTGGTAGGAGCCTTGTGAGAATCTCTGAACCCTGTGTCTGGGGCTGCCTCCATACCCTCAATGAGGACAGAGGTTTTAGTGACCTGCTGCAAGGAGGAACTCTGGTGTTAACTTCTTTTGAAAGGGGAAAAGGACTTAAATTTTGTGATTCAGGAGGAAAGTTTTGGCTGCCACTTCTATCCTGTTTGGAGCAGGGAGTGCTGCATGCTCCAAAGGCATCCCTCCCATCAGGGATCTAACAGAGCCTGAGAGCCAAAGAGATTCAGAAGATCTGCTAAACTTGAGAGAAACCAAAAATCATTGAGGACACCCAAACAGAGTCTTCACCTCCTGGGAAGAGAGAGAATTGGACGCTCTGTGGAGAGACTGCTGGGGGGGGGGGGGGTTTCCTGCCCACACAAGAATCTCCTGTCCATCTGGGAATGTCACTTTTCCATGCATTGGAGGGTGGATGTTTCCATGCCCCTATAATGCAAAAGGAGTGCTGAAGATTAAGTTGTTGTGCTATACTTCACCAGTGCTTAAACAGTAAAGACTTTGTTTTTGGGACACTAAACAAGTGATTCCAGAGTATTTATTTTGGCACATATAGCACACAGTGAAGCACATACCTTCTCTCCTGGGATAATGGAAGGAAAATCACCCAAAGCATTCGGTGCCCTGAAAGTTATGACCCCAGCGGAGTGCAGTATGCCTCCCAGGAAGGGGTTGCATAAAATGGTGTCTGGGAACATGGGGCTTACAGTGCAAGTTGAGAAGACAGACAAAATTGACTTGGTGATCACTGTCTATCAATTATTGCAAGTGGTCAGATGTTGTGGGAAAGAACAACACAATTCCAATAAATGGCCACCATTTCCACCATAAGCGCCATGTTGTGGTTCTCTGAAAATAGACACTTAGAGCCAATAGCTGTAGAGAAAAGGTTTTCTACTTAAATGCTATAAAACAATATGAATATTAAATAATAAGGCACCTAATGGAGAGGCAGAGTGTCATGCAAGGCATCAACATGAACTCCCTCTCAAATGATTCACTGATTACAAAACTTTATATAGGTTTTACAATGATACATTTTAAACCCCTAAACTAAGCTACATAATTAGGATTTCGATGATTGGCTTTTTTTATTATAAACAAATAATCTCAATGGCCATATGGTAATTTGCTCTCAGTCTCCATGGTAATTATCCTCGCTTTGTATGTAAATGATGTTATCTATGGCTCGTGATTAGTTGGAATGTCAACTGGCCTTGTATCTGTTCAAGAATATTCTATAATCTTAGATAGAATGTCAATTGGCCTTGTCTGTTGAAAATGTTTTATAATTTTAGATGAAATGTCAACTGGCCTTATATCTGTTCAGTAACCTTGTAGCTCAGCATCTTTATCTAACTTACAGCATCTATGTGTCTAAGAAAACAAGTCCAAGGCTGAAGCACAATTGTCAAGCTTATAATGTTAGTAATTTTAAAACTGCCTATGATCAAAAATAAAACACTTAGGAGAATAATAATAATTACTTCATGTGTGACATGTCAATAAATGTGTCACTATATCTTCACCGCTTTCCTTTACAAGTCATGTCTGTAATGGAGGCTATAAGCACCACAACATCCATTCCCATCAAAAGAGTAGGTAGCAAGAAAAAGCGCACCAAGAGAGGGGGTATGTTGGAAAAAATATTACATCATCAGCCAGGATGACGTCAAGACATCAGCGCTAAGTCATCACGCCAGTGGCATCTCAACATGAGGCGTAGCCTGTGCGGAGTACTTAGCCATCTTTGCAGCTGGTGTGAGTACCTCAAACTATAGTTCTTGTGACACAGCATTACAAAACCGAACAGTGATGGCCAGCTCAACACATTCTGGCATGAGCAGCAGCCACCACCCCACCCGTGGCTCGGATAAAGACTCTGGTGATCACTGCGGCGTTAAAAGCAGTGCCGGATCGCCAGACTGAGCTGATCCCACTGTGGAGGCCACTTTTGGAGATGCCTCACCCAGCTCCAAGATGGCAATGTATTTCACTCCTCAAGTCAGTGTAAAAATCATCTTGAAGGATGCCCAAGTCATGGGGTCATGAGAGTATCAGTGCTGCTTTATTCTACAGCTGGCACAGCCTATTGTTCCAGTGCTGCAGTTGCCATGGCCTGATGTTCAAGGAGGCCAAGTTAGCGAGCATCTTGCTTGCCTCCAGAGTTATCAGCATTCAGCTAGCAATCGATCTGGAGAAGGTCACCATAACTGGACAATAGGTTTTGCCGTCTGAGACCTCAGAGATTGGTGGAGACAAGTATCACGAAAGCAAGTATCAGTGGGAGTGACTACCAATCCAGCAGCTCCAGCAGCAGAGAAAGTATTTCAGTCCAGGGAGGTGGCTGTGGCCTACCAGACAAGTGACTGTACCACTCATGTGGCAGAGATCGAGCGTCCGCTGTCAAGGTTGAGCCAACCCAGTTGGGGAGACCTAGTGGAGGAGAGCCTCCATGCTACCAAGTCAGAAGCAGAACAGATGTCAGAGAGAGGTAGACCTCCCCTCAGGAAACCAATTATGCAAGCCAGACCCTGAGAGATAGGGCAAACTTTACCAGTGATGCAGCTGGAAAAATTACACCATGGAAGGGGCCATTCATCTGATGCAGGATCCACCAGCTCCCTAACCTCAAGGTGGACCAAGGACCAGGGCCAGTAGAACATGGCCATTAGTGGCAGAGTGACCCAAGGGCATTTTAATATTGTTCCTCCTGAAGTAAATCTGTACACTCCCAAACTACATACATACTGTAAAAGAGATTATTGCATCCAGGCCACAGAAGGGTGTTAAGGGATGTCCAGCTCGGGGGTCTCTTCTGCAGGGCCCTCTCAGGAGGGTAGCAGTTCACAAGCATATGGACTGCCAAGTATCATCCTTTACCGGATCGCCAGCTGCCAGCGAGTTATCCTTAGCCATTTCTACCTCAAGCATGAGGATGCCTAATGTATTGTTTGATCAGGCCATACAGCCTTTAATATTGCTGAGCAAGATCGTGCATTCATTAAGAACATTTCATCAAGAAAATTACGAGTGCTGGGTGAAAGTAATACAGTCAATGAATACAAACGCAGGAGACCTTTTTGTAGCATTTTGTCTCACGATATTATTACCTACCATTGAAGTATTCCATTTCCCAAGAAGATCGATATAATATTGTTGATTTGGTTACATTGACAAGCCCCTGATGCAGCCCCTTTAGAGAGCAAAACTTGGCCAGAATAGGGCATTTTTGTTGGAATATTCTTGACCAGGGCACCTTTTTGGGCATTAATTTGGCTGATTTAAACTCATGGACAATTTAATAAAGCATACCAGAGAAATGCAATTGGGCCATGCTGCAGTTTACTAACACGTGCTTGGGCCTCCAATGGAGTACAGCATTCAATGTGGGTTACTATCAATAAACCCCTCCCTGACCAATAAGAATCCTATCTCTTTCCTCCTCCTAGCCAGGAATAAAATAATTAAATTATTCTAGTTAGTGTGCTGCCATTGATAAGGCCTTTGTGGAAAGGAATGGTTTGTTTTGAAATTTGTTACCTCTGTTGTGGTGGTATTTTGTTCACTGTGATACCAAAGACTAGTTGTTTGTCTCCTTTGAAGGAAGACTGTTTTTCAGTTGGACTGTATCTTCTAGACATTCTATCTTTAATCAAGCAGATGACCTTGGCCGGTCAAGAGTTCAAGAAGACAAGAAGACCATTGTCACATTCTCTGGTTGGGAAGAAACTTTTATTCTTTATTTGCTGCCATGAGGTAGATGCTTTTATATTTGTTGGTAAATACCAATTCTATGAGTTGCGTGACGGCCTCATTGAGTGCAGTATGCTTCCCAGGATGGGGTTACACACCGCTTTTGACACTATTGAACATGGAATACACCTTGACATACTGTATTTGACTGGATGTCGAAACTCTGCTGTATCCTGGTTTTCTTTTTATCTTTCCCATCTTACTTTCACTGCATCCTCTGCTGGTTATTCTTCCATCACTCTTCTGCTTTGTCATTGTACCTCAAGGCTCTATCCTGGGTCCTCTTTCTACACTTTTGTTTTTATGAGACTCAAACCTTTTTATTGGTAGCTCAAAGAGAGTTATATTCAAGTATAGTAGGTATGTCACCAGAGGGCTTACAATCTAAAGGCCTGTTTTACTAAGGATTTTCTCCCATCTGTATCTATGGTAAAAATGATTAGTAAACAGGGTTCTAAGCTTATAGCTGAGGCAATGGAGGGTGAAGTGGTTTGTTCAAAATCACAAGGAGCATCAGCAGGATTTGAACACTGGATTCTCTGGATCTCAATCAACTGCTCTAACCACTAGGCTATTCCTCTACCTTTTGTGGGGCTTTGATTTCCTACTATGACTTTCAGTACGAGTTTAATGCCGATGACTCCCAGATCTACTACCAAGAATCTAGTCCTAAATTTTAGCCTGCTTATCAGACATTGCTGCTTGGATATCCCACTGCTACTTTAAACTTAATATGGCCCAGATGGAATTTCTTTTCTCTCCCCCCTCCTCCCCAAAAAAAATAAAAATTCCTCTTCCCTCATAAGAACATAAATGTCATAATGGATCAGACCAAAGTTCCATCAAGCCCATCATTCTGTCTCTGACAATGGCCAATCTTGGTCATAAGTACCTATTTGGATCCCAAATAATGTGTCCAATCTTTCTTGCTCATAACGAGGGATAAACAGTGGCTTTCTCAGATCTACATGGCTAAGTTGTTTATGCACTTTTCTTCCAGGAACTTGTCTAAACCCTTTTTAAACCCAGCTATGCTAACTTCTTTCACCATATTCTCTGGTAACAATTTCCACAGTTTAATTGTGCGCCAAATAAAAAAAAATACTTTCTCCAATTTATTTTAAAAGTGCTACCCATTAGCTTCCTGTAGTGTTTCCTAGTCCTAGTATAAATAACCATTCCCTGTTTACCCATTCCACCCACACATGATTTTATAGACCTGTATTATATATTTTCTCAGCCATCTGTTCTCCAGGCTGAAGATCCCTAAACTATTTAGCTTTTTCCCCTTTATCATTTTGGTTGCACTTCTCTGTACCTTTTCTAGCTCTACTATTGTTCTTGAGATGGGGCAACCATAACTGTACACAATACTCAAGTTTAAGCTGCACCATGGATCGATAGAGAGGCAATATGATGTCTTCCATTTTATTTTCCACTCCTTTTCTCGTAATTTCTAATACTCTATTTGCTTTTTTAACCACCACTGCACACTGAACTGATTTAAAAGTATTGTCCACAGTGACTCCCAGAGCCATAAGCAAGCAGTTTGATACCTACAGCCAAATGAAAAAGTGTGCCCTCATCCTGTGCACAACATACAACAGCACAAGCCTGAAGACTTTAATTCTTTTTTAGATTTAAAATATAACATTATTGCTATTATGATTTATAAGTAGACACAAGTGTGACCTTGGTCTGAAAAGTGTGACACTGGGCCCTAAAACACCAATACCATTTTGGCTGTAAGGAGACAATCATGTTTGGAAATAATAGAGCACATTTTGCAAAGGTGGAATGGTGTGGGGGTGTGGGGGCAGGTTAACACTGAGGTCAGTTCTCTTACCTCTATTATTTAACATTTATGTGAGCTCTCTCATTTCAATTAAAGGGGAATTTGAAATTGACTGTAAATTATATGTAGATGCTGCAAAATTGCAAGTCATCATTGAGGGAAGTGGGAGGTAGCACTGGCTAATTTAGCAAGTGTTTTTAGCAGCAGTAGCATCTTGGTTTAATTTGAATAAATTACAATTGAATCCAGAAAAATCAGAAGTTTTATGGATCAGTAGTCGGGGTCCAGATATGAATGTTTATCCTAATGTACAAAATATGATGTTATGACCTAAATCAGTGGTAACAAATTTAGGCGGTTCTTCTGGATTCAGATGTGTTAATGTGAGATTAAATTGGTGCAGCGATATGTAATACGTTCGCTAATCTCAGTTTCATTTGCCAGATCTGTCCTTTATTAAAGATGCAGAACTTGGCAACTATTATTCATTCTACTTTAACAAGTAGGCTGGATTACTGTGATTTAGTATAGTGAGGATTACCTAAAAAGGATTTTAAACAGTTGTAGATCTCTTGCAAAACACTGCTTCAATATTATTATTGAATAAGAAGGGGTTGATCATGCTAAACCTCATCTTTTCAACTTGCATTAGCTGCCAATTGAGCAGCATTTGATGTTTAAGGTTCTGTGTGTAGTTCCCACCCCCCCCCCCTCAGGGAAATCTGACCCAAAATTGAAGATGGTGTACTGTAACAGAAGAACCCCACCTGCACCTATGATAGAGGGGCAGAATGGGGTTGCTGGGGTTTTTTTGTTTTTGTTTTTTTAAAGCATTGGGAGAGATGAGTCAACTGCCTCCCCAAACTTCCCATTCTTTTCCACTCCAGAACCCTGTTCCTAAACAGACACGCACACCCCTCCCCCCTCCAATCTGAGGACGAAGTACAGCAGAAAATGCACCACACCAAACACTTTATTAAAACGTTTACTGATCACTTGGAAAAATTGAACTAACAATTTGGAAGGGAAAAACAGGTAGAAATAATAAACTATATAATAAAATACAAGAGAAGCACAATGCACAGTTACTGCTAAATAGTCTTGAAAGTGGATATGTAAAATAGTCAATGAAGTAGCAAAACAGTAATGTAACAGTTAACACTGTAGTTAAGGTTTAATGCAATTTGGCAGGAACAGATAACCACCAAAAAACCTTTTTATCACTTGGATCCCTGAAATCCAAACCCCACCCCAATGTTACTAGTATCAATATATGTGTGCAACTTCAAAAAGAGAGAAAAAACACTGGGGCCCTTTGGAGGTCGATATAAGACAAGATGATAACCAAATTCAATGGGTATTGGAGTAGGGACGGTCTCCCTCTTTCTCTCTGGGCTGCCCTCCAATTTATCCACTTGAAAAGAGTCTATGTCCCCAAGGCTGTCTTGTTACAGCAATAAAGTTATTGGAAGTCTCTATAGTCCCATCCAAAACACACTTCTCTGCAATCTGTCCACTTTTCTTATTCCTGTTTGCCCAAACTGCTCCTTTCTTATTGCAAGCTGTCCCACTCTGCACAACTGGGCAAAGCAGGACATAGCCCTCACTCCCTCTCTCTGCTCTCTCCATATCCATCCTGCAATCTCCACCACAAAAATATCACTAGAAGCCCATGTCTCATGCTCTCAGCTTCCTGATTGGTCAGAAAGCTGCCTGCTCTTCCCAGGCATTTTAGCTTGTTCTCATTGGTTCCAGGCATCAGATGGCTTCCCTTCTATTTTCTGTGCCTGGTAACCTGATAACTGTTGGTTTCTGCAAATGCACAACTTTCTTGCAGCACAAGTTAAGTCTTGTGTTTAAACTGAAATAGTTCTTTTCCAGCACCTTTCTTCTCATAGCAAAAAAAACCAAAAAACAGAAAACCCAAAAACGTGCACAGCTAATTTCCCTGCTGCAAATCTGGAGCTCTATTTTTAATCAGTCCAACTTTTTGCCAATGTCTATGGAGCACGCTACTGCCCAACACAATATAGGCTCACAAGGGCCAAGTTAGGGGACTGTCAAATATGTATGATTTTTAGGTCCTATTGCTTGGGTATCCTTAGGTATCTGGCCAATGTGTTGGTAGATTTTTTTTCATGACCTCTTCAGTCTTTGCAACAGGATCTACTGGAGCTCCTGGGATGGCAAGTTAAATTGACCAGTATGTGGCAAAGGGTATTTAACAGGCCCAGTGCAACTGGATGTGCATACCGTGCAATTGAATGGGGTGGCACACCTGGGAGGGCAGCGGCAGCAGCGGGTGGAGTCGGTGTGACCTTGTCCTCCCATGTTCCAATGGTCCGGTGCAGTGCTGACAAGAGCAGAGGTTGTAGACTCTGCTTTCTCTTTCTACCACTTCCTCCCCTGCAGCACCAGTCACAGAAGGCAGTATCTTTTTTTTTCTTTTTTTTTTGAGATCAGATTTCAATGATTACTTCCTGCTGAAACTTAGGAGACACTGAACCCTCATAGCAGCTCTTTTTTTTCCTGCGTCAGAAGGTGAGAGGTATAATGACCGTTCAGTCCTGCTCTTTGTGTTCTATCTTTTAGCCAGTACCAACCCACAATTGGAAACTGCTTCCTATCCCATGATTTTTTATTTTCTAGGAGTCTCAGATGAAGGACTTTTGCAAATGCCTTCTGAAAATCCAGATACGCTATATCAATCAACTCACCCTTGTCCACATATTTGTTGACACCCTTAAAAAAAACAAAAAAACCCTAACAGATTTGTAAGACAAAACTTCCCTTTGCTAAATTCATCTATTTGTTATTTATTTAAAACATTTTGTATACTGCCTATACAAACTATAGTAGATCTAAGCGGTTTACAGTTTAAAACATACATAATTTGTATAAAGCAAAATAAAAGGTATAAAACAACAATTCAAATACAATTAAAACAATGACTTATGGGTACAAAGGGAATGGGACGCAATGATATATCATCAGGAAGTTAAGAAGGGGGGGAGGGAGGTTAAAGTTTGTGTGTCCGGAAAGGCTAGTGAAAAAATGACATCGTCCCACTTCCAGGCCTCCCTTCTGCCCTGGAGTTAGTAAGGCTCTTTACCCTCCATGTGTTCCACTTACACAACCTACCGAAGCATATCCTATCCGACCAAGGAGTGCAGTTCATGGAGAAATCCTGGTGCTCAATTTGCAAGAAGTTCAATCACTCTGGACTTCACAATGGCATACCATCCACAAGGGAATGGATAATCTGAACACATGAATCACACGCCAAAACCTTTCTCTAGCCTACATTAATGAGCATCAAGATAATTGGGCTCTCCTTCTACCCTGGGCGGAGTTCTCACATAATTCCCACATCTGTGCCGCTACAGGATCTTCATCATTTCAATTGGTTTACAGGAAGCAACCCTTACATCCTCTAACTCCCCCCTATTCTGCTGCTCAGTTATCTACTCAGAACCTTTGGACTTGCATCAACATTCTTATCTAGAAGGCTACTGAGAAAGCCAAGAAAACCACAGATGCACAAGGAAGCCCAATCCCCAATATAAGGCAGGCGAAAAGATGTGGTTGAGCACTCATCATCACATACATTTGAGGGTGTCCTCTATGCGTCTTATCCCATGATTCATTGATCTCTTCGCTATAGTTCGCCAAATAGGATCTGTGACTTACCAGCTAAAGCTGTCACCCACATTGGACATAGACAATGTTTTTCATGTACCCTTATTAAAGCCACTAATACTTACATGGCCCTTTAGGGCACCTCAAAAAGTGACCAGTGAGTATAGCACAGTCTATGAAATGGAAGAAATTTTGGACTCCTGGCGCAGATGCAAGAAATGGGAATACCTCCTCTCGTGGAAGGGGTATAGTCCCAAGGAGCACTCTTGGGAACCCTCTTGCAACATTCTGGACCCTAATCTACTAAATGAAATTCATGCACTTCTTCCCAAGTGATTGAGACCCTCACGGAGGGGGGTTTAAGAGGGGTAGTACTGTATGTGGGGTCATCTCTTCAGTTTTTGGTCTCCTGTGTTCCTTATTCCAATAGTCCTTGTCTCCGTTTGTGATCAGTTTTCAGTTTTTCGTGTTGTCTTCATCCTTTGGTCAAATCTTCAGTTCTTCAGTGTCTTCTGTCTCCTTGCCTGCCCAACTATATGCTATTCCTTGTCTCCCTGCCTGCCTATTGGTCCCATCTTTCCTTGGACAGATCTCTAGTTCTGACTTCGCCCTGCCCTGGTCTCTGCTTGACCTTCATCTGTCACTGACTACTGCCTGATTCTTGACTATGCTTGAACTGCGCCACCACTGATCACTGCCTGTTCTCCGACTGCATCTGAACTCCGGCTGTCTCGGACCCTGGTTTGTTTACCCGGCTCATCTCTACAGATCTCCACTTCATCAACAGAAGCCCCTGCCTAAGACTTGCTGGCCCTGGCACCTGAGGGCTCAACATAAGGGGAAAGATAACTGGTATAGGTGAAGCTCCAGCTGGGTCTCTGCCTCATCCTTTTCCACCAGCTGATGGTGGGGACCTGCAGGGCTCCACCCTGCAGATTGCACCAATTTCACCTTGGTCCAAGGGTCCACACCCACAGCAGTGTGCTTCAGGAACAGGTTTGATAGTTTGAAGCAGGTTTCATGACCTGTCTAGTGCGAGATAAGCTGGAAAATATTAAAAAGAATAAGAAGAATTTGGTGCTCTTGAGCTCTAAGTTTCTGTTTGGCAAAGCTGACAGAAGAGTAGCAGAGTTGTTTTAAGCTAGTTAAATGATCTATGTGCTCTTACATTTGGATTAAATCTCAAGAAGCTGAAATGAATGAGGAGGTAGATATTAAAAAATATCTGGATAGGAATGTTAGCTGGATAAACTAACTTAGCCAGGATATTCAGCGGTACGTCCATGCCGCAGAATATGCCCAAATAACTTTGTTAGTCAGATAAGATTATACAGCTAACTTTAGACTGCTCAATAATCAATCTAACTTATCCAGCCATCTTACCGCTAGATGCACTAAGCTGGAATTGTTTCTTGCAGGAGGGGTTTCACTATCGCGTGAGGGCCTCTCTCCCAAAAAAGTTTCATAGCTGTATATCTTGTTCTTTTATGTCATGGCCAAACACTGCAACATAAAAGAACGCAGAGAGCGGCCCTTTAACACAAGGGCGGTTCCAAGCTCATGGGACCATCATCACTTTAAAGGGCCACCAAGCCAAAATAAAAAGTCATGACCAAATGGGGAGGTTGAGTGTGGTCAGTGCTGATCCCCATCTCAACCCGGGGCTGCCAGTCAAGGCAACTCCAACACCTCCAAAATGTATAAAAGTTAAAAAAACAAAACAAAAAAAACCCCCATGTGGCAAAGTCCCTGCCCCCCCCTTCCCTAAGTGGCCCTAATACCACCCCCCCTGAAATCCATACCTTCATCCCCTCCAAAAGCAATACAGTCAAACCCCCCACCCTACCCAAAAAAAAAAAAGGCCAGGATCCCTACCACTCCCACCCCCCCTCTAGAATCCCCTGTACCTTAAATTGGATCCCATGTCGAGGCAGGGTGCACCCTCTCACCCAGCCTGATCTGTGCCATTTTCCAGAATGGCACCGAAATAACCTTGGCCTAGCCATGTGACTGGGGTAAGATCCAGGAATCAGACGAGGACCACATTGCCTGGGTCTGAACACCGGACCTTTCCCCAGTCACTTGGCCAAGACAATGTCAGGGAGGGTATCTGGGTGGGGAGATGCAAAATATTGTGTATATCACCAAATATACGTAATATAATGCAGTTTAGAGCTCTAATGCAGCTTGATGAATCACCCACAGGTCAATACAGTAAGGCCGCGTTAGAAAGAGTGCAGCAGTGCGGGCGCACCCTCGTTCGCCGCACGCACAGTCCTGCTCACATACCGCTCGATACTCTATTTAAATTGCTTGCAAATGCAAGCCGCGTCTGCGAAGCGTTAGGCGAAGTGTTAGGCCCGCGCAACCCATTTTACTGTATAGGCGCTTAATACAGCGCCTATACAGTATCCTGGGTGCGCTGGTACCTGTCATTTCAAATGTCATTTCAACTGACATTTGAAATGACAGGTACCAGGAAGTGGATGGTTCCCCCCCTCCCGAAGCAAGGCGCAGGGCGAAAATTAAAACAAAAGGGAATAAAGTGTAAAAAAAGTAAACATACTGGCGGGAGCCGGCGGGCGCGCGTTCGAGGCGGGAGCGAGTTCATTGAGGCGGGAGCCGGCGGGCGCGCGTTCATCCAGGCGGCGGCGGTGGGAGCCGGCGGGCGCACGTTCATCCAGGCGGCGGCAGGAGCCGGCGGGCGCGCGTTCATCCAGGCGGCGGCGGTGGGAGCCGGCGGGCGTGCGTTCATCCAGGCGGCGGCGGTGGGAGCCGGCGGGCGCGCGTTCATCCAGGCCGCAGTGGCGGCGGGAGCCGGCAGGCAGGCGAGTGTGCGTTCATCCAAGTGGAGGGAGCCGGCGGCGAAAGCGGCCTCCAGCAGCCCCCGCCGGCAGTGAATGAATGCACGCCTGTGTACGCCCATGCAATTTCAGCGCTCAAGGCGTGACGTCACGACGTTTGACGTCACGGCATGTGACGTCGGCGTTCTCTAATGCCCTGCCTTGAGCGCCGAAATTGCATGGGCGTACACAGGCGTGCATTCATTCACTGCCGGCGGGGGCTGCTGGAGGCCGCTTTCGCCGCCGGCTCCCTCCGCCTGGATGAACGCACGCCCGCCCGCCGGCTCCCGCCGCCGCCTGGATGAACGCGCGCCCGCCGGCTCCCGCCGTCGCCGCCTGGATGAACACACGCCCACCGGCTCCCACCACCGCCGCCTGGATGAATGCGCGCCCGCCGGCTCCCGCCACCGCCTGGATGAACGCACGCCCGCCA
The DNA here is from genome assembly GCF_901001135.1 of Rhinatrema bivittatum. NCBI lineage: Eukaryota > Metazoa > Chordata > Amphibia > Gymnophiona > Rhinatrematidae > Rhinatrema > Rhinatrema bivittatum. The sequence goes on along the minus strand of NC_042618.1, from coordinate 194,274,381 downwards.
GCTCCCGCCTCGATGACCGCAAGGCCGCCCACCCGCGTGGAGATGGGGGATTCAGAAAGTGACATCCAAGGTATTTATACCCATTTTAGGTTTTTAGGTTTTCTTTTGTGGGAAAGTTTGCCATCTACCCTTAACCCTTGCCTCTAACGCAGGGGTAGGGGTAGGCGGTAAGTTAGCAGGTTAAACGCGGGGCAAAATGGCAGGGTAAAATAGCGATAGTCGGGGCGCGTGTTACTGTATGGGAGGGAATAGCTAATTCGCTCGTTTACATCTGATATACATGCCGCGTGCGGAAGGGGTTACCCGGGGATTTAAAGAGGCGGTAAGAATCGGTTAAAGGGGATTGTGTATCGCAGGAAGGGCTAACGCGGCCGGAAAGTGAGAAGAAAGCAGGTTAGGAGCAGGGTAACCGCGGCCGCACTTTACTGTATTGAGCTGCCAGTTAGTCGGATAAATATGCCCAGTTAGCCGGATAAGTTATCTGGATAAGTTGCTCCTCCCTGTTCTGCCTCCAATCCGCCCATCTCCTAGCCTGTTAACTAATTAGCTGGATAAATAGTTATTTGGCTAAATGGCTGCTGTTGAACATGGCTGGATATTCAAATGCCACCTCTTAGCCAGATAAGCCTGTAATTATCTGGCTAAGTGGCACTGAATATTGAGCAATAAATGATCTTTAGATACAATTGTATTTCATTTCTTTTATATTGTAAACCGTTGTAATGGAATACCCGATACGATGGTATATAAAACTTAATAAACTAGAAACTAGTTATCTAGATATGTTCCACATTAGCTTAAAAAAGGAAAGGCTGTGTACTGTACACTGAAGAAGGGAGTCTGGAGCAGGAAAAAGACGTGAAGAAAAGGAGGTGGAAGATCTTTCATGAAAAAGCTGGAAGAGATTGATTGGAAAGTTTAGGAAACATTTTTGGACAGAAATCACTTTGTTTCCAGCTCCAGGGCTGCTACTGCGAAGGAGCTGAAGAAACAAAAGTACAAAAATGGGAGTTCTGGGCTATGAAATGCAGCTGGCCCCGTCACATGATTAACAGCTGGCATTTCCACTAATAAAAGCAACAAGTGAAAATTTGGTCAGTGATTTTCATACACAGTTCATTGCACAGTTCTTACATCTTCTTTCATTTCCTGAATATTCTTGTTCTTGTTGAGCCTCACGCTAGTAGCAGGAGTCACTGGGGATGAAAAACATGTTTCTGAGATGGTGCAGTCTTCCTTGGTCATCCTAGCTCGGCCTTTCTGAGGGTTGTTCTCCCACTCTGCAGGACAATGGTATGCAGTTTTCTATTTTTATCCACTGTTATCGGCCCTGTGTATTTTACAAGTAGACATCATCCTCTTATAATATTAACACAGAAGAAACACAGATGTTGGCAAATAAGGATCTTTTGGTTCAGCCAGGCTGCCCATTTGTACCTGCTCACTCTGCTGCCACAGATCCTGCTTGTTCTCTGGTCTTCTCTCTTTCTTACTCTGCCATAAAAGGTCCCTTGTGTGCCTGAATTCCGTTATTGTGGCATAAGTGACCAAGAGAGAGAATCAGGGCATCTGGAAATCTCTGCCTTTTAGGATCAAGGTGTGTATCCCGGCACTAGTTGGTGTGATACAAGCAATGAGGATAATGTTTTTTCTGGCCCAGGTCATCTTGAAATTTTTCTAAGAGATAAGTCAAGTGGATAGGTTTGGGAAGATCATCAGGAAAGAGGATACTGATTGTAACAAGAATTTTAGTTCTGTACTCCTTGATTATATCTGGCTGTGTTGAGTGATTCTTTCTTTTGTCCCCTAGAAGTGGGCTAGGTATTTATGCTTTGTGTACTTGGATACATGTGTTTATTGAGTTATGATTTAGTTTTAATTATGCTCATTTTCTGTTTTTGAAATCTACTTGAAATTTGAATAAAAGAATAAATTTAAAAAAAAATTCAAGGGAGGCACATGCTCATCAATAATAAGCACATATATTTAATAAGTTAAAATGAAAGCAGATATAATGTAACAAATAACAGAGAAACAGTGTATAAGTTATATGAAAACACGCAGAACTTTTCATGAAAATAGACAAAATATATGGAGAATGTAAGTCAGCTGGCAAATATATACATAAGTTATTCCAGTTTTCAAAGGGAATGTATACATGCACTTTCCCGTTGAAATTATCCCAGTGAAACTACCCATACACAATTACACCCTGCTAAAATATCCACACAGATTTACTGGGAAAATGTATGCGCAGACTTTTGAAAATCCACCAGCCTGTGTGTAAGTGCAAACCCCTCCCCAACTCTGCTTCCAGGAATGTTTTTGTTCAGTCCAGGTAAACTTACATGCCAATATATCATCCTCTGCGATCCGCACATAAAGTTTACCCGCGTATCAGGTGAGCAATTTTGTAAAAGGTAATTTCTACAGGTAAAAACTCTGCTATACTTGCAGAAATGCCTTTGAAAATTGCCCTCTCTGTGAGTAAGGTTAGGAAAACTCTGTCAGGCCGATACAGAACGGTGCACTCGGCCGCACACACCATTTACCAAGCGATTGGCTGTGCGTTTCCGACCCGCGTCTATTACCCCTTATACGCGCTATTGTCCCTAATGCCTCCTTATTAGCGCACCACCTCATTTAAATAGAGAATCGCACGCCCAGGAGAGGTGCCCGGGCGTGCGTCGGGAGAGTGGGCTCTCAACACAGAGCGCTGGCTCTCCCGCATTTCTTTACTGTTTCGGCCTGTATGAAAGCCACAGGGGTTTATTTATAAAAAGCAGAAACGTTTATTGACATATAACTAGCAAAGAGAGTATAAGAAATGCAAAGACAAAAGGAGCCTTATCAAGTACATGTAAAAAATGATATCCTCGGTAATAAACCAACAACAGTGAATGTTTATATAGTGTATTTGTGTTGAATGTTTTTGTGCTCTGTCTTAAGCCTTTAATTGGATAGGCGATCCTAGGTTTGAGTAATAAATAATTATGTGTGTACTGTAGTCTGGAAAACTGATGCCTTTCAGACAGCATTCTAGCCTATCTCCAAATGTGGAGCTTTACAAATAGTCTGGGGTTTTGCACAAAGGTGTGATCTAAATATAAGCAAATTCCCATTACTGGAAAGGGCAAAATACTAAAAAAATAAAATAAAAAGGAGCAAATACTATCTATAAGCAGCAAAATTATAGCTGTAATCAACTCTTACCAGAGAGGAAAAATTCTCCTTGTTTAAATGAAAGCTGTATAAGTCCCAGTTTCAGTCTTGCATGGGACTAAAAACCTGTTATTATGCTGGATTCACTATAACTGCACATAACTTTGTACAGGTACAAAAGAAAAGCACTACACAGTGCCAGTTTAAGACATGCTGAGCCTTGAGCCATGTCAAGTTTAAGAGGCTCCATAGAATTACCAAAAGAATGTAACACTTGAAATGTAGTAATTTGTATGGGTAAATATTCAGCCGCGAAGCGGCTAGTTAAGTTAGCCAGATACCCATATTGGGCTAACTTAACCGGGATATTCAGTAGCACAGCCGCACCGCTGAATATACCTGGATAAGTTATAGTTAGCCGGGTATGGGGACGAAGAAAAAACCTGCCCTGGCGGAAGACGTGAAAGGCTTGATGAAACCCTGGTCAAGGTTTTCTTTCATGTACTCTGACATAGCTTTCGTCTCCGGGGTAGATAAGGGATATAGTCTCCCATGAGGCAGTTCGGTGTTAGGAAGCAGATCAATGGGAAGGTAGAGTCTCAGTCTCCTTCTTGGAAAATACATCTGTATAATCAGTGAACCTTGGAGGCAGCTCTACTAGGGTTGTTGCCAAGGGCAAGTGAGGTGGTGGTTCAGTGTGTTGCAGACATGAATTGTAGCAATGGGGGCCCCAGCTCATCAACTGTAGTGAATTCCAGTCAAAATTGGAGAGTGGAGTTGCAATCAGGGTAAGCCCAGAACAATGGGATGCATGGCCTTATGCATGATATGGAAGAGAATGCTGTCCATGTGTAGCAAGCCGGTGCATAGGCACAAGGGTGTCATAGCCGAGGTGATTCTACCGGGGAGTGGGTCCCTGTGAATGGAGGAGTTGACAAGGGCAATTAAGGGAAGCTGCAAGTGGCAGATGAGGGCTTTCATTATGAAGTTGGCCCCAGTGCCAGAATCAACCAATGCCTGAGAGGGAAGTTCTTGGTTGTTCATGGAAATAGTCACTGGGAGAGTCAGTTGAGGAGCTGGAGATGTAAAGCTTAGGATCACCTCCCCACTAGATCCTAGGCTTTTTAGTTTCCCAGCTTCAGTGGGCAACATGCAAACTGGTGTCTGGTCCCAGCACAGTAGAAGCAGCGTCCTAGCTGGTCTCAACGTAGCCTTTCTTCAGGAGAAAGGCCATCCCTGTCCAGGTTGCATTGGTTCTTCCAGTTGTGCCTGGGCTGGGGCTGCATCAGAGCAGGAGAGAGAGGGCATGAAAATGAAGGAGCCAGTGCAAATTGTCTGTGTAGTGGGTGGAGCTCCTGGGCTGGTTGCTGAAGGTGGAGGTCGATTCTCCTGGCCAAATTGATAAGGCAGTCTAGGGATTCTGGAAGCTCGCAGGCGGCTAGCTCATCCTTAACCCAGGATAACAGTTCCTCCATAAAAATTCTGCAGAGGCTATCCTCTCCCCAGTTCAGCTTGGTGGCCAGGGTCCAGAACTCAATAGCACAGTCCATTAAGGGCTGATTGCCCTGATAAAGGTGAAGGAGGTCTGAACTCAGCATGGCCAACTGGCCAGGTTCGTCAAAGATGAGCTTGAAGGTCTTGTCAAATTGTAGCAAATCTTGAAGAAAGGGATCCATCGCTCACACAAAGGAGAGGCCTAGGCCAAGGCCTTCCCATCCAACAGGGAGAGCATGAAGGTGGTCTTGACAGCATCGTTGGGAAACAGTGCCAGCTGGAGGGAGAAGTGCATGAAGCATTGGTTCAAGAACACTCAGCACTGCTTCGGATTACCAACGTACTAGGGGGAACTGGTAGGTGAATCACAGGTGGAACCGGTATGGATGGAGGTGCTATGGTGGCTGCAGGAGATGGAGAGGCAGCTGAGGCTGCCATGGTATCCAGGCAGGTGCTGAGTTGCTCCATGGAGACCACCAGGAGCTCAAGAAACTGCTGCTGCTGCTGCTGCTGGATTTCTGTGCCAGGCTGGGAATGGCCTGAGGGCCAGAGATGTCTGCCGGGTCTATGGTAATCTGTTGTAGAAGTGGACCCTTGGGCCGAGGCGGAGTTGGCACAACCCACAGGGAGGAGCCCTGCAGGTCCCCACCATTGGCAGACAGAGCTAGCTGTAACAGAGGCCCAACTGCAGCTTCTCCAATACCAGCCCACATTTCTCTTAGGATGAACCCTCGGGTTTTGGGGTCAGTTGTTCTTAGGTGCGGGCCTCTGAGGAGGTGAAGATCTGTTGTGATAAGTTGCTGTAGGCAAGCATGGAGCAGGAAGTGGAGTCAGAACAAGCAGCAGTCAGGCAAGCAGCAGTCAACAGGGTCAAGTTTGGGCTGTGGTTGGAGGCAGGCAGTGTACTCGCAGTGTTATGGTTCAGGCAGAGGTCTGAGCAGGTGGAGTTCAGTCAGAAGCATAAGCAGGCAGTGGTTAGGGGCAGGTAGAGGTTAAGCAGCATCGAGGTCCAATCCAAGATGATGCCAGAAGTCCAGTCCGAAGAAAAAGCCAGAAGTCCAAAATGAAGAGACGAGGAATGAAGAGAAGGGAGGAGGCCAAGGGACCACAGGAGCAAGACGAGATGCTGAAGACAGATGAAAGGAAGAATGACCATGAAGACAAGAACTTGGAGACAAACCAGAATGCCAAGGAACCAGGAAGAGGACACAGGAGCATGGGGATGACACACAGCAGAAACCAGGAAGCAGGAAGCAAGAACGTGGAGGCAAAACACTTCTCCAGGAGATGTCAACCTATTGTCAAGGCAAAGGCTGCCGGCAGAAGTTGCCTTTAATACTGGAATGAGTCTGATGTCATCAAAGGATTCCATGGGGAATTTCCTACTGCATGCCTTTTAAATGCTGGCAAGTTGGCGCGCACACGCCTAAGGGCTGTCTCCAGCGTAGTCTGGAGTGGTGGCAGCATTGGTCTGGCTGTGTTGCATCAGATGGCCGCATCCTCACCGAGGAGGCTGGCCATGGCATTGGGGAGCAGTACGCTTGGGCCTGGGCTGGAGGTAAGTGCGATAGTCCATGGGAAGAGCCTGCAGACTGCTGATTGCAACATCCATATTTCATATTCTCCTGAATGTAGGCATATATAGCCTTGGTCTCAAAGAGAGATGGGGTAAACCTGTCTTCACGGAGGCATAGCTCCTGGGATGAGCTCAATGCCAAAGTCGTATGTGCGATGGGGAGGCAATACTTTTCGAGAAGACATCTTTGTAATCCATGTACTGCGGAGGAAGTCCCAGAAGAAAGGAAGCCATGGCCACTGGATCAGGAGGTTCTACAGGCACCAAACAAGAGTCTGTACACTTATGGCCCCATTGGTCAAGTTGTGAGGCAGACCAGTCAAAATGTGGTTGATGTTGCCGGATCCACGGCAAACCTAGGATGATGGGATGGATATCTGGAGATCACGTGAAGGGTGATTGTTTTCCAAATGCAAGAAGCCATTGCGGTAGGTCATTGGCACCGAGGTTGTAGTAACCTGGCTTGCAAATGGGTCACTGTAGTCCGAGGAGATGATCAAAGGAGAAGCCAACTGGACCATGGGGATTTGGAGTTGGTCGATGGGTTTCTTTAAGATAGTTTCCTCCAGAGCCAGAATCTATGAAGGTGTGGGTGGAGAAATGAGTGGAATCCAACTCCAGAGTGACTGGTAGTTGTAGTTGAGGAGCCGGAACAGTGAGGCCTAGAGTAATTTCCTTGAAAGTCCCTAGGTGTTAAAGTTTTCTGGCCTCTGTGGATATTGGGCCAGGAGATGGCCTCAGGTAGTGTATTATAGTCAAAGGCCCTGCTGTCTGCGACAGAGCCTCTCTTCTGGGGCCAAGAGACAGCATCCCAACTGCATTGGCTCTTCTGGAGAAGGAGAGGTTGAGGGTGCAGTAGCCGGGGGTGAAAACAAATGCTGGAACTGGGGTGCCAAGGAGACTTTCTGCTGCACAGGATGAGTCTCTCGAGCCATTTGCTTCAGATAATGATCAATTTTTCTGATTAGGGCAAAAAAGATCTCTAGTGAAGTGGGGAGTTCTCAGGTAGTTTGCTCATCTTTAATCTCAGAGATACCTTCTTAGAAGATGGTGACTAAACTGTCTTCCTGTCAATTTAATTCAGACACCAGTGTCTGAAACTCCACTGCATATTCAGCCAAGGTTCAGGATCCTCAAAAACCTTATGGAACTGGTCCATGAACGGATCCAGATAAAGCAAGAGAGGGTCCTCTTGTTCCCAAAAGGGAAATGCCCAGGCCAGGGTTCTTCCATCGAGCAGGGAGAGGATATATACAGTTTTAGCTTGGTCATTGGGGAATAGTGGAGCCTTCAAATGGAAATACATTCTGTACTGGTTAAAGAATCCCTCACATAACTTGGGTTCCCTGGCATACTGGGGTGGAGCTGGCAACTGAGGTACTGGCCGACTGGGAGCTACAGGAGGTAGTGGTGCTGGTGCTGATACTGATGGAGGTGGTGCTGTGGCTATACCAGGAATTGCCTGTAGTGAAGTCAAGTTTTCTGCAATCGGCTATGTCCAGAATATCTCAGGCACCTTCTTCTTCACATATCCTGTTTAAGATGAAGGGAGGAGAGGACCCGGAGGTCTTTCTAAAGAACTCTGAATGGTCCTGGCCGGAGACCAGCTGGACAACTTACTTGGCTTATTTGCTCACCAGCAAAGGTCAAGCAACATTCCAGGCTGCTAATCTAGATGGGAGGGCTTCCTATGAGGACATCAAGACTGCTATACTTGAGAGACCAATGTACTCTCCAGAATACTATCAGTAGAAGTGGCAGAAGCCTTCCACCAGGCACAGTCAATGCTTGCCAGCATAAGGGGCTTAGAGAGACAACCCATAACAATGCTCTATTGTAGTACAGAAGATAGAGGACCTCAGCAACAAACCTCCGAGATAGGGGCCTCGGCCTCTGTACCCGGGTTCCAGATGCCAATCTCATCCACATGTTTTAACTGTGGACAGAAAGGACACTTAGCAAGGGACTGTCGGAATGGCTGAAACGAACCTATGGATGTTAACCTAGTAACTCAGCCAACGCCCCAGGAAGAAATACACATACTTAAGAACATAAGAACATAAGAAAATGCCATACTGGGTCAGATCAAGGGTCCATCAAGCCCAGCATCCTGTTTCCAACAGTGGCCAATTCAGGCCATAAGAACCTGGCAAGTACCCAAAAACTAAGTCTATTCCATGTAACCATTGCTAATGGCAGTGGCTATTCTCTAAGTGAACTTAATAGCAGGTAATGGACTTCTCCTCCAAGAACTTATCCAATCCTTTTTTAAACACAGCTATACTAACTGCACGAACCACATTCTCTGGCAACAAATTCCAGAGTTTAATTGTGCGTTGAGTAAAAAAGAACTTTCTCCGATTAGTTTTAAATGTGCCCCATGCTAACTTCATGGAGTGTCCCCTAGTCTTTCTACTATCCGAAAGAGTCAAAGCAGCTGTGATGTTTTTCAAGATATCTCATATCAAATCTTTAAAGTCTTGCAAGGATTGCTCGGTCATAGTCGCCATCTTGGAGTCAGGAGTAATCAGCTACTCCTTATCTTTATCTTGTACTTTCAGGACCTGCACTGCTTGCATCGCACAAAATCCTCACTCATGTGCATTATTTTAGAGCCTGAATCTGCACTAAGGTAAGCGGGAGGCACAAAAAATAAACAGGCCCTTGCAGAGCTCACCTCACCCGCGACTTCTCAGATGGCCAGCATAAACAGAAGTGTATTTATGTAATTTCTGTTCAGAGAGAGTACTTATCTTTCTCTTGTGTCATTATTAACAATAAAAGTAATACTGGGCCTCCTTTTTTTTATTTCTACTGTGGATTGTAATGAGCAGTGTGTCAGAAATGTGTGTGTTGTCTGTCAGGTGTGTCACGATGGGAAAAAGGTTGAGAGCCACTGCACTGGGGAAAAAGTGCATATTATCAGGTACATACTAAGTATAGATTTTTATTTAATGAAACTCACAAAAAATATTTTTCAGTTGAATTTCAGCAGTTAATAAGTTACCCTTTCAAATTATTTCATCTGGTTCATTCTTTGATAGAGCCAAAAAAGAATGTTGTGGCATAAGAAAGAACATAAGAACATGCCATACTGGGTCAGACCAAGAGTCCATAAAGCCCAGCATCCTGTTTCCAACAGTGGCCAATCCAGGCTATAAGTACCTGGCAAGTACCCAAAAACTAAATCTATCTCATGCTACTGATGCTAGTAATAGCAGTGGCTATTATCTTGATTAATAGCAGGTAATGGACTTCTTCTCCAAGAAATTATCCAAATCTTTTTTAAACCCAGCTACACAAACTGCACTAACCACATCCCCTGGCAACAAATTCCAGAGATTAATTGTGCATTGAGTGAAAAAGAACTTTCTCTGATTAGTTTTAAATGTGTTACATGCTAACTTCATGGAGTGCCCCCTAGACCGAAAGAGTAAATAACCGATTCACAATTACCCGTTCTAGACCTCTCATGATTTTAAACACCTCTATCATATCCCCCCTCAGCCATCTCTTCTCCAAGCTGAACATTCCTAATTTCTTTAGTCTTTCCTCATAGGGGAGCTGTTCCATCCCCTTTATCATTTTGGTCGCCCTTCTCTGTACCTTCTCCATTGCAACTATAGCTTTTTTGAGATGCGGCAACCAGAATTGCACACAGTATTCAAGGTGTGGTCTCACCATGGAGCGAAACAGAGGCATTATGACCTTTTCCGTTTTATTTACTATTCCCTTCCTAATAATTCCCAACATTCTGTTTGCTTTTTTGACTTCCACAGCACACTGAGCTGACGATTTCAATGTATTATCCACTATGACGCCTAGATTTCTTTCCTGGATGGTAGCTCCTAATATGGAACCTAACATTGTGTAACTATAGCATGGGTTTTTTCCCCCTATATGCATCACCTTGCACTTATCCACATTAAATTTCGTCTGCCATTTGGATGCCCAATTTTCCAGTCTCACAAGGTCCTCCTGCAATTTATCACAATTTGCTTGTGATTTAACTACTCTGAATAATTTTGATTCATCTGCAAATTTGATTACTTCACTCGTATTCCTTTCCAGATCATTTATAAATATATTGAAAAGCATGGGTCCCAGTACATATCCCTGAGGCACTCCAGTGCCCACCCCCCTCCACTGAGAAAATTGTCCATTTAATCCTACTCTCTGTTTCCTTTCTTTTAACCAGTTTGTAATCCACAAAAGGACATCACCACCTATCCCATGACTTTTTACTTTTCCTAGATGCCTCTCATGAGGAACTTTGTCAAATGCCTTCTGAAAATTCAAATACACTACATCTACCGGTTCACTTTTATCTACATGTTTATTAACCCCTTCAGAAGCATGAAGCAGATTTGTGAGGCAAGACTTGTTGTTATGAAACCCTGCCTGCGGGTCCCCCCCGCGAGCAGGCACTCACCCCATGCTGCCTTCACCAATGTGGCATGGACGCCGACGTCGGGCCTGCCTACGCGGCTGGAGCCACGGACTGAAGTTCCTCCCTCGGCCCGGAGGCCGTCCCTGGCAGCAGCCTTCACCGCGGCTGGAGCCGTGGACTTTCATGTTCATCTTCGCAGCATGGAGCCACTGCCGACGTCATCTCCTCTTCGTGGCACGGAGGCTGCAAGCCCCGGGCTCGAGTAGCGGCTGGAGCCGTCCCCGGGGCCCCCTACAGTGGCTGGAGCCGCTGTCGTCATCAGGGTTTGCTCTCCAGGCCCAGCCCTGCCTTCTGCGCGAGGACGTCGGTGCAGGCCATTGTCCTCGGTCCTGCACAAGTTCCTGCTTCTCTCCTCGGCGCCGGCGCGCGCCGCTCTTCAGGATTTAAGGGGCCAGACACAGGAAGTGTGCTGGCCCCACCTAGGGAGTGGACTTCCTGCTCCAGCCCTATAAAGGGCTGCTCTGTCACTTCAGTCTTGGCCTTGCATCAGAGTTACTTCACTCTGGAGGCTCCTGCCTGCCAGAGCTCCGTCAGGTCTTCTTTGTGGCGCTCCTCTTCTTTTTGTCTCGCCATGTCAAGTTATGTCTTCATGCTATGTCTTCGTGCCTGAGGTCCTCATCCAGGTGTCCTGGTGTTCGTCTCCAGGTGACCTGCCCTCTTTGGTGTTCATGTCTGCACTCCTGAGCCTTCTGGTCCTGTCGGTCCTGCTCCCTCGGACGACGTCTTTCCCGAGTTGGAGAGGCCTGCAGGTGGACTGGTGTCCTGAGCTCCTGAGCATTCTCATCCTGCCAGCCATGTTGGTGCTTCGGATGACATCGGCTTCATCGTCGGAGTCCCACCTCGCCTGGATCCTTCCTACGCTTGTCCTGCTCCCAGTGTGGTCCGTGACCAGTCTCCTCGGGCTGTATAGGGCGCGCAGTGGGACAGGGTGGTCCACGACCAGTCCCGCGGGTAGACTGAGTAGGGCGCCCTGAGAGACAGTGCCCATGTCCTCCTGCCTTACGTCTTGTCTTGTTTGGATTTCAAGTTCCTCGTCATGTCTGTGATGCTGTTGCATCAACCCAAGTCTTCGTCTGTGATGCCTTCACATCAATCCTAGTCTTCCATGTCTTCCTGTCAAGGCCTGTCTGCCCTCGACCTCAGGCCAGGCCTGCTGCTCCATGCCGTTCCAAGCGGCAAGTTCGAAAGGGCTCGGAATGGTCGGAGGACCATTCACATTCCAACATCATCCTGTTGTTGGCCTTGGGAGCTTGCAGGCCTGGCGGAGGGTAAGACCGTCAGCCATGGTGGATCACACCATCAACCCTCGGTTCGGTCCTGGATCCATCTGGCGTCGGGCTGAGGCCCAAGGGCACACTAAAACTCCCCCTTTTTGTAATAGAATGCAAGGCCTTTCGAGGCCCTCACGTAACACTTGTCTTGGGTAAAACCATGCTGATTTTATTCCTTTAAACCATACCTTTCTATATTTTCTGTGATTTTGATCTTTAGAACACTTTCTACTATTTTTCCTGGCAATGAAGTCAGGCTAACTGGTCTGTAGTTTCCTAGATTGCCCCTGGATCCCTTTTTAAAAATTGGGGTTACATTAGCCACCCTCCAGTCTTCAGGTACAATAGATTATTTTAATGATAGGTTACATCTTGCGACATTGCCTGTAGGAATTTATGGATTATTGTATAGACAAAGTTGATAATCTTTGGGAAGGACTGTGTGATATCCCAATTAATTGCAGTGATCTGGCGGTGATTCAAAAAAATACGTTGAGGAATACTTTTTCCTGGATTTCTTTTAAAGAATTAGTTGTGGAATTGTGGAGTTTGAGAATATCTATGTGTTCCCTACCTAAACAATCCTGTTGGGTTGTTTAGAACTGGAAAAAGATACTTTGCTGCCTACTTTGGTAACAGTAGTTAATAGAGATGTGCATTCATTTTCAACGAATGTGCAATCTGCAACAAATAGGTCCCTGTTCGTTTGATTCGTGGGTTTGTGAAACGCATGGCGATCCCCCACGAATGAAACATATCATATTAGTTTCATTCTTTTGGTTCGCAGCGCTTACTTAGCGGCCATTTGAAATAGGAGAAGGCCATGTGGGAGTATCCATAGCAACAACCAGTCCTTTCCTATGAGTCATAAGTGACCTCACAGCCCTATCTTAGAGTGGGTATACAGGTTGGCAAGGAGACCAGAATGCCAACATAACAGAGTGAAGCATTTTTCTAATTCAGCCAATCACTGCTCTCAGTGCTCTTTAATACTGTTGCTGCTGTATTTCTACCTTAAGCATGCGGCGCACCACTCACTTTCTTCTTGGCTTTTGTCTGGGGAGGTGGCTTTACTCAGAGCTAGTCTCTGAGTGTCTCAAATCAGTATTCAATTGCTATTGCTTGCTAATTTGATAGAATTTTCCATTGAAAAAGATATTTGTTCGTTTTTGCTGCTATGCCGGCCAGGCTTTTTTTTACTGCACTTTTTTTTTTAATTGAACACAGACTGTCTCTCTGTCTCTCCGACTGAGACAAGCTGCCAGCAGTGGCATTTTGCTGCTGATCTTACCTCCCTGGGGTAGGTTGCAGGCAGGGCTTCGGTGGTGTGGGTGGGAAATAGTGTGAGAGTTTGCAGTGGCTGTCTGGGAGTTGGTATTTTCAAACAACAAGCAGCATCACTAGGAATTATGCTTGCTAAGGCTTCCTGTCTTTTCTCTGGAGTTTCATTTTTTTGTGCACACAGAGCAGTCTCAGTTGTAGTGTACAGCTAGGCACTGCACTGTGTGTGTGTCTGTGTGTGTGTATGTGTGTGTGTGTAGTTTTCCACACTCACATATATTGGTACAGCGGTGTTCTTTTAATCCAAATCCCCAGTAGGCATCTGGAGTTTAAATTTTTTTTTTTGTGCACACAGAGCAGTCTCAGTTGTAGTGTACAGCAAGGCACTGCACTGTGTGTGTGTGTGTGTATAGTTTTCCACACTCACATATATTGGTACAGAGGTGTTCAGTCACCAATAAAGAAATAATTCTTTCAATTGAAATCCCTAGTAGGCAGAGACATTAAATCTATGATGTCAGGGAAAGGTAGACATGGTCGAGTGATTGGGACTGGCAGAGGAGGCACTTCAAAAGGCAATGCCAGTGTCCCATTAAAGTTAAAAAAGGAGCTGTTCCTATCTAAAATCTCTGGAGGGGCAGGCAGTTCCATCCGGAAAAAACTGAAATTTAAAGATGATGCACTGCCACCACTTGCTTCTGACCCTGTTGTTTTGTAGGTGAGGGAAGGGGAGTCTGAGTCATGCAAGACAAAAGGGCAAGACCCAAAAGCAGCAGTGCGACAGCAGACTCTAGTAAGTGCTGACAATGTAGCGCAGACACTGTTTGCTTCTGATTCCAATGAAGAATTATCTTGTGTAGGATTCTCATCATCAGAAATGGAAGAAATAATAGCTGAAGAAGGTTTAAGAGGATTAGTTAGTTCTGTCTTAGCCTCCACTTCAGTGCTGGAGGGGAGAGATGAAACTGATGATGATGAGGAGGAAGAGCAGTCAGCACAGGCACAGAGTGTGACTGATGCCCCTGGCATTGCTTCTCAGGGTGCACCCACTACTTCAGCTCCAGTGCCAGCATCCACCCCAAAGGCTATAGAGAAGGGATCACGAAAGAAATCTGTGATCTGGAGCCACTTTAAAGTGACGGAGGACCTGCATTTTGCTCAGTATAATTACTGTACCAGGGCTATTAGCAGAGGCAAGCAAATGGGATATCTAACTAATTTTGGCATATGCAGAAGCAACACTCAACAGTACTGCTATCTGGGGATGGTGGCAGTACCAGTCAGGGGACCCATTTTTCCAGGCAGCATAAAGTGGTTGAAAAGGAGCAGAGTCATCCCATACCCTCAGCCCCTTCTAGCAGTCAGGTGTCAGGCCAACAGCCCCCTGCCATGTGTCAGAAGCGACAACCCACCATGGATGAAATGGGGTGGTGTTCGGTAACACTATCCCAGGGAAGGAGGCAGGCAGCCTCAAAAGTTGTAACCAGGAGCATTGGGGGAATGATTGCCCTTGATGACCAGCTCTTGCAGGTAGTGGAGAATGTGGGTTTCAAGCATTTGCTGAAGATCGTAGTTCCAAATTACAAAGTCCCCTCCAGAACCACATTTAGCAGAAAGGTCATCCCCAGCCTGTACAACCAGTGTTGCAGTTGCATCCAAGTGCTGCTAGCTAAGGCACAGGGGAGTGTGCATTTCACCTGCAATATCTGGACCGCCATGAATGCTGCACACTCTTACCTCTCCCTGACAGCACACTGGTGGGACCTGACTGAGGCAGGGGCAGGGGCAGGCAGCAGCTCTATTAGTGAACAAGTATCAGGGTGGAGTTGGACTTTACTGCATACTCACCTGTCAGACGATGCCCATACTGCGGCCAATATTCTAGCATGCATCAGACAGATGCTGGCGGGCTGGCAGCTACACCAGCGAGATAGGAATCTTCAGGCAGGGTTCTTTGTAACAGACAATGGTGCAAACATGGTAAAGGCAATATCCGACGGGCACTTTCAGAACATCCGATGTTTTGCACACACTCTGCACCTGGTAGTGAAGTCAGCTCTGGGGTTGGAGTCCAATCACCAAGAGAATGAATACCTACATACGTTAATACACAAGTTCAGGAACACAGCGTTAGGGTTCACATTAATTACAGATAGACCCACACACAAAGCAGGGCACTCCCTTGATCTGACATATATCAACCATAGCTTCTTAGAACA
Source organism: Rhinatrema bivittatum (assembly GCF_901001135.1). Classification (NCBI taxonomy): domain Eukaryota; kingdom Metazoa; phylum Chordata; class Amphibia; order Gymnophiona; family Rhinatrematidae; genus Rhinatrema; species Rhinatrema bivittatum. Next base: position 194,258,928 of record NC_042618.1, on the reverse strand, counting down.
CATAAACAGTAATTATAATCAAATTCCATGGTCATATCATTTTCTAATTCAATCTACCATTAAATGCCTGACAACACAAGAAATACAAAGAAAGGAACCATTGGAGTTTAAGTATCGCCCACCATATAACACTGAAATACTAAAAAATAAATTAGAAGAAACATTAATACACTGTGACCACAAAGACTGCAAAGCTGCAAGAACAACATGGCTAACAACCACGAATAAATTAGCAGAGGAAATAAACCCCACAAAACAAATAAGAATCAATAGGCCTAAACAAATAAACCTGTGGCACAATGAGAAGATAAAGGAAGTCAAACGAAAGCTGAGAAAAAAAGAATAAGAATGGAAAAAATATAAAACAACAGAAAATCTGACCAAATTCAGAAAACAACTAGCTTATTACAAAAAAATAATTCTGGATGCAAAAATAACAATTCTTCAGCTCAAAAATTGAAAACTTTGTTAACAACCCAAAAACACTATTCAACATAGTAAAAAATCTGACAAATGATGAAACAGAGGCTCCCCATAACCTACCAGAGAATAAATGTAACGAAATAGTGCACTATTTCATAGACAAAATCACAAACCTAAAAACTAAGATCCCAAACTCAACAAAACAGGATATTAAGATGCACAAAAGAGATGTTGCACAATGGTGCACGTTTGATGAAGTCTCAAATCTGGAAGTAGAATCCATGCTAAAAAAACTAAATCCTGCCCCACATATAATCGACACCATACCTACCATGGACATAAAAAAACTAGCGAACACAGTTTTCCATACTTTAACGAAAATCATAAACCTATCCCTTAATGAAGGATCAATGCCAGATGTACTTAAAGGGGCTATAATCAAACCGATATTAAAGAAAAAAAACAGCGACCCAAATATATTGAGTAACTACAGACCAGTCTCTAACCTACCACTACTTGCTAAATTAATAGAAAAAACGGTACAAAAGCAACTAGCTGAACACCTAGATAACAATAACATACTTTATCCCTCGCAACACGGCTTTAGAAAACACTATAGCACTGAAACATTATTAATCTCTCTAACAAAGTACTATGAGGATTTGATAGTGGTAAACACTACATTATGGTACTATTAGACTTGTCAGCAGCATTTGACACAGTAAATCATATCATACTACTAAAAAGACATTAAGAAATAGGACTACAAAACAAAACAATTGACTGGTTCAGATCCTACCTAAACAATAGATATTTTCAAGTACAGATAAAAAACACAATATCAGACAAAACAGAATTAAAAACAGGAGTACCCTAGGGATCAGCACTCTCGGCAACACTATTTAACACTTACCTGCTACCCCTATGTCACCTCCTGGCTGGACTAGGTATCATACATTACATATACGCTGACGACATTCAACTAATACTACCCGTAGATGAAACAATTGAAAAAACATTAAACCTAGCAATGATGTACCTAGATACAATTAAACAACTGCTAAACCAAATGGAGCTAGTAATCAACATCGAAAAAAAGGAATTTATACACCTAGAGCGAAAAAACATTGAGTTGATTCAAACCCCCATCAGACTTAAAAATGATCAGAAAGTAGAACTAGCCGAGAAAGCTCAAAACCTAGGTGTAATAATCGACACGGAACTTAGCCTTAAGCAACACATATCACTAAAGGTCAAAGAAGGTGATGCCAAACTTATGGTCCTCAGGAGGCTGAAACCCTTATTAACCCAAACACACTTTCGAACAGTCCTACAGGCACTTATTTTCGCTAGCACAGATTACTGCAACACACTGTTTCTGGGATTACCGTATTCAACTATAAGACCACTCCAAATCTTACAAAACTCTGCTGCCAGAATACTTACTGGTAAAAATAAAAGAGATCACATCAATCAAACACTTGCCGAACTACACTGGCTGCCAATAGAACAAAGGGTTCAATATAAAACACTCTGCACAATTCACAAACTAATTAATGAAGAAAAACAGATTGGTTAAACACAGCGCTGCACTTACATGTCTCCTAGAGAAATCTTAGATCAGCCAATAAAGCCCTTTTAACCATCCCTTCAGTCAGGACAGCCAGACTGACTCAAGTCAGTGAGTGAGCCCTATCCATAGCTGGACTATTTTTGTGGAACACAATGCCCATAGAAACTAGATTACAGAGAGATTTAAAACTCTTCAAAAAAAGTTTAAAAACCTGGCTTTTTAAAAAAGCTTTTTACAGTGAAAAAGGAGAATAAGAAATATGAACTAACAGGCAATGGAACATCAACACACAGCACAAAGTCACCTCGATGCGTATTTGCATATTTTATTATTTTCTCTCATACTTTACTTTTAAAGCTAAATAGAGACAGTATAAAGTACTATACTTATATGGTTACCCTATTAATCATATATATGGACAAGATCCATGTCACCTTTCATATAGATTGTATTATTGAAACATGTAACCAAAACTATATTGGTACTTTGTAAGATAGTATGACCCAAGCTGACCATTAAATATATGTGCCTCTCTGTAAACCGTTGTGATGGTGCATGACCAAACGGCGGTATAGAAAAGATTTTAAATAAATAAATAAATAAATAAATAAACATAGCTGCACACTTCCACAGAAGTGTGAAGATAGGGCAGGTTCTCTGTGAAAAGCAGAATAATTTGAGGATGCCTCACAAGCGTCTCATTCAAGTCATTGGCACCCAGTGGAATTCCACCTATATGATGCTGCAGAAGTTAGTGGAGCAACAGGCACCCCTTCATGACCTTTCTGTGGAAATGGACATAGGTGTGCAGAGTCCCCTAGGGCACCATGATTGGTTAGTCATTTGTCAGCTGGTAAAAATCCTGCAGCCCTTCAAGGATGCCATGGAGGAGCTGAGTTCCAGAAGTGCCACCTTGGCTGACATCATCCCTATAGTTCATTTTCTGGAGGAAAATTTGGAGGGCTTTAAACAGGAAGAGGGAATGACAGCAGAGGTGCTGCATTGTCTGGACTTTTTGCAGAAGCAGGTGCAAGAGAGATTAAGAGCTTTAACAAAAGACCACAGATACATGCTGGCCAGTCTGTGATCCCCGTTTTAAAGGGAAACTCGCCCTACAGTCCGATTGTCTCACATTTGTGAAGAACCTGCTGTTAGTAAACGTCCGTGAACAGGAGCGCCATAGGCAGAGACAGATTAGGCATGAAGCAGAGGAGGAAACAGCGGGCACGTCAGAGAGTAGTGCAAGCCCAAGCAGGAGCAGCACTCTGTCAGCGACAGCTAGTACTTCCTTCTCCACTTCAGTATGCCAAAGCCATGTTGCCCCTAAAACATCATCTGTTCTAGAACGGGCTAGAGCAAAAGCAGCTGGCAAGGACTCTCAGCCCACCCAAACAAAGGAGACACCAGCACAAATGTCAGTGACACGGTATCTCACAGAGCCCATAGAGGATATGCAGACAGATCTGCAGGCATATTGGGCACACAAGTCCACTGTCTGGCCACAACTAGCCAAAGTGGCTCAGCGATATCTGTCATGTCCACCAACCAGTGTGCCCAGGTAACGTGTATTTTCAATGATAGGGGATATCATGAGCCCTCATCACTCAAGGCTGGCACCAGAGTTGATGGAAATGCTAGTATTTTTTAAAATAAACATGCCTTTGCTTGGGTTTCCAGATTTTCCCTGTAAATGGCAAGATGAATAAAAGCAATTTAAAGCCTTGTAGCAGCTCCAACTGCCTCATATGCTCCAGATAATATTTGCACTTGTACCTGACCTCAACCGCTGTGTCTGTCTGTCCAGCCCTTACGTCACTATAAGGGCCTGACCTAAACTGATATGCCTGCCCGTCCAGCCCTTATGTCACTACAAGGACCTGACCCCAAACACTGTGCCTGTCTGAGTTTACTTCTAGTATCTCTAATTTCAGTTTCATATATTTGTGCATCACTTCTTTCCAGAAAATTATTTTTCCTGTTTGCAACATTCGGAATGTAAGAACATAAAATGCTGACTTAAGATGTTTGGAGCTTTCATATTTCATATGCTCAATAGTTTTCATGACCTTCATAATATGGGCCATTTTCCCTAAATCTTTCTTAGATGCCAACATTAATGTTTCTAGTACTATAGAAAACTGGTGGTAGTTGTACTGTAGTTCAGTGGTTCTCAACCTTTTTTTGGCCGGGGCACACCTGACAGATGGTTCTCACATGCGTGACACACTGAACATGTGACCAACACGGGGCTAAATGTAAACAAGCACTCTGCATCCACAGGAATCCCCTCAACCCCCAGAAATGAGTGCAGAGCAGATCTAGGGCATTACCCTGTACAACTCGCCATACAAAAAAGATATTCTGGTTCTGATGACATCCCAGTAAAAGCAAAACAAACTCCTTTTACTATCAGGCACAATAACCTTCCTTATGAAAAGACACTAATTTACCACTAATGCATATCCTATTAAGAAAACACAACAAATAAGATTGATACAAATGCCTACATGCTGGTAAAATACCTCACCTCGGTCACACACCATTCACCAAGTACAGAAAATATGGAGGCACAAACTGGAATGGAAAACCAAAAAAGCCACTCTGCATGCAGTGCGAACCTGGAGAAATGGAAAGAGAGATATAGCACCTAACAGACTCTCAGGATTTGCAATAATGCACACAAACTAACCCGCACAAAGTTACACCTGTATTATGGAACACACTCAAACAGTAACAACCCTATTTATTTATTTTATTTATTTAAAGAATTTATATACCGGGGTTCCTGTATAGTATACATATCACCCCGGTTTACAAGGAACCAAAACTATCGCTAAGGAACCGTAACTATCGCTTCATTTAACGGTTTACATTGAACATTTAGCGGTTTACATTGAACATTTAGCGGTTTACATTGAACATAGTTAATTTGAGAAAACATAATAAAACATAAATAAACATAAATAAACATAAATAAACATAAAATAGTTAATTTGAGAAAAAGTATATAATATGGTTAACCAGTTAATAACTAAAAGGCAGGTTAATAAGTACATAAGTAAGTAAATAACATTGAACTTGATAGAATCTGGTAACAGGATAAAATATAGTGTTGCATATGCTTAAGTACAACTATTAAACCAGGCCCTAAACACTAATACAGTTCCTATTGGGAAAACAGAATAAGCCAAGCTGCTATAGAGCCCCACACAGAAATAATTGTAAAGGTATACTAAAAATGTTACAAAACAGCTGCTGAACAGAATAATATCCAACAATTAAAAACTCATAAAAATGATAAAACATGTCCAAATATCAATAAAATATTTCAAAACAGCAGACATCAAATAATACCAAATAATTAAAATGGCAGTCAATCCAAAACTCCCTCAACGAAACCCTGCACTTCTGGGAGACATGCCTCACATCTATCAACGCACTCCTTTCCAACCTACACCTTGCACTCAATACTTCAAAAACTGAAATCCTAATTATTACTAATCAACCCAGCTTATCCATTCACCAACTGCAACAGAACACTTCACAAAATCTCACACCTCCGTCCACTGTCAGAGATCTAGGAGTTCTCTTAGATACACAACTTAGCTTCAAATCCCACATCAAATCACTCCTAAAAGGGGGCTTCTATAAACTCCAAACCCTCAAAAAACTTAAGCCTCTCCTCCACGCACATGACTTCCGTACCGTTATGCAAACCACTATACTATCAAAACTTGACTATTGCAACTCACTGCTAATAGGCCTTCCAGCTTCCACAATCAAACCCCTCCAAATCTTACAAAATGCCATGGCTCGCATCCTTACAAACTCAAGAAAGACTGATCATATTACTCCCATATTACAAAACCTCCACTGGCTACCAATCACCTATCGCTCTCAATACAAAACACTTACTATCATACATAACACGCTATATAAAAATAACTCCCCCTGGATCGAAGATATGCCACACTTCCACCAGGCCAACCGTCCTACCAGAAACTCCCTTGCGGGCACCCTCCACACCCCTTCACTCAAAATTGCTCACCTCACAAACACCAGAGCGAGAGCCTTCTCCATCGCCGGCCCCACCCTTTGGAACTCCCTCCCCACCGAGCTCCGACTAGAACCTTCACTTAATCAATTCAAAAAAGGAATCAAGACCTGGTTATTTAAACAGGCCTATCCCAACGCCTCTCAACCCTAGCATTTGACTTCTCCTCAACACTCATTATTTCCCTCTCCCTAGTACAGTGTCCCCCCGCCCCCCTACACACCCTCCCTCCCTCACCACCCCATCCATTTTATGGCTTCCTGATATTCAGTCACCACCTCTCCTTCCCATCGCCACCACCTGCCCCCTTGTACAGTTCCTACCCCACCCCGCCTCCCCTATGCACTTCATCCCCCACCCCGCGCTACCCCCCACTCTGTCGCCTCTTGTATATAATTAATTTATGTCCAACCTGGTTAACCACATGTAATCTCATTTAATAACTGTGGCGCCCGTTGGCTCTACAGTAAAGTTGTCACCTTTTAACTTCCTATCCTTCCTCCATCTATCATTGTAATTTCCTTTCTCAGTTGTCTGTAAACCGACATGATGTTTTTTTTATGAATGCCGGTATATAAAAGTTATAAATAAATAAATAAATAAATAAATAAAAATACATTTAAAAAGCCACCTTTACTTGCCCTCTCCAGCAATTCTCCTACTCCTTTCCCTTCCAGGCCAATAGCACTCACCAGAAGCAGCACGGGCTGCTGAAGCTCTGTCCTTACAGTCCTCTTCCTTATCACCCACAACCAGTCACTCACACACACACACACACACACACACCCACCCACCCCCACCCACCCCCAATTAGACCCCACGACCAGTCTCGGTCTCTCTCACACCAGTCATCTTCTGACTAGTCTCTCTCTCTTATACGCACACTAGTCATCTTCCTGACCAGTCTCTCTCTCTCACACAGTAACGCATCACCTCCCTGACCAGTCTCTCTCTCAATCACACTCATGGTCTCTTATATACAAACTCTCAATCACACACAAATGCTCTTGCACCCATTCACACCAGCTCTCACCCAGGCTTCCATTCACACCCACACACACAAGCTCTCACCCAAGCACCCATTCTTAGCAGCTCTCACCCAGGCTTCCATTCACACCCACACACACAAGCTCTCACATAGGCACCCATTCACACCCACAGACACAAGCTTTCACCCAGGCACCCATTCACACCCTCAGACACAAGCTCTCACCCAGGCTTCCATTCACACCCACACACAAAAGCTGTCACCCAAGCACCCATTCACACCAGCTCTCACCCATGCATCCATTCACACCCACAGACACAAGCTCTCACTTAGGCATCCATTCACACCCACACACACAAGCTCTCACCCAAGCACCCATTCACACCAGTTCTCACCCATGCATCCATTCACACCCAGAGACACAAGCTCTCACTTAGGCATCTATTTACACCCACAGACACAAGCTCTCACCCAGGCACCCATTCACACCCCCACACACAAGCTCTCATCCAAGTACCCATTCACGCCAGCTCTTACCCATGCATCCATTCACACCCACAGACACAAGCTCTCACTTAGGCATCCATTCACACCCATACACACACAAGCTCTCACCCAAGCACCCATTCACTCCAGCTCTCACCCTGGCACCCATTCACACCCTCAGACACAAGCTCTCACCCAAGCACCCATTCACACCAGCTCTCACCCATGCATACATTCACACCCACAGGCACAAGTTCTCACTTAGGCATCCATTCACACCCACAGACACAAGCTCTCACCCAGGCACCCATTCACACATAGACCCACCAGCTCTCATCCAGGCACTCATTCACACACAGGCACACCAGCTCTCACCAAAAATGTCTTCTTCCTTCACTGCAGGGATAGGCTCCAATTCCGCCGTGGCTTTACTCCAGTGGGCCTGCTTTTTTCACCGCCACGGGAATGGGCTCCCATTATGGCCTCGGTCGGGGTCGGGTTTCCTCTTCGCTGCCACGGGGATAGGCTCCCGTGGTGGCCTCGGTTGGGGTCAGGTTTCCTCTTCACTGCCACGGTCCCGTGGCGGCCTTGCTTCAACGGGGTCGGGTTTCCTCTTAGCTGCCACGGGAATAGGCTCCTGTGGAGGCCTTGCTTTGTCGGGGTTGGGTTTTCCTCTTCGCTGCCATGGGAATGGGCTCTTGTGCCGGCCTTGCTTTGTCGAAGTTTGACACCGCTATTCCTCCTACCCTCAGGCTAGGTGATGCCTGCCTCACTGGCCAATCAAAGGCTTCCTCCCTTCTTCCTATTCCCACTGGCAGGTAGAAGGGAGGAGGCTTTCGATTGGCCTGCGCGGGGGCAGGCAGAATGAAGGAGGTTTCCCATTGGGCAGTGGAGGTAGGAAGAAAGGAGGCTTCCAATTGTCCCGTGGGGGCTGGAAAGGGGAGAAAGAAAGTACAACGGGGCAGTGGGATACTGGGAGATGCAACACACCTGCTGGTGTTTGGCGACACACTGGTGTGTCATGACACACCGGTTAAGAAGCGCTGCTCTAGTTCATCCTCTGTGTTCCCATAGATTACAGAGGCACTGTGTAGGGTACAAAGTCAACATAGGTTGATATTGTAGATTTGGACTTGAGTAGCAATTTTCTTATTTATGAGAGCTCTTCAAGTTCCTTTGTCATCAGCTGAAGTGCATAAGTACAGTTAATAGCTTCTGGGTATTCACAAATAATCTCCAGCTCAGTTCTTGCTTCACAAATGGCAGTCTCTATTGCTCTAAAAGCATCCTCTGTTGAATTTTCTTTCACAAATGAAAAATATGCCATTTTCTTCTGGCAGTGAACCAGTTCAGGAAGAAGTGACAGATCAAACCACAACATACCTGCACAAAGCAAAGGGAACTCTCCCCGGGTGTCACCTATCTCTTAACTCCCGCTGACACATGAAGAATGCTGTTCACATGGAAACCTCTTCCACGTCGCAACACTTTCCGAGTCTTGTGCTCCACTCTGGGGTGAATCAATTCCAGGAAGCCCTTTCCTGTGCAAAGGAAAGGGAATTCTCCCTGGGTGTACCCGCTGACACATGTTGAACCAGAACCGCTGTTCACATGGAAACCTCCTCCACTTCACCACACTTTGAAGGCTCGTGCTCCACTCTCGGGGTGAACCCATTTCAGGGAGCCCTTTCCTGCGCAAAGGAAAGGGAACTCTCCCCAGGTGTCACCTCTTAGTACTTGCTGACTCATGTTGAACCGCTGTTCACATGGAAACCTCCTCCACTTCGCCACACTTTGAAGGCTCGTGCTCCACTCTCGGGGCGAGCCCATTTCAGGGAGCCCTTTCCTATGCAAAGGAAAGGGAACTCTCCCAGGTGTAGCCTATCTCTTAGTACCCGCTGACACATGTTGAACCGCTGTTCACATGGAAACCTCCTCCGCCTCAGCCTTAAAAATTCTCGTTTGTATATCTGCTATGTCCACCAGATTTTAAAAGACCAGCGAGAGCTCACTAGACACAAACGGAACCACCACACTCTAGGGGCGAACCCATTCTAGGGAGCCCTTTCCTGCACAAGGGAAAGGGAACTCTCCTCGGTGCTCTTGTTTGAATATTTGCTACTACCACCAAGATCTGCACCCGCAGCAGCTCCACCCCACCCAGGCATAGTTCATCATGTTTCAGGTCCTAGCACATATGTTAGACTCCTTGGTCTGTGTTTCAAGACGGGTTGGGTGGACAGTATGCCCCAGTTGACAGTTGCGCCGCATGCAGGGGGCCCCGTCCCCCTTCACCCCACTCCCCTCTTCTTGAGTTCTATATGAGAAGCTTGTTTGCTGTTTGAGCTCTCTCAGAGTGTCTCAAATTTTTATTCAATTGCTATTGCTAGTTTGCTACAATTAATTTTCTATGCTGAAAAAGATATTTGTTCTTTTTTGCTACTGTGTCTGCCAGGCAGCCAGGCTTTTTTTTACTGCACTTTTTTTTAATTGAACTACTTGTTGACTATTGGTCTCGTGCCGGTATTTAGCCTTAGACAGAGTTTACTACCCACTTTCGGCTGCATTCACAAACAACCCGACTCTGAGAAGACCTGGTCCTGGTGCGCCAGGGGCCACTACTACCAGCCTAACACCATCTGTGGGCTGAGCCTCGTCTTGTCTTGCCTCCTTGTCTTTTCCCTATCAACACCACAGCGACCTGACTGCCTCAGCTCTGCCAGCCTGTCTTGTCCCTATCAAAACCACAGGGACCAGACTACCTCCGCTCTGTCAGCCTGTCTTGCCCCTATCAACTTTCTGCTACTCTACCTTGCTGCCATACACCAAATGACTCACTCTACTCCTTGTGGTGTTCTTGCCACTATCATGGTTCCTCAGTGTGTTGGTGCTAGTCTTTCTGCTGCTTTGTCCCTTTATCTGTGCCTTGTGGTTTTTTCTGACACCCTGTCAGCTTGCTATGTTCCCCCTTCATTGTGCTGTAGGATGTTGATGCCACTTGTCTTGCTGCCTTCGAGGGTTCATGCAATTGTTATCGGTGCTCTCTTTTGAAGTTGTGGTGTGTTTTTGACACTCTCGCTGCTGCTTTGCACCTCTGTTAAAGCACTCTTGCCACTCCTGGTACCCCTTTGCCCCTTTACAGTGCCTTAGGCTATTCATGCCACTTTGGTGCCACTTTGACACAGTCTAAGTACCTTGGAGCTCTTTTCTCATTCTGATGATTGCTTCCCAGAAGTTTCATCAGAATTGATAAGAAAACCCCAATTCTGCAGCCAAAAATAGACTGCAAATACTTTCCCCATTGACTAATAAATGAATTGTTTTTTTCCCCTATGAAACGATTTTGGGTCCCTGCGAAACAAAAAATGAAATGAAACAAATTTTTTCCTTCTGCACATTCCTAGTAGTTAATCCATCTTTGACTGAGGGATTTTATCTGATTGAATTAAAAAAAACAATATAATATGTCCTATGCCCAGAAAAAGTAAGCTAACAGGAAATTTATGTGGCAATTATAGGCTGATTTCAGGCTTACCTATGTTAGCAAAGCTCTTGGAAAAGCTTGTTTTGAGACAATTGACTACATTTTTAGATGACCACTAGGTTCTTAGTCTTCATCAATGTGGTTTGCGTAATCATAGTACTAAAACTGTACTAATTGCTGTGTCTGACTTTTTATTGAGTAAATTGGATCAAGGCCATAGTGTAATCTCGGTCTTTTTAGATTTGTCTTCGGCTTTTGATGTTGTTAATCGCATGGTTTTACTTGTTTGACTAGCCCAAATAGGGATTGAAAATGCTGTATATAATTGGTTTGTAACATATTTGTTAGAAAGAAAGCAACAGATTGTGATTGGTCATGAATTTTCGACTTGCATTACAATCCACCAAGAACAACTGGTTTGGCTTAGGCAGAATATGAATATTTTAAACAAATAAAAAATGACAGGAATATGATTGCATGTGCATGTGCATATGTATGTTGGGCTCTGTAAGTCACACCTAGAAGCAGCAGAAAACAAAGTTAGGCGTGTGTGGTGGACAGAAGGGTGTTGGTAGCACAGAGGTTTGAGGTACTGCTAGTGAAGTAACAGGCAGAGCTGGATTTAGACATAGTTAATAGAGGCATATGCCTAGGGTGCCAAATTCTGCCCAAAAACTGAAGTTCCTCCGCTGTTCTCACTTTTGGGGGCAACCTGTCCTCCCCCCAGCTCTCCACGCCTGGTCTTCTGCTTATGGTCGCCCTGTCTGTATCAGGGAAAAGATATATGTGTCTTTAGAGCAATAAAAGATGAAATGGATGTGCAAAGACATATGCCACTCAGAAGATGGAAAAAGATGACAGACACATATGCCACACACTTAGGAGAAATATCAGTGTGAGAGGGTTGAAATATGTGTATTACTTTTTATCTTATTTTTCTCCACTAAAAATATGTGCAAAAGTATAGTCAAGGGCGGTATGCTACACACACCATGCTTACATGTGAATATGTTTATTTTATATCCAGATGGTTGGTGTGTAACCTAGTGAAGGTATGCAAGGATCAGGAAGTGTGAGCAGGGCTGCATAACATTCTTAGCACTGGAAAAAGGATTCTTGTTGATCTGTGTTCTTCACTAAGTTTTATTTACCTGTTTCTTTATTCCAGGACTGGAAAGTGATGGGATACATCCTTAGCCTGACAGAGACATTATGTTCCATCAACTGCAGTTTGCCAGAGTTTCTGCCTTGCCAATGGGATGGCTTTACTAGGATTGATTGCGCTGACCATGGCTTAGATGCTGTCCCTTCCTTTTCTTCCCTACAGGGACAGAACATTACGTCTCTAGTCCTCATGTATAACCGACTCCGACTCTTGCACATATCAGCCTTTGCTTCCTTCCCAAACCTTATCCAGCTGAATCTGAAGTGGAACTGCCCACCCCAGGCAATGAGGAGTGATTTCTATTTGGGTTGTGGACTGACTATAGAGCCTGGGGCATTCATGGGCATGCAAAGTTTGGTGTACCTGGACCTTTCGGCCAATAGTTTATGGGACCTACCCTTGCTTCCTCCTTCTCTGCAGTACTTAAGCCTGACTCGTAACAACATTCTGACCCTAGATGCTAGTGCCTTCTCTCATCTGCAAAACCTGAGGGAGCTATATATGGATGGAAACTGCTACTACAAAAACCCCTGTGCCAAATCCTTGATGGTCTCCAATGGAACTCTCTCCTACCTTAGCAAACTCAAACACCTCTCTCTAAAGTACAATAACATGAGTTACATCCCTAGGGGCCTGCCCAGCAGCCTGATCAGCATCTATCTCTCCTATAACCGAATTACTCACATCTCCAGAGACAGTTTTAGGGATCTTGTAAACCTTAGGAATCTGGACATTGGTGGCAACTGCAGAAGATGTGATCATGCATCCAATCCTTGCATGGACTGTGCTGGATCCCTTCAACTGGATGCTGACTCTTTTCTCAGTCTGCAATACCTGGAGGGATTGGTGCTGAGGGACAATTCCCTCTATCATCTGGATCCTCAGCTCTTTTGCTCACTGGGGAACCTCAAGGTACTTGACCTAAGTGAGAACTTCTTGTACGATGTTATCAGGAATAGCACAGTCTTTGAACAATTTAAAAAGCTGGAAAGACTTTTCCTGTCATTTAATTACCGTAAAAGGAATATCTTTGATCGCCTGATCCTGGCACCTTCATTCCAACATCTAGAGTCACTAAAGGAGCTGAGAATTAATGGCCTCTTCTTCAGGACAATAGATGAGGAGAGTATCCAACCCCTGGCACAGTTGAGAAACTTTACCAGGTTGTTTCTGCAGCTCAACTTCATAAGCCAGATCCATCTGTCAGTCTTTGGAAATTTGCCTTCATTACTCCACATTGACCTGTCAGATAATGGAATCATTAGCCACCACCATAGGACAACTCTCCAAATTGCATCAACCAGAAAACATGCTCCACATTTAGCTGGCAGGCTGTCAAGATCTCCAACGGCTGATTTTACTTTATCAGTGGCATCAAGGAAAGCTCCTAGTGAGAGAAGGCAATTTTTTCAGGTCCCATATTTTTTGCCCAGCTACAGATTCTGCCAGAAAACCCTTAATTTAATGAGGAACAACCTTATCTCCATCATACCTGAAATGTTTGAGAATGTGACAGATATTGATTGTCTCCAGCTATCCTTTAATAGCATCAGCCAGACAGTCAATGGCCACCAGTTCAGTGGCTTAAACCACCTGAAGATGCTGGACCTGTCCCATAACAAAATAAACCTGTACTTCACTTCAGCCTTCTCAGAGCTACCTCAACTGGAAGCTTTGGACTTGAGTTACAACAGTTACCATTTCCAGATGGAAGGCATAGGTCATCAGCTGACTTTTATTACTCGAATGAAGGCTCTCTCGTTCCTGAATCTGGCTTATAACAAAATTGCCAACCGGATAACAACAGAGATGCATAGTGATTCCCTGCAAGTTTTGCTTTTTGCTGGAAACCTGTTGAACACTATGTGGCAGCATGGGGACTTGTACCTGAAGTTTTTCTACCACCTGACCAACTTGACCAAGTTAGATATTTCCAGTAATTATCTGAGAGTTCTGCTTCCTAATGCCCTTGCCAATCTCCCCAAAACTTTAAAGGTACTGATTGCTAAACAAAATCTGCTCTCTTCTTTCAACTGGACATGTCTAACATTACTCCCCAACCTGGAGGCTTTGGATCTGAGTACAAATAAATTAACATCTTTATCCAACACCAGCATCTTGCCTGCAACAAGTCTCCAGAAGCTGGACCTGAGTTACAATCGCATTGACCATATTGGTCGACATTTTTTCGCTAATGCAACATCATTGATTCTTTTAAATCTAAGTTACAATTCACTGCAAGAGTTGGATAAGGACTGGTTTGGCGAGTTTATGCAGTACCGCTTAGTCCTTGATTTGAGGAGCAACCCTTTACTCTGTACTTGTGATTCCACTTTCTTTGACTTCATCCTGAGCATCAATGTTCAGATTCCAGACTTGACAAACAAAGTCACCTGTGGCTCTCCTTACCATCTAAAGAATAAAAGTGTCTTCAGCCAGGATATGCATTTCTGCCCTGATGACCAGATCTCCCTCTGTTTAATCAGCATCTCTATGCTACTTATTCTGCTCCTAATGATAGCATCCACCCTGAAGCACTTCCTAGGCTGGGACATCTGGTACACATTCTACATCTCCTTGGCCAGTCTTTGTGCTCTATCTTCCAAAGCCAGTGGCTCAGAGCAATATGATGCATTCATTGCCTTTGACAAAGCCCAGAAAGACGTGGCTGATTGGGTTTATAATGACCTGCGGGTTCGACTGGAGGAGAAAGGTCTACGGCGCTTTAGAATATGCTTGGAAGACAGGGACTGGATTCCTGGGAAGTCTTTGGTGGAAAACCTCTGGGATGCAGTGTATAAGAGCAAGAAAACAGTATTTGTGTTGTCCCAGGTGCAACCAATCAATGGCCTCCTGCGGGTAGCCTTCCTGCTGGTACAGCAACGACTGCTGGAGGAACAGAAGGATGTGGTGGTGCTCATCCTTCTGGAAGAGATACAGAGAAGATCCCGATACCTGCAACTGCGGAGGCGCTTATGTAAGAAGACTGTCCTCTTCTGGCCCCAGGGCCTCTGTGGGCAGCAGTACTTCTGGGGTCAGCTGCGTAGGGTTCTGGAGAAAGACAACCGTGCATTCTATGACCAGAACTTTAGTATGGGGGTTCAGGACTAATGAAGCAGTGCTTTCTACTCACAGCAAAGTTCAAAGATCCCTTCAGACATCTGTAAGGGAGATAAGAACATAAGAACATGCCATACTGGGTGAGACCAAGGGTCCATCAAGCCCAGCATCCTGTTTCCAACAGTGGCCAATCCAGGCCATAAGAACCTGGCAAGTACCCAAAAACTAAGTCTATTCCATGTTACCGTTGCTAGTAATAGCAGTGGCTATTTTCCAAGTCAACTCAATTAATAGCAGGTAATGGACTTCTCCTCCAAGAACTTATCCAGTCCTTTTTTAAACACAGCTATACTAACTGCACTAACCACATCCTCTAGCAACAAATTCCAGAGTTTCATTGTGCGTTGAGTGAAAAAGAACTTTCTCCAATTAGTTTTAAATGTGCCACACGCTAACTTCATGGAGTGCCCCCTAGTCTTTCTATTATCCGAAAGAGTAAATAACCGATTCACATCTATCCGTTCTAGACCTCTCATGACTTTAAACACCTCTATCATATCCCCCCTCAGCCGTCTCTTCTCCAAGCTGAAAAGTCCTATCCTCTTTAGTCTTTCCTCATGGGGAGCTGTTCCATTCCCCTTATCATTTTGGTAGCCCTTCTTGTCCCTCTCTATCACAATTATATCTTTTTTGAGATCAGCGACCAGAATTGTACACAGTATTCAAGGTGCGGTCTCACCATGGAGCGATACAGAGGCATTATGGCATTTTCTGTTTTATTCACCATTCCCTTCCTAATAATTCCCAACATTCTGTTTGCTTTTTTGACTGCCGCAGCACACTGAACCGATGATTTCAATGTGTGATCCACTATGATGCCTAGATCTCTTTCTTGGGTTGTAGCACCTAATATGGAACCTAACATTGTGTAAATATAGCATGGGTTATTTTTCCCTATATGAATTACCTTGCACTTATCCACATTAAATTTCATCTGCTATTTTGATGCCCAATTTTCCAGATGACTAGCTGGGGCCATTTCTGTAAACAATTCCAGATGCTGCATTCATTTAAAACCTGGAAAATTCCTGGTTAGCCTTCAGCCAATCTCTGCCACTTCCACTTTTACTTGAGATGCCAGCTATCAGATATTTTTTGATATGGCTCCCATGTGGTAACCATGATCATATAATTGCCTCTCATAGGAGACAGCTTGAGCCTATTCTGATTTTGCTTTATTGCATCTATGTACTTGTAGTTACTGCTTTTCTTAGCAAAATTGCAACTATAAGGCCATAGAGGAAATATGGTAAAGCCAGGATCAGCACTGCCTGTCTACTATGACATGGAATTGTCTGGTCAACTTTAATGAAAGGCATGACAACAGCAATCTCTCAATCAATCCCAAACATCAAGGACATTTTGAGCCAGTCCTGGTTTTTCAGATCTCAAATGCATGCTTTTGAGATTGATAGTTTAGAGTTTTGTCCTGACAAATTTCAGAATGCATAAGGACAGGAGTTTATAAAGCAAACCCAGTCCCATGTGCTTAGGGGGCCAGCATTTGCTGAGAGTTATAATATAGGTAAAAGAAGAAGAGGAAAACAGGCTTGGGGCATGCCAGTCTCTTTCTTGCATCTCAGCTAGAACAGAACCGATTTTTTTCATGGTAGGTTCTAGAGGGGGCACGCAGTCCCTGTGCTTCAGCTTCATTAACCTGACAATGACTGCCTTACCCAAAGAACATAACGATTTTATTGTGAGGAGGAGGCACTGTTAATTGAAGATGACTGATCTTCAGCCTCAAAGGTACCCCAAATTGATGTGGAAGCTTTCTTACCAGTCACAGGGGGGGGGGGGGGGCAGTCGGAGACAAAGAAAAACACTCTGGCTCACAGCTTGGTATACAGACATGGCAGTTCTCCCTATGAAGAAATCGGGAGGGGGAAAAAGATTTGCAATGCAGCAAAGACCCTCCACCCACCACGTGATTATGCAGGAGCTTATGCATATTTATAAATGGGAGAGCATAAGACTGGGGAACAAGAAAAAAAGAAGGAAGCAAGACCTGGAAGCGAGAATAAAAACCCTAAGAGCAACCCTGCAAGCGAAAGGGGGACAAGGAGCAGACCAGCACTCCCTGCTATGAAGGAGGGAGAAGACCAGGTATGGCCAGGAGACCGGAGAGAGGAGACGCCCTGCTCAGGTGCGGAGAGTGACATGGACTCTGAGATGGTGAGGGAGTGAGAGCAAGCCCAGGTAGCCTGGCACATACCAGAGCCAGAAGCCTGTCTCCTTCCGGGACCACCTGCCCAGTCTGCCAGTATGAAGCCCAGGAAGCAAGCCTCTCCCCTGCCTACATTCTCCAGGCCTCCAACAAGTGTCTGCTTCAGAGGTGAACAGAGGGATATCGCCTGATGCTGGGATCAGGGTTAAGTAAGTTAGCCATAAGTATTAAAATTAAACAGGCTAAGGTTTATGGCATGTTGTTACCACTCATGATACAGAACTTTCTTTGGGGAAAACTGGTGCTTAGTGGCCAAGAAGTTAGAGACAAGAATCATTGCTATTTACTAAATGCTATATCTTGCCAAATCTGATAAATAAATGTCTGTTTCTGAGGAGAATACATGTTGTCTTTTCCTGACATAGGATCATGAAGTAAGGTGGGAGGGCAACTGGAGGTGTCCTGTAGCAGAAAGGTCCCTGCACCCCTAAACTTGCTTACAGGCCCTGTGTTGATTTTAAGTTCCATCTCCGAATGCTGCTGCCACTACAGAAAGATCGACAGCATTGCAGCCTGAGGAGCAGAGGAGGGAGGAGAGACAGAGTGAGAGGAGAGGCAGCTGTCACTTGACAGAGGTAAAGATAGGAGCTAAAGAAAGCTCTGCTGTAGTGCAATACGTTGGGTGGGGTGGCAAAATGAGAGATGGGGCTACTGCTGCTACTAAACAGAGTGGTGGAGGAGAGGGGACTTCTGGGGCAGGGGTGGGTGGAAGAGAGGGATGCTCACTGCTGGGCAAAGGGTGGGTAAGGGTGAAAGTGGGATGCAAGACAAATAGTGGGGGGGGGGGGGGGGGAAGAGAAAAAGAAGACGACCTAGGATAAGTGGTAGAGGGAGATGCAGGACCAGGAATGGGGAGAAATTCAGGGCAAAGAGTGGAGTGCAGTGAGAGAGGGATACAGATGAAGAAGTAGAGGGGAAGAGAAAGGAATTGCTGGGGGTGGGGTGGGGGAAGAGAAAGAGGGGGATGATGAGTAGGAGGGGAAAGAGAGAGGGGGGTGCTTTGCTGAAGCTGCCACCACCATAAGGACCAGTATACACTATTCACCAACCAACCTCATTTCCTTTATGTAATAATTCTTCAACCTCCAAATGTCAAGGAAACCCCTTGATATGTGGTTTGTGTGCGGTTGCTATTAATAGACCAACCACTCTGTAGCTGGCCTGTTTGAATAGCTCCCGTATTTTATTCTTGAATTTCCTTGTGCAACAATTTTCTTTTTAAATTTCAATTTTACAATTTCTATTCAATTGTCTGTGCTTTTGTTTTCCTGGTATGCAGTCTGGCCCACCATTCGCTTATCATTATCCTTTATTGGGCACTTATCTTGTCTTCAAAATGCTACTTGCTGCCGCTATTCATGGGTCCAGCTCTGCTTGCCCGACAATGGCCATGTTTCGGCAGCGCTCTGCCTGCTTCAGGGACCACTCACTTTAAAGACTTTATACGCGAAAATATATTTATGTGCTTTTCTGACGGTGGACCCGTATCACGGACACAATAGAGGTTTTTCCCGCGGTCCCTGAAGCAGGCAGAGCGCTGCCAAAACACGGCCGTTGTCAGGCAAGCGGAGCTGGACCCATGAATAGCGGCAGCAAGTAGCATTTTGAAGACAAGATAAGTACCCAATAAAGGATAATGATAAGCGAACGGTGGGCCAGACCGCATACCGGGAAAACAAAAGCACAGACAATTGAATAGAAATTGTAAAATTGAATTTTAAAAAGAAAATTGTTGCACAAGGAAATTAAAGAATAAATTACGGGAGCTATTCAAACAGGCCAGCTACAGAGTGGTTGGTCTATTAATAGCAACCGCACACAAACCACATATCAAGGGGTTTCCTTGACATTTGGAGGTTGAAGAACCACTATAAGGACAGCTGTGTCTTTGCTGTCAAAGGAGAAAGTGCTGTTTCAGAGCAGACACTGGTAAGTGAAAGGGGGGAGCCATAATTCTGTATGCTTGTCCCAAGTGCAGAAAAATTGATACCAGCTCTGCATCAGGCAGATACGTTTTCAGAGTATACGTACTGTGGGTCCCAGTTGGAGAAGGTGGAGTCATGCTCCACCCCCCAACATACACACACACACACACACACACACACACACGCACACACACACACAAAATGCATCCTAACTGCTGCTCCTTCCATATTCCTATGGGGTGCTGACACACACTGCCAACATGATGCTTCTTCTGGAGCATCTTCCTGCTTATGCTGCTTCACCCAGTTGCTAGAGCAGTGATCATGGCTTTCTGGCTGTCTCTTTCACCACCTCTAAGCAGCACTGCTGTGGCCTGACATCTTGCTGCTTCTGTGGACCATGCTGCTGGCACTCACACAGCCAATGTGGCAGCTTGTTTTCTTGGGGCCTGCTGCATGTATTGACCAAAGCTAGAGCCTGTGTGGTTTCTGTGACCTGGGTCCCCACTGCATGTGAAGCCCGAGTGCATCTCCTTTTCTGCCACTTCTGGGGCTCCGTGGGGCTCTATTCTTGCTTTTGGCCCACACCAGCTGAAGAGAGGGGGTGGAAAGGACCTAGAGGTCTGTGGGTGGGGGAGGGATTGGAAGTCTGCTGGGGAAGGTAAGGAGCTGGAGAAAACTGAAGATCTGTTGGGGGGAGGAATCTTGGAGATCAGGGGTGGGGTGGGAGAATTGGAGGTCTGCTGGAGGATTAAGTCAGAGAGAGGGAGGGTGGATGACTAAGACTGAGCTGGGGGGGGCACTGAGGGGAATGATTGAGACTTGGGGGAGGGAGGGGAGAAATGAGTTAGAACTGAGTTGGTGGGGAAGAGGGAAAGAACTGATTATTTAGTAGACACAGGCACAGAGGCAAACAGTTGGAAATGGAGGATTTCTAGCCTGATTACATAGCTCTTTGGTTATTTGTACCACAAACGTGAATTCAGCCTGAGCAGATGGCAGTTCTCCTTTCTACCACACACGCCATTATTGTGTAAGTTTATCATAGAGATAGAAATCTCATGATGACTTCTTCATATCTAAGGTTCCCAAGCCACAGGGCTTAACTTGTAAAGAAAAGAGAAGTGGAACTGTGGGCAGGGGAGGGAGAGGGAGAGGGGGGAAGGGAGGAGGAGAAGGACCAGGACCAGGTGTGACTTGTGTGAGGTGGAAGGGGAGAGGCCGGGTATGAACTCTTCTACGCATGCACATATGTGGGATCACACCCGGTAGGAGCAGGACTGTGGTGCTGACAGGCATTCGTCTCCCGTCTCTTCCCTCTTTCCCATCCTCTCTCATTGGCCTTTCAATTGTGACAGGAAATTAAATTAAGGCTCTGTGGTTGCTTTTATCTCAGAGTAAGCTGCTCCCTGCTTTGCTTTCTCTGGGGATGTGAGGAGGGTTGGGGGGGGGGGGGGGGAGGCAGTTCCCTGACACCACCAGCTCTGCCCATTTCTGCAGGGAATCGAAACTGGTTTACATACCAGGGGAGCCAGAACTGATTTACACAGCTGGCTCTACTCTGCCTCCTTAGGTCCTGGAAAAAAGATGTCAGAACGCCATCCTGAGTAGTCCTACCAGAAATTAAGCCCTGCCAAACCAGCTACTGAAATGGCCCCTCATCTAACCCTAATGTCATTTTCCTGAATGTGAGACAAAAGTGCTGCTAAAGCATGACACAGACACACATTCCCTGACATAATAAAGCACATCTGCCTTTAGAATGTCACATGTACCATTGAAGCCTCACTTTCAGGGATTTTGATTCCCAGCTGTTCACATGGAATTGTGGGAAAGGCCTTCAACTTTATCTCCACATCCTGGAAATCTTCTAGGGTGCAGCAGCCTCCTGACAGCCATTTTCTTACTAGGTCTTCTCACTGTCTCACAGTACAATGTGGAATTCATGGATTCTCAGGTATGAAAGAAAACTTCGAGGTCAATGTTCAGCAGTGTGATGAGTGGACAATTTATTGGATATTCGGTGGATCACTGCCACTTACATACTCTTCTATTCATTGCCAGATAAAGTTCTAATTAGCCAGATAAATGTAACCGGCTAACTATAGGACTGCACCCCAGTATGATCAGACTTAGCCGGATACATTACTTGGCTAACTGTGAATATAGGACTAGCCGCTCTGATGTAGGCTCCAGGGCGGGGCCTAGTTCCGTGGTGCGCCCTGATTGAGTTCCTGTTAAAAGGAAGTTCCTGGCCTCACTTCCTTGCCTTGGCAATCGGGTTGGTTTGTTCCTGAGATTGCCCTTGTTCGTGTATCTTTCTTGCTTGTCCCTAGTCTTGTTCCAGGATCCTTCTGTTCCAGTTCTGTTCCTGCTTGTTCCTGCTTCCCAGTCCTGCTTGTGCCAACATTCGTCTGTTCGTCTCCCTGGTCTTACCCCGGACTGACTTACTGGTAAAGACCTCAGTTTGTTCCTGACCTGCCTGCCTAAGACCTCAGCTTGCTCCTTGACCTCCGGCTCCTGACCCTTGCTTCGTTGACCATTCCTCGGACTGACCTCTGGATTCTGACCTTTGCCAGCCTGACCTTGTCCATTGATTCTGGCTCTGTCCCTAGCCTTGTCATCACCATCACTATACTGGTTCTCTCTGCTTCAACCTGTCTTCAGCCTCGAACCCGATAGTGCTCACCTAGTCTCAGTGGGCACACCGGACTTCCATTCTCCCAGGAGACCCTGCGAGGCCCACCTAAGTCCAAGTGGCCCGGGTCCCTACGGGCTCCTCCCGGGGGACCTCGGGCTTCCAGTGGTAAAGCACTACACCGCCTCTGTCTCCTTCCATGCTCCGCCTCCTAGGGCAGTCCCCGCACTGTTCCAGGACAAAGGGTCCACCCACGAGCGTAACAGTCTCCTACTCTCACAAGGTCCTTCTGCAGCTCTTTAAAAGCCACTGCTGTTTTAACAACTCAAAATAATTTTGTGTCATCTGCAAATTTGGTTATTTCACTCACTGTTCCTTTCTCCAGATCATTTATGAATATGTTAAATAGCTAGGTCCCAAGGCAGACCCTTGGGGCTCGCCACTATCTTTCTTCATTTGGAAAACTGACCATTTAGTCCTATGCTCTGTTTCCTGTCCTTTATCCAGTTACCAATCCACAATAGGCATAGCTAGAACTCTCAGGATTTCACCCTGAGACTCAGGGAATTTCCATCAGTTTCAGGGTCTCAGGGGAAACACTAGAAATCTCAGGGCCTCTCTGTATACAGCTCAGCCACTCCCCAGCTGTAACTTATAGGGGGTGGGAGCAAAGGGAGTGCTGTGGTCAGAGAGAGAGGAAGGGGAAATATGCTGGGATAATCTCTGGAGGTAAAACGGGTAATGGTGGTGGGCGGAAGAAAGAGAGAAACTGTGGGGGAATAGAACATTTTTTAATTATTGGATTTTTTTTTCATCAGATGTTTTGAAATATTTTATTGGTGTTTAGGAAATTTGGGATATTCTTATTCATTAACTGGTTTGAAACATTTATTCTTTTGGTGAATATGATTTTACTATTATGATTGATGTTTTATATTTCCCCTATCTAACCCACCCCCCAGCCCTTAACTAAACCCCCCATGACCTTTATTGAAGAAGTTACACCTGCCTCCGGGCAGGCATAACTTGCTGTGGTGTATTGGTCTATCCTAAGTATTCCTGGGTAGTCTCCCAGACAAGATCTGACACTCTGGGAGCCTGGTTACACAATACTAGGTGGAGAACCTTACCTGTGTCACGATCGGGTTCCAGAAGTCTCATCACATTGACATGGACAGCCGAATTGACGTGGCAAGGTGCACCCAAGCTTGAGGCACCCTTATCCATCACCATCTGGAAATGTTCTCAGTTCTTAATTATTTCGCAGACAACTATAGTCCCATGGGTGAGGTCATTTAGTTTACATTACATAAATAAAGTAAATTTGATGTACAGTGTAACTGCTTTAAAAGCTTAAAGGTTATTTCATTTCAACATCTTTTTTTTGTGTTGACTGTGAGCTTAAATTACATTAAACACATTCCATTCAAAGGGTGGCTAGCTGCTGAGGTACTTTAACACTTCTTGGACAGGGAAGGGATGAAGGGGATGAAAAAGCTGTTAATATGTCACTGAGATCACAGGAACAAGGAGCCATTAAATGGGGCAAAAGCATGCTGAGTGTCCGAAAGGGGATGCACCACACTGCAAGCATAAACACCCAGCTATAAGAAAAATGTAAAGGAATTTCATGTTGTTGTATGCTAAACAGAATACTCTGCCTGACTCCAGGGAGGTAGGGCCGCACATATTTTATCTTCTCTCTCAAACACACGTACAATAACACATTCATTCTCTCATACACTCCCGCTCTCTAACATACACAGGCTGCTTCTCCCTCACCCTCACAGATACATAGGCTCTCACAGGCACAAAACATACACAAACACACAAGCTCTCAGACAGACACACACATTGGATATCACACAGACACACACAGACACACAAACAGGCTCTCACTCATTCACATATACATACAAGCTCACACACATCATGGTCTCCTGTTGTTTTTGGACCATGGTAGGATGAGCTCCACCACGGCCCCAAGGGCCTCCTGCTATCTTCGGGCTGTACAGCCCACCAATCTTCCTGCTTGGGGGGGGGGGGGGGTTTGAGGGGAGGGAGTGGGTGTGCTGGGCCTGCTGAAAGGGGAGCAATGAATTAGGTGATCAAATTTGCAGATGACTCAAAAAATATTAGGTGTGTGCATTTTTTTTTTTGTTTCATCTGGTTTTTGTTTTTTTTTTTTGGGCGGGGGGGGATTTAAATTTCATTTGATTGTTTCATTTCTTTTTATAGGGTGATCCAAGAAATTATAGACCAGTGAGCCAGTGCTGGACAAAATATTTCGAAAGAGCAGAAACATCAAATTACACCCAATAATTAAAACTAATAAGGATTTAAAAATCTCCTGCTCTCCATACCTGGGTTCTTTTGATTTCCAGTCACCCTGAATCATAGTGGATTGGGGGAGGTAGGGCCGTAAAAATTGTATCTTCCCTCTCTTACACACACACACACACACACACACACACACACACACACACACACACCCAAACACAAACAATAACACATTCATTCTCTTACACACTCTCTCTCACACAGGCTCCCACAGGTACACAAACATTTACAAACACACTCACAAGCACACAGGCTTTCATAGATAGATTCACAGGCACATAAGCTCTCACACAGACACAAACACATAGACTCTCATACAGACACACACAAACACACATAGATGCTGTCACACAGACATATACACACATGCCCACATAGACATATACAGGCTCTCACTCAAACACACACATACAAGCTCACACACATACATACAGGGTCTCCTGTTGTCTTCGGACCGTGGTGGGATGAGCTTCACCATGGCCCACAGGCCTTCCTGCTTGGGGGAGGGGGAGCAGAAGTTGTGTGCGGGCGCATATACACAAAAATAAAAACACGGGCCTCTCCTTCTTCAGCCGCCAAAGGGTTAAGCTCCTCCAGTGGCCTGTGGCTTCTCCTGCTGCTGCCGGCCCACCACCTCGCCAGGTGTACCGCCCTGTGCAAATGCACAGTATGCATACCTGGTCACATTGGGCTTGGATACAGGTTCCACTCAAAATCCAAAATAGAAAAAATTCACATCTCCAACTCTACTCCTTAAGTCACCGCTCCTGCAAAGCAGAGAAAACCCTTCTCTTCCTGGTCAGGCTACCACTGATCACTCCTCTTGGGGAGAGGCAATGACCCCCAATCACATGCTCTAGGGGATTTTTATAGTTCCCTGAATCCTCCTACAAAATCGTGGAGTTAAAAACAAGGGGAGATTCCAAAAATACAAAAAAAACCCTTCCACTGCCTAACGATGGAAACATTTAAGAGAACCTTAGTGATAAGCAAAGCTGGGTCAGCTTCCATCTACTGAACCACCCTTTGGGGGATGGGTCAGCTCCTAAGTGACCAACCTTCTACTGGAACTTCCCATTGTTGGAATTTTCCTTAAAATATCCTCTGGGGAAAAGCTAAATCCCTTTACACCAGCATCTGCCCCCTACCTCTTTCCTCTCTTCCTTCAACATTTGTCCCCTACCTCTTACCTCTCTGCCCCAGCATCTGCCTCTGCCTCTTTGCCTCCTTTTCCCAGCATCTGTCTGCTGTCTCTTTACCCTCAGCATCCGCCCCTGCTTCTTTCCCATCTTATTCTTTCTCTAGCACACATTTCCTCTTGCATCTGCCTCCCTCAGTTTCCAGACTGAGTGATTGGAGTTCATCGTGTGGCTGCAAACGACTCTGTCCCATCCCTAGCAGCACCATGAGCATGTTCAAACTCATGGGTAGTAATCTTGCAATGCTGAAGACCAGCAGACAGGAAGTGCTGGCCTGTGAGTTTTGAACATGCTTATGGTGCCAGCACAGGTGAGACAGAGTGATTGGGAGCCTCAGGACAGACTCCTGCCAGGTCTTGTATAGTCTAGTGTGCAGTTTGTACAATAACTAGAGGAATGCTGCAGTGCCCAGCCACAAACACGCATACCTGTGAGAACAGTGATCTTCAATGTAAGGCCCATGAGCCAATGGCAGCTGGCAATTCTTGATGACCACAAGGTGGTGGTGGAAAAATTTTCAGCCAGTGTGTAAAGTAGAATGGAGAAGGAAAGGAGCAGAGACAAGCCAAAGCTCCCTCTCCCTTCCATACATGCACACAGCATCTCTCCTTTCTGCCTAGGTACATTGCCACTTCCCCCACTCCTCCTACTTCCATTCCCCCTCTTTACCTCCCTGTACTGGCACAGCCTCCTCTTTCTGGGTACACTTTGAAGAAGAGAGCCAGCATTGCATCAGTCTGGCAGGGTGTTGCAAGTTTACTGTGTGGGTGTGGTGAAACATAAAGACACACAAAGAGCAACTCCCCTGGCAAAATCCATTGCTTCAAGACACAAGGCCAGTACTCCCTGGGCAACTCCTCCGGCGGGATCTGCCACTTCAATACACAAAGCATTATCTTGTAGGTCCCCCCCCCCACAACCCCCGACTGGATCTGCTACTTAAAAAAACACAAAGCCATACTCACTCATACTCTGAGCATCACAGAAAAGATACTGGGATAAGCAGTGTTTATTATTAATGCTAAGTTATGTGACTCGGCTTTGCCTGTCATTAAAGAATTTCCCCTAATATTTTTCCATCATTAGCGGTGGGAGGGGTAAGCTCATCTTTCTGTGGGAAGGTTTGAGGGGACTATAAATTTCCCTCAGGACATGTGATCTAGATCATTGCCTCTTCCCAAGAGGATTGATCAAGAGAGTGAGGAGTTTGCTGTTGGTCTTTGACATCCTCCAGGTGGGCTGACCAAGAAGGAGATTCGCTGAGTGTTTGTGGATTTTGACCAGTTTCTGAAAGAAGGAAAACCCTTGGTATCCAGAAGGGCTTAATCATTGGTCTTTTTGCCCTAGCTACCAGTCAAAGGCAAGGGTGAGAATTTTTGAGATCTTTGGATATTCCAGTAGAATTTACTGGCCCTGGATTTGCTGGACTTGTGTCACCTTTTCTCAGTGCATGCTGGAATTACACTCAAGCTGTCCTACCCTTCAAGGGGAAGAGCTGTTGGATATGGAAGCTGGTGCAACAGGGAGGAGAACAACCAGGAGGAGAAAATTGAATTTTTATAGGTGTGATTGTGTGAATGAGTGAGTGCTGAGTTTTAAGACACACTTTTAATGTGATTTTGTGAGAATTTTGTTAATCAAGATTTGTGACCTCTCTTACATGTATGTGTAGATAACTATGTGGAATGCCATCATGAGGAATGGGTATGGGAATATGCCGATAAGGTTATCATTAAAGAGATGCAAGACAAACAATTTGTATGTAGTCGCCTGCATTATCCTGGAGCTATTGAAAGAAAGATCAGAGACATAAAAGTGGGGAGAAATGTCCACAAAGTTGGAGTCAGGTATTATCGGAGGGATGGTTGGTTGGATGGATAAGGTTCAAATTGAATGTCTTCTACCACATGGGGCCTTAGTAAAGAAACCTCACCTTGACTATTATGAACCTCTCCCACCAGAAGTTGAAGCGGGGTATATGAATAAAGCCTTACAGAGATTTTTTGTGGTGAATCACAGTTTAATAATTTGCTCCTATTCATGTGATGATGTTTGTTTAAATGTTACAGTGCTGCTAATTTGTTTCCAATATTGTTGGGATTCTGCCTCATTATGAGTTTGTTGTTGTGTGCTCTTTTTCAGTGACCATGATTCACAGCTCTCTTCAATCAAGTGGTATCTGGCTTTCAATCACCATCGAAGGGACAGATGCATAACCAGGGGTGCTGTTGGAAAGATGGACTTCAGTTGAAAAATGATGTTGAACCCATATTTTGAGGGTGGGAATGTTTATGTTTGAAATGCCTATATCTATACATATATTATTAAATAACATGAAGTTGATTGAAGTTATGTTCAAGGATACAATGTTAAATTATATTAACTAAACACTACAGATAATGTAGTTTAGTAATTAAAGTTAATTTAAAGTTATAATAAGGAAAAAAAATTTAAAAACCCATAAAAATATAAGAATTTCTATTGTGTTCAGTATATTTATTTGCCTCTGGTATCTACACTTTTGGGTTTTCCACTATTGAACTAAGGTTGTGATATTTTGTTGTACTGTTCCTATGTTTGGGTTGGGTTTCTCCATGTCTGGAAATTTGGTGTAGTCTTAGGCATGAGAGAGTGCTTTTGAGGGGGAAAAAGAGACACAATATATGTGTGTATGATGAGTAAATATGCAAGAGATTCTTGGAAGGGGAGGAGATATACCACTGATGTTGGAGAGGAGCAGGGGCTGCTATGCAGGAAAGCCTGGGAAGTAAGGCTATTCAGTCTCTGCTATGCATTTCCTATGCCCAGCTTAAACAGAGATATCAGGAATTTATGGAGATATATTAAACATAAATTTATGAATCTCCATAAATTCCTGATATCTCTTAAACAGAGATATCAGGAATTTATGGAGATTCATTTGAACTTTTATTTTTTTTCTGTTTTCTGTGAATTGTTTGACTTTTATTATGAATGTTTTTTCTTTTGTAAGCTGCTTGCAGCCTTGATTATTGGGTAGCTTATAAATATTTTAAATAAATAAATAAACTGGGTCTTTACTCTCAGACAGAGGAGGCCACTTCTTCAACTCAAAACTTTATTTACAGGCAAAACAAATAAACAAAGTCTTATTGTGCATAAACTGGAGATAACAGTGACCAACATAGTCTGGGCCACAGAATCAAAGACAGGTAAAATGAGGTTAATTTTGAGGGCTGGCAGATTAGCTGCTGGTGCACACAGGCTGGAGAACTGGACAGAACTGACTAGACATACACTTGGAAAAACACTCAGGATCTTCTGTTTCAAAGTCATACATTAACCCTTTAGAGACAGTTGCACTGAATACAGCAGGAGCTGTGAACATGCAGTCTGACCCCCAGTTGGCAGTATAACGGTAAACAAGAAAACTGCAGAATAAAGGTATGAACAACACAGCATTAGCAACAGAAACAGAAAAGCTGCTATGGAAGCTGGACAACAGTGAACAAAAAGAAAAACACCTGTGGAGACAGGACAGAGGAGAGATGACTGGAATACTGTAGAGGAGGGGAATCAGGAGAGAGTGAAAAAGAGAAGGGGAGGTTTTGCTAGATAGATGGTGCGATTGAGGAGCTGCATCACTGGCCGCAACATCAGAGGGAGAACCCCACCTCCCTCTATTCTTGATTTTAATGTTGGACCCTGAGGCAGGCACAGACGTGCCAAAAACACAGTCGTTGTTGGGTCTCTTTTTACAATTGTTGAAGTATATTTTGAAGTTTGTAATCTTTATATAATTTTTAAAAATTTTTTTTAAATATTAACAAATGATGGATATATGAATAAATGATTATACCAATGTAAGAGCATGCAATTTTATATAATAATATACCCACAAAAAAACTATTTATAAGCCCTGTTGATAATAATTGAGATGCAGTACCTCTACTTTATCCTGACTGACTGAATATATATGTGGGGTTTGCCTCTATATTTTGCACACCAGCTGCCATATTCTACTGTACTCAACAACAGAGTTCTATATCCTGTAGAGAAGCTGAGTCAGTCCTGCTTTTTACCCCATTATCTTCTGATTTTTTTTCTAAGAACAATAGAAATACATGACATCGATGGATGGGATAAAATTTAGGACTCAGCCAGAACAGATGATGTGGAGTCAACTGTCTGGTAACATTACCTTGTGCCCTGAGCTAATAATGGGGAGGCAGGAAATTCTTCCTGACTCAAACTTCGATTGGGAAAACCTTGAAACATCCCTTCTCTCCTGGATCATGGAACAAAATTCCTTCTTACGGTAACCCAAGAAATTCCTTCTTACGGTAACCCATTCCTTCTCGTATTATCTGAATTACTGACTTCCACAACACACCTAAGAAGCATATGTTTTTATTTCAGCACTACAAGCAACTTATTGAAAACGATGATTTGTAAAATCAAGATAAGAAGTAAATAAAAAGCACTTGTCCTGAATGCAGATTTTCCCTTTCTGCATGGGCCAGGGTTGCAGTGGTGTCTTATTCCTCTGGGCCATAGAATTTGTGTTTGTTTTGGTGGATCATTTGTACAGTACAAGAAAGCTGCTGTTGATGATCCAATGTTTGTTTGGTGGCTATGCAAATAAGCTGCTGGCATTAGTTTAGTTTCCACTAGACAGGTATTCATAGTACTAACATCACCATCATAGGCAGGCAGGCATGTTTCAATATGTTTATTCTCTAGACAGTGGAACCTCATGAGTGAGAGAGAAGAGCTGTCAGGGCAGTCTTTCATTCTGAGATGCCTGGATTAGCAGCTGGTATCCCTTTTTTTCAGAGTTCCAGTTTTAGTACTGGACCTTCCTCACTCTACCCCCTAACAGCCCTGATGCGTCCCTTGTATTTTTCTTACATATGGACACAAAAGCTGCATTCTCCAAAACAGTGATTCCTAGCCCTCTCCTGGAGACACACCTAACCAGCCTGGCTTTCAGGAGTCACATAATGAATATTTATCAGATACATTTGCATACATTGGAGATCTAGTGTATTCAAATCCATCTCATTTATATTCATTGTGGCTAACCTGAAAACTAGATTGGTGAGGTGTGCCTCCAGGATTGACTTGGAAAACACTGCTCCAAAATACAAAGGTGGTAATATTTAGCCATTGGCTAGCTTGCAAAGTTATCCGGCTAACTTTGGCGGGATATTCAGTGGTGCAGCTGCACCACTGAATTTACCCAAATATCTAAAATTACAATTTAGCTGGATAAGTTTATTTGGATAACTTTAGGACTACGCTATAGTATGACCAGAGTTAGCCAGATATGATATCTGGCTAATTCTGAATATCAGTTAGCTGGATAACTTATTTGGCTAACATAACTCCACCCCAGAACACCCCTATGTTATCTGGCTAAACTTTAGCTAGATAAGTGATGGAAATATTCAAAAATCATTTAGCTGGAATAGGGACCAGGAAGCACCTGCCCCCAGGGGGCAGAGCATTGGAGGAGACAGAGGCTAGGATGAGCTTCACCACTGGAAGCCCGCGGTCCCCCCCGGGAGGAGCCCGTAGGGACCTGGGCCGCTTGGACTTAGGTAGGCCTCGCAGGTCTCCTGGAGAGATGGTAGACAGGTGTGCCCACAGACAGGAGAGGAGCGTGGTCGGGTTCGAGGCTGGAGGTCAGATGGAACAAGGAAGACCAGAACAGCGTAGGCGATGACAAGGCAAGGGACAGAGCCAGAATCAGGAGACATGGTCAATCAGGCAGGGGTCAGGATCCGGAGGTCAGTCCGAGGAGTGTCAGCCAAAGCAGGGATCAGATGCCAGGAAGCAGTCCGAGCGTAGTCAATGAAGCAGAGGTCAGGTTCTGGAGGTCAGACGAGGTCACAGGCAGGCCGAGGTCAGAAGGCAGGCAGCAGGCAGAGAGGTCAAGGATCAAGCCGAGGTCAGTACCAGAGAGACAGCCCGAGGGTACTACCTGGGGAGGTGACAGACGAAGACAGGGACAGAAGGACGCTGGAACAGTAGGATGCAGGAACAACACTGGAACAGTAGGATCCTGGAACAAGGCTGGAACAAGACTGGAACGAGAATGGAACAAGACTGGAACAAGGCTTAGCACGCAGTGACAATATAGCAATAAGCTGATCCGATTGCCAAGGCCAGGAAGTGGAGGCAGGAACTTCCTTAAGTAGTTCCTTCAATCAAGGCGCGCCGCAGAGCTAGGACCCACCCCTGGAAGGCGCCGAACTCTGGCGTGTGGCCTGTTGCGCAGTGGAAGGCCCATTGACAGCTACCACGAGATGCCAAGGCCTGGAAGCGCTTGCGTCTGCTGCTAGGGAGGCCAGCCTGGGACCTGCAGAGGAGCCAGAGAAGTGATGCGGCCCATGCGCAGGCCGGACACATACGGGGCGCGCAACAGTACCCCCCCCCCCCTTCTAGGCCTCCCCCCTACGCGGCCATGGCTTGTGAGGGTGACTCGGTTATTTACATTTTCGAACAATAAAAGGACTAGGGGGCATTCCATGAAGTTAGCAAGTAGCACATTTAAGACTAATCGGAGAAAATTCTTTTTCATTCAACGCACAATAAAGCTCTGGAATATGTTGCCAGAGGATGTGGTTAGTGCAGTTAGTATAACTGGGTTCAAAAAAGGTTTGGATAAGTTCTTGGAGGAGAAGTCCATTAACGGCTATTAATCAAGTTTACTTAGGGAATAGCCACTGCTATTAATTGCATCAGTAGCATGGGATCTTCTTAGTGTTTGGGTAATTGCCAGGTTCTTGTGGCCTGGTTTGGCCTCCGTTGGAAACAGGATGCTGGGCTTGATGGACCCTTGGTCTGACCCAACATGGCAATTTCTTATGCTCTTATGTTCTATGAAAGGTCTTCAGGAGTTCCTTATCAAGGATGTTGTGGGAAGGTTCCCATGAGTTCTCCTTGGTCCCATAACCCTCCCAGGCTAGGAGGTACTACCATTTCCCTCGACGCCATGTCGAAGACCTCTCTTACCTGAAGAGATGTATCGGGTTCTGTAGAGACCTGTGGAGGAGAGGGGACTCTGTGTGAGGGCCAGGAGAGGACCAAAGACTTCAACAGTGACACATGGAACGTGTTATGGATACCCATGGCACGAGGTAGCTGGAGTTGATACGATACAACTCCCACTCTTCGAATCACCGGAAATGGACCAGTGTATTTAGGAGCCAAGTGATGAGAGGGAAGTCTCAGTCTTATGTGTCGAGCACTCAGCCACACCTTTTGGCCAGGACGGAAGAGTGGAGCGGGACATCTATGGGCATTAGAAGTATGCTTGGACCGTCCAGTGGCCTGGGAAAGGTGCTCTTTAATTAATTATTTATTGAATTTTTCAAATAATATACAGAACAAATTTCAAGATTTAGACAACATATATCAGGATTAACAATATAAAGAAAGAATTTTATCAAAAGAAAAACTGTTTTTCCCATGTGTCCTTGTATATAGGAAGTTGGGAGATCCAAAATGTAGTTAAAGCAGATATACTAGGAAATACAATCAAGTATAATTTACATATTGCTTCAAAATTAACCAGTGCCTTTACTTTTATGCCATCCTACTCCCTTGGAAATTACTTAGAGTGGGACTCGAGCTAGATTCGCAGTTGTTCTGGCTCTCTGAATATATATTGTGAGTTCTGATAAGTAATCAAACAATAGCATGGATATCTGAGCATATACTTGGCCCCTCTCGCGAGAACTTCTTCCCTCATGGCTATGAATCTTTTCCTTTTGATCTGTGTGTTCTTAGTTTTATACGGGAATATTTTTAATGGATATCCATAAAAGTTTAGATGTTGGTTGAAAAGAAAGTTCTCAAGATTACGTTTCTGTCTGACGAAGTAGCAAACTGGACAAAAAGAGTAGCTCTTTCTTCCACAATTAACTCATGTGATTTTTCCAATATGGATGTAAGGTCAAACGAAAGATTTTCCTTCTAATCTTGTTCTAGGTTTCTCCCCGTGTCAATTTGAGGCAAATAATATATTCTGACAATCGTAGGCATTGCCTGTTCAGGGATTTTAAGCAAGTTCTGTAAATAACTCTTAATTAATTCCCAGTGAGATAATAACCTAAGCTTAGGAAAATTGAGTATTCTTAAGTTATTCCTCCTTAGATAATTTTCAATATTTTCCATTTTTGTCATCTGGATATTTTCAGATTTAATCAAGTTCCCTTGAATTTTTTCTAATTCTGCTACCTTTTGTTCAATTCCCTTGATAGAAGCTTCCATATTTCCAACTCTATTTTCTATGTTCTGATGTTTCTCAATACTTTCTTTCACCAATAAAGTTAAAGAAGTAATCAACTTTTCCATCAATGATATAGCTTTCAGAATTTCTGCTAATGTTACTTGACTATTGGCCTGTGGGTGATAGGCCGATGTGAAACTCAGGGCAATATTAAACTTTTTACACAGGGAGCGCCAGTACTTGGCAGCAAACTGTGGTCCTCAGTCGGATGTAATCTCCTTGGGGAGTCCATGGAGATGAAAAATGTATTTCAAAAACAACTTGGCTAATTCTGGGGCCAACGGAAGGCCCAGCAAGGGAATAAAGTGACCCATCTTCGAAAAACAGTCAATGATGACCCAGATTACGGTATTGTTCTGGGACAGAGACAGGTTTGTAATACAGTCCGTTGAGATGCTGGACCATGGCTCGGTAGGTGCTGGAAGTGGTTGGATAAGCCCCAAGACTTTCTGGTAAGTGGCTTCTGTTGGGTGCAGCTGTTCTTTCCTCCAGCAGAGCAGCTGAAATCTGCTCAGGACCCATCTTCCCGTGCAGGGGATCCAGTGTGGAAGGCGCGCCTGGGCTCAGAGATGTCTCAACGGCCAGGGGGCTCAGCGTCTGCTCTCCGCTGAAACCACCAGCGGCCCCTCCCTCAGGCAGCGTTTGCACCAGCCTGGCAAAGATTTCCTCGATCCAGGGCTGCCTTGTAGTTGGAATCAGAGTCGAAGTTATCTCTCTTATTTTTGCTTTACACTTTGTGTGGGGCATATTGCCAACGAAGCTTTCAGGTAAATATATGTATTCAGGAAATATAAGCAAAAAATAGAAATTTAGCTCCGGAGCTCGGCGTCAGCCATTCATTTGTCAGCGGCCATCTGGAAAGGCGCTCTTTAACTTGATTCCACACTTGACAAATGGTGTGGGCCATGGATTGCACCGCTGGAGAAGGAACAGTCAGAAGAACTGGAAGAGGCAGCCGAGGTTGTCGTCCGAATACCATGGAGAATGGAGAACCATCGGTGGCCACAGTGACTTGGGTATTGTGCGACAGCTCAGCCCAGGGAAATAGATCAGACCAATTGTCCTGCTGATCATTCACCTAGGAGCGGAGGAATGTCTTTAAGGTCTGATTGGTCCTTTCAGCTTGACCATTGGTCTGTGGGTGATAGGCCGATGTGAAACTCAGGGCAATGTTAAACTTTTTACATAGGGAGCGCCAGTACTTGGCAGCAAACTGAGGCCTCGGTCAGATGTAATCGCCTTGGGGAGTCCATGGAGATGAAAAATGTGTTTCAAAAACAACTTGGCTAATTCTAGGGCCAACAGAAGGCCCAGCAAGGGAATAAAGTGACCCATCTTCGAAAAACGGTCAATGATGACCCAGATTATTGTATTGTTCTGGGATGGAGACAGGTCTGTAATAAAGTCCATTGAAATGCTGGACCATGGCTCGGTAAGTGCTGGAAGTGGTTGGAGTAAGCCCCAAGGCTTTCTGGTAGGCAGCTTCTGTTGGGCACAGACAGGACACGAATCCACATTGTTTCGGGAGTCTTGCACCATGTTGGGTCACCAATAATGTCTTTGTAACATCTCTAGGGTACTGGCACGACCCGGGTGTCCTGCCAACTTGGAATCATGAGCCCATTTCAGAACTCGTTCACGTAATTTACGTGGATCGATGATTTTTTCCAGTAGGATCTGTAGTGGTCACGGCAAGGGATACGCAGGCAGGATCTATGATGTAGGTAGGGACTTCAGGAACATCTTCAGGTTCGAATGATCTTGACAATGCAGTTTCTTGGAACCTGGGCGGAAACATAGAATGAAGTTGAACCGTTCAAAGAAGAGCATCCATCGGGCTTGTCGAGGATTCAGGAGTTGAGCTTCTTTAAGGTGCTCAAGGTTCTTATGGTCAGTGAAGATGATAAACTTGTGTAGGGCCCCTTCCAACCAGGGATGCCACTCTTGGAGTGCCAACTTGACTACGAGGAGCCAGAGAGGTGAGCAGGCCCGTGTGCGGCCTGGACGCGAACGGGGCACACAATAGTGGCACTCAGGAGCCTTCTGTGAAGGTGTCATATAGCAGTGGTTCCCAAACCTGTCTGGGAGGACCCCCAGTCAGTCGGGTTTTCAGAAAATCCCCAATGAATATGCATGAGCTAAATTTGCATGCACTGCCTCCATAGAATGCAAATTTTATCTCATGCAAAGTCATTGTGGATATCCTGAAAACCTGACTGGCTAGGGTCCCCAGGACAGGTTTTGTAACCTCTATCATATGGTATAGCAGGTTAAGGCTGCATGTTAAGCAGGAATGCTTGGAAGCAATCAGAAAATGCCTTTCTCCTACAATGCATACTGAGCCAATCTCAGAGTGACCTAGGAGTCCTCTGTTGTATGGTCTAACCAAACCCTTTAAAGAACTTCATAAGGTCGATGGGTTGAGATGCCTTTTCATTGAGCCAATGTTGGAATAAGCCAAGGATGTTGCATTCCATGAACTATCTGAAGCAAGGAAGAATGTGATCTTGAAAGTTCATCTGTTACACCATTTTTTGATAATTCTTATGTTATTCCAATTAAAAGTATCATAACCTACAAGGACTGCAATGTTCTCCAGAGCCAATGCGCTTTGAAGTGCCGAAAGGGGGGAATATAAATCAAATAAATAAACAGAATTCCATCATCTGAGAAAGAGAAGATCTGAATAGTGTACTACCTGAGTCTTAGGGGCCGATACAATATCTGGTGCTGAGCTCAGCATGCTGCTAAATGCTCAGCTGGACGCACATTTTGGACGCGCTAGATATACGCCCAATGCAATATCGGGATTAGCGCGTCCAAAATGCGTGTCCATACCAATGCATAGCTAATAGCGCTCATCACATGCAAATACCATATTGATGAGGCTATTAGCTAGTTCTCCTGATGTAAAAAAAAAAAAAAAAAAAAAAATGTGTACCCGATGCACACATTTTAATCCTCAAAAATTAACACTAGCTCAGAGCTGGTGTTAAGTTTTGAGGCACCCCAAGCCATACTCAGAGAAGCAAAAAATACAGCTTTTCTGGGGTTCCTCCTACTTAATATCATTGCATACTAAGCAGGAATGAACCACAGAAAGCTGCAACATGAAAAAAAAAATCTTGTCAGCAATCAGATTAGGAAAAGGGAAGCTTAATTTACGAGCATCCATTTTCTTAACCCATGGCTGTGCATGGGTTAGGAAAATAGATGCTCAGAAAATTGAGTGTCTGTTTTCCTTACCTGTGCACAGTCACTTCTCCTGGGTGCTCGATGCCATGGACACACTAGATATGCACAATTTATCCTTTGCCTGTACCTTTTGGTGTGCCAGCTCATTTGAGTATTACATCGAGCGCCCAAGAGCGCGCATTCAAAAAACATGCATCTAGGTTGGACGCACATTTTTTGCGTGCATGATATTGCATTGGCCTCTTTGAGGGCTGAATATGATTATAAACATTTTTGTAAGAATCTTAAAGCAGTTCTGTTTACCAAGGCATTTACTGTTTAACAGACCTATTTGGTTTATTCCTTGGCAGTTTGGTTTGGTAATGTTTACCAATATGTACTAGTGAAATTTATCTGAAAGTAATTTGCCTTCGGCTTCCAGTGATAAGGTGAAATCTAAATGCATTTTACATCTGTTATTTGGAACTCAGAATTTAAGATAATGCGAGTAATAAATCTTTTTTTTTAAATTAAATTCCTGCTTGTACTCTTAATAATTAAAACTGCACTAGGATTGCTGAAAACTAGCAGCAATGTGGAAGGAAGTAGCTCCTGCACTGGTTTCTGTCCTTTAGGTTAGCTCGGTTTGTATTACAGATGCCTTGCCTTTCAGAAAACAGACCGGCACTGCTGAGAAATCTCCGGGGCAAGACATTCCAGGAACTCCCACTTCCTGGTTTAAAGGAAGGCCAAGAAAAGTGTCCGAAGGAGGTTGATTGTGGAATGGAATGAAATAAGAGTCCCCGCCAACCCCTCCCACTCCCTCTGCAGCGCTTAAAATACTGCGCTGGCTTAGTGCTGGAGATTCAGACTGCACGCCGGACAGCACGATGAAGGCAGCAGCCAGCATCAGCCTCCTCCTGGCCCTGCTCACCCTCCTCGCAGACTCCTACCCTGCCACTGAAGGTGAGTGGACGGGCTGATGTCTTTAGGACTCTGGGAACTGTGTCTTCCATCACCTGAATTTGAGGGCCCCTCATTTGTGGCTTTATAGACTGAGACTCCTGAGCTTTTCTGTATCTTAATTCAGCCTTTGCAGTTGCTAATGTCTTTTATTGGATTGCGATAAAACCAATTCAAAGAAGTTGTAGCACGTGAGCTTTCCAGAACAGGTAGTTTCCCTTCTTCAGATGTCGTCCTGTCACACTGTGAGATGAAAATTGGGAACACAAAAGTGCCTGAGCTACAGTGACCCCCTTCCTTCTCATGGCAGTGAAACCACAGGGTCCTTCTGGAAACCTTGCCTCCCATTATAGGGCATGGTCCAGTGGGATTTGCTAGAGACTGGTATCCATACTTCCTTCCCCCTCCTCTCCCTGCTTATACCGAGCTTGCAATTCTCTCAATACTGACCTGAGTGAAAGCAAATCTCAGACCCAAACATTTTTGCATGATGGTGCTGGATATTGCCATGCAGGGGTCCGACCAGCCTGTCTAATGTTGCTGTATACTTTTCTTTGTAGTGCTTAGTAACTAGGCTGCAAGTATACTTTTAACTTCGGGACTGGTATTGTGCAGTATGGAGTGGTTCTGGTAATATCTCTAACAGGACTCCAAGGTTCCAGGTCCTAGGCTGTACTTTCTGGAATGTTCGGTGCACATTCTTTTGAAAGGTTCCACACCGTGCTGTTTTTTTCTAGAAAGGAAGGTGCCGGTACTCAGATGCAGAGCCATTCTTGGGGACATGAGGGAATCAGGGTAACTACCCAAGGCCCCATGCCTGATGGTAGCCCCATCACCTGCAGTGGCCTCAGAACTCAGCATTGGTGTCATTCTTCCCTCTTCCTGTCTTGCCTTCTACTGGCAGGAGGTGTGAGAGAGCACTGCTCTTGTCTGGTGCTGTCTCCTCTACTTCCATCATGGCATGGGATAAGGACCAGTAAGGGGGAATGGAAGACAGAAAGGGGGGGGGGGGGAAGCACCAATAAGAAGTAAGGGGTGAGAAAGAGAGGCAACACCAGTCCTTTTCTCTTTCTTTTCCTTCCCTTCCCACGGGTGCTTTTTTCTCCCTGGACTCTGCCTCCTCCCCCACCCTCCCCCCATCTAGTTAACTCACTCTTTAAAAATCCTTTCCCCTCAACATACAGACACACACGTGCCTTCCTCTCTCCCCTCTCCCCTCTCCCCTCTTTCCTCTTCACTCCCAAGCCCCGTTGGTTCTTTTTCCTCTCACTCTTTCTCCCCTACTGGTGCTTCTCTCTCCCCCCATGCACATTGGTGCCTTCCTTCCTCTTTTCTTCCCCCAATGTACACACATTGATACCTTCCTTTCTGCCATTTCCACTCCCCATGTTTCTCTCTTTCTCTCTCTTCCCAGGTGATCTTACCCTTTTCCACCCACAGGCATCAGAAGAGCAACTGGTATTTCTTACCTGTTGCCTCTCTGTCCACTGCTATCTGATGTCTGACCATGCAGGTCCCATGCATTCAGATGGTAGATAGCAGCCAGCAGATGAGGCAGTAGCAGGTAAGAGCACTGCTCTCTTAGGCCTCCTGCCAGTGGGAAGGAGGAAGATAATGCCATGACCTCTTTGGCCGGTTGCAGGGGACAGGGTTAACTTGGGGATGCAGGGATGTCGCCTCGTTTTGTCCTTCCTGACTGTATCTCTCAGCCTGATGCTGGAAGAAAAAGCCCTGGTTCCATATTAGCTCCTTAGATTCCCCCTAGGGTTCTAGGTCCTTCCCTGTGATCTTGGCAGGGCCCCATGTTTATTGCTCACTCAGATCCTCCAGGCTGAGAAGCTTTTTGAGGAGTGGTTGGAGGATTTTTCTTTTTCAGGATAAGGTCTCATCATGATATTGAAACATTACATCTTAAAATGCTTCTCTTTTCAGAACATCCTGGAGTGTGCCCAATACCAAAAGACATGGAACTAGGGAACTGTGATCACCGCTGTAAATCTGACTCTGATTGTGCAATGCATATGAAATGCTGCAAGACAGGATGTGATGGACATTTATGCCAGCTTCCTAATGGTGAGGACCACTTTTAGCATATGACAGGCTGAATTAATAGGGCAGGAGGGGTAAAGAGCAATATGAGGGAGGGGAAGAAAAAAAGATATCTTACCAGCTCAGTTAAGGGAACCACGTCCGATGCTTAGAAGTAAAAGTTACAGTTCAATATTTAAACCTTAAACCAGTGGATCCTTATCTGGTCATGAGGCCCACTGGATAAATGTGTTTTCCAGGTATAATCATTGTGGATATTCTAAAAATCTGAGCTTGTGTGAGCCTTGAGGACTAGGATGGGAATGACTGCCTTAGTCTGTACTTTTCTGTGGCCCTTGGGGACCAGGGTTTGACATCCCCATGCTGTACCAGAGTTCCAAACAAATATGAAGCATGTAGAGATGGAAGTGAGGTCATCGTAGCAAGAGGCTGGTTTATGACCATTTTATTTGGTGGGCCAGGAAAGAGTGGAGCAGGCCTCGGCAGCAGTGGTTCATGTGGCAAAGTAACTGAGTGAGGTGCGGACCTGCCCAGGTGAAGGAGTACTTGCAGTGGAAAAATACAGTCATCTGATGTTGAGTCAAGTTATGGGAAGCACCACAAGCTGAGCAGGGAGATGACCATGGGAGTGGACAACAGAGGGGAGGGGAATGATGGTGCCAGTAGCAGAAGGGAGGATAAAGATGATAGAGAGGCCAAGAATAGTGGGCATAAGATGTTGTGCTTGGGCAGGATTGGAGGTGGTAAGATGTCTTTTGGGAGAAAAGTGCATTTGGCTGAGCAGGGAACTGCAGGTTTTCCTGTAGCTATGGACTTTCCTTAAATCTACCAGTGGGAGAGAAGAGTGTTTGGGCCTGGCAGGAAGTCACAAGTTTTCTGGTGGTCTCAGGCTGCTCTTAAAGCCACTGGTTCTTCAGCACCACACAGCACTTGGCTATGAATATAAAACGAGGTAGATTTCTGTAAAGGCTCATTTTAAGTCTCCTGTGTTGTTTAAGGCAGGGGTGCTCAAACCAGTCCTATGGAGCCCTCCCTCCAGCCAGTCGGGTTTGCAGGATATCCCTAATGAATATGTATGAGATTATTTGCATGCACTACCTCCAGTGTATGCAAATATTTCTCTTGCACATTCATTAGGGATATCCTGAAAACCCAACTGGGTGGGTGGGGTGTAGGACCGGTTTGAGCACCCCTGGTTTAAGATATGTGATTTATGCATATCAGTGTGGTGATTGCCTACTGTCATGCAAAGGTCAGAAGTAGAGCAGTGACTTACCAAGTTTCACAGTTGTGGGAGCGACGATGCAGGAGTAGCTTTCAGGATCTTAAATCACCAGACTCAAGTCAGGAATGAAATAAATCCACAAGAAACCAGAAAAACAGGAGCCACTTTCATTGTTCCAGAGGACTTAGCTAAGAATCTTTGCTGGTGCCAAACTTCCTGCTATCTTATCAGCAATCTGATCAGAGAACAAAGGTTACGGGGACAGAGTGGAGCCCAGAGATGGAGGAGTGGGGTAGAGCCTGCTGTGGGGAACTAACAAAGCCTGGCATGTGCAACCCTTACTGTATAAATAAATCAGAAAACTCTCTTTTCGATCAGTGATACTGAAATACCACACCAAAGCAGGATATATTCAAAATATCCACTTTCTTGTTGCTTGACTCTTTGGATTCATATATTTGTGGCTTTTCACAACATTTCCTTTCTTGTGTGTTTCTTATAGCTCTATAATTTGTGCAATAAATGTTGTGCAGCTTTTATTATGGTCATGCAACATGTCTTTAAAATCCTGCTTTCTCTCTCTTTTCTTCTGAGCTGTGTGCAGTCATTCATGTGTAAGTGTGTGATGCTCACATGGGGCTTTTTTTTTGTGGGCCTGGAAGTTTCCTCCTGCTTCTTTGGGCTTCCAGCTCCCAAACCACCTAGCCCAGTCATTGCAGAGATAGTTCTCAGCTGTGGTCCATGCACCTGCACTCATTCCAGAACCCTGCAATTATGGACCTTAACTCCAGTTACTAAATCCAGCTACAAGGTCTCTCAAGAAAGATTTCTCGTTACTACTTTTATTGGAAGGCATGGGGGTAATTGCACAGAATGGCAGCTACTGCCCTTAACAGAAGGCATAGAGTAACCTGCATGAAACAGCAGCTACTATCATGAGCAACTCACTGGGCAGACTGGATGGACCATTTTGTCTTTATCTACTCTCATTACTAAGTTACTATGTATGTTAGGTTAGGCGATCATGAGATTGGAGGCAATGTCCTATTGTGAATTGGAAACTGGATAAAAGAAAACAGAGGGTAGGACTAAATGGTCAGTTTTCCAAATGAAGAAAAGTCATTAGTGGAGTACCTCAGTGGTCTGTACTGGGGTCTGTGCTATTTAATATATTCATAAATGATCTGGAGAAAGGAATGAGTGAGGTAGCCAAATTTGCAGATGACAAAATATTTTTTTCGAGTTTGGGACAGCAGCAGATTGTGAGGAACTGCAGGAAGACTGGGCATTTAAATGGCAGATGCATCATGATGTGGACAAGTGCATAGTGAATAGGGATGTGAATCGTTTTTCAACGATTAAAATTATTGTCCGATAATGTTAATATCGTCTTAAATCATTATAGAA
Organism: Rhinatrema bivittatum; assembly: GCF_901001135.1. Classification (NCBI taxonomy): domain Eukaryota; kingdom Metazoa; phylum Chordata; class Amphibia; order Gymnophiona; family Rhinatrematidae; genus Rhinatrema; species Rhinatrema bivittatum. The sequence continues at coordinate 194,216,210 of NC_042618.1, read as the reverse complement.
CACAATACAATAGAAATTCTAACGATTTATCGTTAAAAATCGTTAAAAATCGTTAAATCGTGTTAGTGCGCACTAACTGTAGTGCGCACTAACTCCCGTTAGTGCGCACTAACAGAAGATGATACAAATTGACACTTTCCAGGTCACTGAAGGTCAGTTAGGAATGAATATGTATTCCTATTGGCTGGCTGCCCTCTTATCTATTGATATTACCAAGGTTCACACTGAGGTGATGGTTGGGGGGATGGGAAATGGAACCAGAAACTCACGAACACCAACAGAAAATGATACAAATTGTTGACACTTCCCAGGTCAGTAAAGGTCACTTAGGAATGAATATGTATTCCTATTGGCTGGCTGTGCTCTTATCTATTGATGTTACCAAGGTTCCCACTGAGGTAATGGTTGGGGGGATGTGAAATGGAAACAGTTGGAAGCTTGACAAAAAAAGTAACGTGATGATCATCACTCATGTACTAGAACTTGTTTGTTTATTATTTTTGTTAGCAGGCATGTGAAATGCTAGTGCATGTTGAATTTGCCAATCACTGTGCATTTTAGAAAGGTGGTCCTGGCTGGAACTACACAGTTCAAATATATGTGGTAATTGATTGTTCGTAAGTGTATTTTTTAAGTAGCCACACTGGCCACCAGATCACGGATCATGGAGAGCTGCATCCCTGCTCCCAGCCAGTCTGGGGCTGCCTCTCCCAGTCATCCATGGAGGGCTGCAGCCCTGCTCCCAGCCAGTCTGGGGCTGCCTGTCCCTGTAATCCATGCAGCGCTGCATCCCTGCTCCCAGCCAGTCTGGGGCTGCCTGTCCCAGTAATCCATGCCGAGCTGCTTCCCTGCTCCCATCCAGTCTGGGGCTGCCTGTCCCAGTCATCCATGCAGAGCTGTATCCCTGCTCCCAGCCAGTCTGGGGCTGTCTGTCCCTGTAATCCATGCAGAGCTGCATCCCTGCTCCCAGCCAGTCTGGGGCTGCCTGTCCCAGTCATCCATGCAGAGCTGCTTCCCTGCTCCCATCCAGTCTGGGGCTGCCTGTCCCAGTCATCCATGCAGAGCTGTATCCCTGCTCCCAGCCAGTCTGGGGCTGTCTGTCCCTGTAATCCATGCAGAGCTGCATCCCTGCTCCCAGCCAGTCTGGGGCTGCCTGTCCCAGTAATCCATGCAGAGCTGCTTCCCTGCTCCCATCCAGTCTGGGGCTGCCTGTCCCAGTCATCCATGCAGAGCTGTATCCCTGCTCCCAGCCAGTCTGGGGCTGTCTGTCCCTGTAATCCATGCAGAGCTGCATCCCTGCTCCCAGCCAGTCTGGGGCTGCCTGTCCCAGTAATCCATGCAGAGCTGCATCCCTGCTCCCAGCCAGTCTGGGGCTGCCTGTCCCAGTAATCCATGCAGAGCTGCATCCCTGCTCCCAGGCAGTCCGGGGCTGCCTGTCCCAGTAATCCATGGAGAGCTGCATCCCTGCTCCCAGCCAGTCTGGGGCTGCCTGTCCTAGTCATCCATGGAGGGCTGCAGCCCTGCTCCCAGCCAGTCTAGGGCTGCCTGTCCCTGTAATCCATGCAGAGCTGCATCCCTGCTCCCAGCCAGTCTGGGGCTGCCTGTCCCTGTAATCCATGCAGAGCTGCATCCCTGCTCCCAGCCAGTCTGGGGCTGCCTGTCCCTGTAATCCATGCAGAGCTGCATCCCTGCTCCCAGCCAGTCTGGAGATCACAACACTCCTGGTATTAAAAGGGATAGGGCACTGTGTGCAGGAAGATCACAACACTCCTGGTATTAATAGGGATAGGGCACTGTGTGCAGGAAGATCACAACACTCCTGGTATTAATAGGGATAGGGCACTGTGTGCAGGAAGATCACAACACTCCTGGTATTAATAGGGATAGGGCACTGTGTGCAGGAAGATCACAACACCCCTGGTGCCAGGGTTAGGGCACTGTGTGCAGGAAGATCACAACACTCCTGGTATTAATAGGGATAGGGCACTGTGTGTACATGGAGATCACAACACCCCTGGTGCCAGGGTTAGGGCACTGTGTGCAGGAAGATCACAACACCCCTGGTATCAGGGTTAGGGCACACGTTCTAGTCACATTGACTGATCACATTACTTTTTTTGTCAAGCTACCAACTGTTTCCATTTCCCATCCCCCATATACTGTCAGTGGGAACCTTGGTAACATGAATAAATAAGAGGGCAGCCAATAGGAATACATATTCATTCCTAAACTGACCTTAACTGACCTGAAAAGTGTCAAATTGTATCAATTTCTGTTAGTGCGCACTAACTCCCGTTAGTGCGCACTAATCGGAAAAAACGATTTTTAACGATTTTTCAACGAAATAATCGTGCCAAACACGATTTTCTTCTCCTGCCACACGATTTCAATCGTTAAGACGATATGGCACACGATTCACATCCCTAATAGTGAATGCACATGTGGAAAAATAATCCCAACTACAGGAACACAATGCTGGTTCCATGTTAGGAGTCATCACCCAGGAAAAGCGACCTGTAGTTCATGTGGACAATACCTTGAAATCTTTGGCTCAGTGTACGGCAGCGGTAAAAAAGGCAAATAGAATGTTAGCAACTATTTGGAAAGGAATAACTGAGAATATCAAAATGCCTGTATAAATCCATAGTGCATCCACATCTTGCGTATTGTGTGCAGCTCTGGTCATCCCATCTCAAGAAAAACATAGCGGACATGGAAAAAGGTACAGAGAAGAGCGACAAAAATGATAAAGGGGATAGAAAAACTCTCTTATGGAAAAAGGCTAAAAATATTTAGCTTGGAGAAGAGATGATTGAAAGGTGATAAAATCATGAGTTGGATGGAATGGGTAAATAGAGAACAACACTAGGACTAAGGCACACTCTATGAATCTAGCAACCGGCAGATGTAAAACAAATCGTAGGAAGTATTTTTTCACTCAGCGCACAGTCAAGCTGTGGAATCTGTTGCCATAGGATGTGGTCAAGACAACTAACACAGTGGAGTTCAAAAGAAGATTGGACAAGTTCCTGAAGGAAAAGTTCATAACCAGTTATTATTAACCAGATAGACTGGGAAAGCCAGTGCTTAACCCTGGGAGTGTGATATAAGAAATAGATTGACTACTAGGGATCTGCTAGGTACTTGTGACCCAGACTGGCCACTGTCGGAGACAGGTTGCTGGGCTCAACAGATCTTGGTCTGACCCAGCATGACAGTTCTTATGTTCTTAAGTGTCCCTGTTGTGTGATGATTGGGGCTTCTTTCTCCCATGAGCTGTGAACGCAGTAAGCCCTAACTGGTCCAGGGCACAGAAGACAGTAGAACTCACCTGGAAATCGAATGCAGGCTATCCCACATGCTTCTGAACCACTGGGCCACTCACACAGCCTTCTACTCAGGGCAACTTACTTAGAATCAGAGTTGGAACTTTCATGGCTTCTCCTGGCAGGCAGGGGCTCAAGAGAGAGGTTTAGGGTCAGAATTGGAACCCTGCTCCCAGGTGCTTCCCACATGAAAAAGCCAGACATTCATTCTTTGATAATGCTTCTAAAACAAATCTCTGTAATGGGGGATGTGATAGATCAAACTGACTTGAAGGCATGTAAGATCAAGATATCTTTGTGTGTACCTAATAACCTTTTTGCTTGGTGTCCTATCTATACCAGATGATCAGGACATGTCAGAGGTTGTTGTTTGTAGGACCCATGTATGTGTGAAAATGTTGGAGTCATTTTTTGTTACTTTTGCCGAGGATGTATATGGAGGTTAGGCCGTATGGATTCAGAATTTTCACCCAGACACAAACTAGTTTGAAGGCCACAGGCCAGCCTCTGAGTTAACTCTTGTTTACTGTCTTGCACTGTAAAATGTTTACAAACAGGCAAGAGTCTGTTTATTTAGTTATTCCACTAAGTCTATGATATGAAAACTAGTAATTAACTTATACTAAAGCCTGAGAGTAAAAGTGAAGGCCACACAGCTGTCTCTGAAATCTGATAAGGACTCAGAGAGAGGGAACACCACTGCTTTCACAAGCATTTGTAGTGTTTAAGGAGAGACAGCGAGAAAGAGAGGGGATAGAGAGCCCTGGACGTGATGGTATGGCTGATCCTTTGGAAATGTAAACTTTTTATATCTATGTAGCAATTGATATTATCTACCATTACTTCTTCTATTTGATCTGATTTTATTTGTTCTATCCTCCTATTGCTCAAATAAACTTACTTTCTTACCTGGAACCATGATGTACTGAATCAAAGTTTGTGTGTGGCCATTTGTGTAAGGGATAAACTCCTGGGTTCAAGCCCCCAGGTATAATCCCAGTAATTGTGTGGGTTTATATGAGATTAGTCCCCCTAGGTCAGAGCCCCTGGGCAGGATACCAGTGTGCACGGTCTGAACCCTTAACAAAATTGGTGAGGATGAGATTCCAGATGGTAGGTTTCTATGAGCCTTTAATTTGTGCCTCAGTATTCCTTGATCCTTTAGTGTGAAGGGCAGATTTGTTTATTTTGGGACGGTCTAGTTTGTGTTAAGAATTTTTCTTGTAATCTGCAGAAAACAGGATACAGCACAAGAAAACATATTGAGTACAGAATATTCTGGGTGTGTATTTAACTTTAGCATTATGTGGCAATAGAAGGCGTCATTTCTTAAGAATTAAAAGGACACTAAGGTAGAATTAAAAGCAGAAATGAAGAGAAAGTACCTTTTGGAGACTGCAGCAGCTTGTGGAAAGAATCCATGGGGTCCTAATGTCGCTGCAGACTTAAATTCTTTTGATGTAGAAAATAAGATTTCTGAGAATATCCATGCCACAATGCCCAAAAATAAGAAAAAGCAGCACAGCCTTAATATGGCTACTGTTAGATATTACATGTGCTTGGTCACAAAGCCTTAAGATCTTGACAGATAAATTAAAAAAAGAAAACTGTCATAGTTTAATGCAGGAGAAGTTATCTTCTGCCCAGTTGGCAGAAGATAGACAATGCTATGAGCAGCATGAGGATGATTTAATTGAGAAGCTAAGAATTGCTAGTACTCAGAATGAGGCTTTAGAATCTGAAATTACCTGTTTAAATAAACAGTTACTTCATAAAGATGAAGAATTAGAAATTTTTTGTGAACACTGTCATCCTCAACCCAAATCTCCCTCTAATTATGAGAATGAAAAAGAAGGTGATATAAAGACCACTGAGGACAGGGGAGCAAATGATCCAGAAGAGAGGGGGGAGTGAGAATGTCACTACTGCATCCATCCTTGACAGGACATTAACCGGAAGGCCTGAATTTAGTCATAGGTTTCATGGCATTTGTTATCGATATAGCAGAAAAGGACATACAGCAAAAAATGGTTACAAACCCCAGATTTCACATTCAGTATTTACCTCCCCCTCCTAGCAAGCCTGCAGATTAAGTTAGGGGTGGCTGACCCCATTCCTTCTACTCTCTATGTGGCACAGCCAATACTTACTTAAACAATGCGGTGTTTGGCCTCAACTGATAATCTAATTTAAAATTTGCAATATTTTAATTGTGCAGCTATAGGTTTAGCAAAAAGATTTTGTAGAAGCAGGGATAGATCTGTCTCCTTGTAAACGTTTTTCTTTCTCTCTCTTCCATTTGTCTCGCATGACCAAGTTTGAAGGAATGTAATCAATTCTGGTTCCTGTGATTAAGCAATCAAAATCTCATAGTTAGAAAAGAGTGCCATTTTTTTGTATGTAAGTTAATCAAAGTAGTGGCTTTCTACTTTAATTGTGTAGCTCAGTTGCTTATAGCTAGCTATTTCTTACTTTGTAATGTGATTTAAAAGATTAAAATTAACCTCTCTTCGTATGTGAGAAATTTTTTTTTTACAGATTGATAAGAATAAAGGCTGATGTATGGGATAAAGTGCAAAACCTGTGTTTTTTTCTCTCTCCTAGATTTTGCTTGATTTTTTGCTTAATTCTGGATCCAAAGAATTTTTTTTTTTTTTTGCTTTTAAAAGGCCTACTTTTTGAACTCTAATGTTTGATAATTGTTTACTGTTTGTGGTTCTCTATCATTGTGTGTTCTGTTGTGTGTCATTATATGTTGTACATGTTACATTGTAAACAGATGAAGACAGTTTACTGACTATAGGAAAGTACAATGATTAGTCAATAGCTTCTGATATAATTTAAGTGAATCAGACACTGCTGAAGTTTTATGGGAAAATGTTTTAAATAATGTTCTAAGAGTATAACATGCTAGGGGATGATAATTGAATTTTCCCCCTCCTTTTCCCCTGTTAAATTTTGTTTAAATTCAGTCACAATCCATGAACTTGCAGGCAAGGAGGTACTGTGGGGTATTTTTTTTTTCTGTACTGGGGTTTTTTTTTTGGGTTTGTTTTTTTACAAGTACTTGTGAATTTTTTTTCTTTTCTCCTTCCCCTTTTCCTCCTTCCACTTTTTAGGGTTTACATTATGTATCATGATTTCATATGTACATTTTGAATGAATGAATGAGCATCTGGGTTGCTTTTGTCTGAATATTGAGTGTTACTTTATAGGAAAGTGGGGAAAGAAGGGGTTAGACATTATGTGGTTGCTTCTTTGAACTATGACAAAACAATATTGGATATCCATATGAATAGTGTATATACATATTCTTGTATATACATATAGTGTATATACATATTCTTGTATTACATACAAGAAGTTATTGATGTTTATTGTAGAGTTTCTTATTTACTTAATTTCAGTTTTTATCATCTCATATCAGGTATTAATCCATAAACACAAACATCTGAATTAGTGATGAGAGTGCAGAGGCAGCTTCCAGAGTGCTGTGCTGTGAGAATTGTACACATCATTTGTCATTGACCTCGTAATTTGAAATCATCCCACCCTTTGCCACAGAGGACATCTTGAATCTTTCATTTTATGGACTGAAGTACCATGGGAGTGGCCTTACTTAGACACTGTTTTTAAGCAATATGTATATTTATATCTCTTTGAAATGTAACAACTGATTATCATGATGAAATATGATGATGATACACTTAGCTAATACCTAGTCACACTGTTATTTGCAGATGATATTTTGATTCTCATATTAATGATAAAGTTTGAATTGATGCAGTTTTATTGCTCCATAGTTGCTGTTCTCTGTTCAGCAGAATGTGCTATCTGTATGTCAATCTGACACCAAGATAGTAATATTTTTTGCTTTTTTTCTTTCATAGAAAGAGGTAGAGTAGATTTTTGAAACAGGAAATATTTTTTTGTTATTGTTTTTTGCACCACCAGGGGTTGGGGGAATATGTACTACAGGTGAGTTTAACTGATCCAGATACCTAAAAAGTAAGTAGATTAGCAGGCTGTATGCTGCCAGTGGGAGAGGCCATTGAGCAAAGACCTGAGACAATACTTCATTGAGGGGTGGAGAAGCACCTGAATAACTGCACATGTGGACACAGGCTATACTGAGCATAGTAGACCTGATACTAGATAATCAATGAAAGTTGGCCTATATATCTTGATGAGCTGGGTGTCCCCCAGAAGTCAGAGAGGCCAAGACACACAACAACCAGATGGAGATTGCAACAGATGACAGAAGTTACTGAGACCAATCGCTGAGGATACTCATGGCAGGCCAGAGGCACGCTTTACTAATGTTTTAAATTGGGCAGATCTCTGTGTCATTTAAACTCCAGGGCCATGCAGCTTAGAAAGAACTTATGTATTCTTGATAAGGGTATTCTGACCAACTGCACAGAGGGAGCAATGAGTTAATGCATTTAGCTTTTCTTGCAAATATGCTAGCAGCCCTGGTTTTTTATATTTGCTAGTCCTACAGGGACCAGTGTTTAATGTATGTATATATCCAACAAGTAATACTCATTGTTCTGATTAATACTGACACCAATATAACTATAGATTAGGAAACATTTCATCCAGCAGGTGTCAGTGTGAATCCTCTGAATCCAGTGGTAGAATATGTTGGAGTCATTTTTTGTTACTTTTGCAGAGCATGTATGTAGAAATTAGGTCATATGGATTCAGAGTTTTCACCAAGTCACAAACTCCTTTGAAGACTACAGGCCAACCTCTGAGTGAACTCCTGTTTACTGTCTTGACTGTGAAATGTTTACGAACAGGCAAGAGTCTGTTTATTTAGTTATTCCACTAAGTCTATGATGAGTAAACTAGCAATTAAATTATACTAAAGCCTGAGAGCAAAAGTGAAGGCCACATAGCTGTGTCTGAAATCTGATAAGAACTCAGAGGGAGGGAACACCACTGCTTTCACAAGCGTTTGTAGTGTTTAAGGAGAGACAGCAAGAAAGAGAGGGGAGAGAGAGCCCTGGACGTGATGGTATGGCTGATCCTTTGGAAATGTAAACTTTTTATATCTATGTAGCAATTGTTATTATCTACAATTAATTCTTCTATATGATCTGATTTTATTTGTTATATCCTCCTATTGCTCAAATAAACTTACTTTCTTACCTGGAACTGTGATGTACTGAATCAAAGTTTGTGTGTGGTTCTTTGTGTTGGGGATAAGCTCCTAGGTTCAAGCCCCAGGTACAATCCCAGCAATTGTGTGGGGCCATTTGTGTAGGGAATAATCTCCTGTGTTAAAGCTCCCAGGTATAATCCTAGTAACTGTGTGTTTATATGAGATTATCCCTCCTGGTCAGAGCCCCTGGGCAGGATACCAGTGTGCACAGTCTAAAGCCGAAACAGCAAACCATGCATAATTAGTTCTAGATGACACTTTCTTATTTGTTCTGCTTTGTATTCACAAAAAATAGGATGATTTTCCTTAGTTAAAGTAGGTTCACACTGATGTGGCATGCCTTTCAAGGGAAAGAAGAATTTTTTTTAATCAAGCCGAAATCCTGTCCTGTAGATTATTAAATCATGGATATCCTACGAAATATATAAAAAGAGCACTTAAACTTGCTTCCAATGCTGAACTTCAGTGGTTACTGCTTGAAAAAACATTGGAGGATTGTCATTCTCCATTAGTATGCACAGTACCTTTTTCTGACAAAGCTAAGATGATTGGATCATTGATCATACAAAACTGGGCAGTTTTGAAACCGCATAAAAAAATCTTTACAGAAAAAACCATTATTACTTATAGATGGGGGAGAAATATTGGTGATGCACTTGTACACTCATATTTAAAGCCATTAGTGGTTTCTGACAACAGTCATCCATGGGGACACTGGACTTGTAAACATTGCTCTGTGTGCAATCAAGCTTTAACGGGAACACATTGGGTGGACACAAGAGGTAGTACATATACAGCTCATGAATATAAAATTGTTTATCCTCATATGTAGTATATTTAATTGAGTGTCCGTGCAAATTATTTTATGTAGGTAGAACTAAGCGGATGATCCGCACCAGGCTGATTGAACATTGTAGTTGCATTACCACAGGTAAGATTACCGCCCCCATGGTTATACATTGTAAAGAATTTCAACATTCGTTTGATGATCCATGATGGAAAGTCTTAGAAAAAGTACAGGAGAACCCGCGAGGGGGAGACCCGAATAGCCCTTTAAATTTTAAAGAGCAACAGTGGATCTTTAAACTAAACATAGTGTCTCCGGCTGGATTAAATGCCTGTATTGAGTGGTATTCCCTCATGTGAGTTGGTAAAACAGAGGAAGGAGGAGTCTAGTGATGTAGCAATGGACGTTCAGTCTGAGAAGTATTTATGTCAGTTCCGGGGGTTCCCGGAAATACATCAAAGGAGAAAACGCCGAACGCCATTGTGCAATGAGAACTAGGGATGTGCAGAAGGAAAAAAATTTGTTTTGATTCGGTATTAATTTCGCCAGGACCCAAATCCATTGCATTCATTTCATAGGGGGGAAAACCAATTCGTTGATTAGTTTTATTCGTTTTCTGATTTCCCATTAAAGTCAATCAGGGAAGTAATTGCAGCCTATTTTTGGCTGCAGAATTGGAGTTTTCTTATCAATTCTGATGAAACTTCTGGGGAGCAATCATCAGAATGAGAAAAGAGTTCCAAAGTATGTAGACTGTGGCAAAGTGGCACCAAAGAGGCATGAATAGCCTAAGGCACTTTAAAGGGGCAAAGGGATATCAGAAGTGGCAAGAGTGCTTTAACAGAGGCGCAAAGCAGCAGTGAGAGTGTCAAAAACACACCACAGCTTCAAAAGAGAGCACTGATAACAGATGCATGAACCCTCGAAGGCAGCACAACAGACAAAGCGACAAGACAAGTGACATTAACATCCTACAGCACAATGAAGGGGGAACATAGCAAGCAGAAAGACTAGCACCAACACACTGAGGAACCATGATAGTGACAAGAACACCACAAGGAGTTGAGTGAGTCATCTGGTGTATGGCAGTAAGACAGAGTGGCAGAAAGCTGATAGGGGCAAGATAGGCTGGCAGAGCGGAGGTAGTCTTGTCCCTGTGGTTCTGATAGGGGCAAGACAGGCTGGCCCCAGGCAGAGTTCCCTTTCCTTTGAGCAGGAAAGGGCTCCCTGGGTCAACAGGTACTAAGAGATAGGCTGGCCAGCTACCCCGGGGAGAGTTCCCTTTCCTTTGAGCAGGGAAGGGCTCCCCAGAATGGGTTGGCCCCTAGAGTGGAGCACTAGCCTTCAAAGCATGGCGACGTGGAGCAGGGTGCCATGTGAACAGCGGTTCAACATGGGTCAACCGATGCTAAGAGATAGGCTGGCTACCCCAGGGAGAATTCCCTTTCCTTTGAGCAGGAAAGGGCTCCCTGGAATGGGTTGGCCCCTAGAGTTTATAATGGTACAAATTGTTAGGATTTAAGCATGTGCAAACAGATCATGACTTCATGAGCAAGATGGAGGAAGTTCTCTTCTCTGCCCTGAAACTAAAAGAAAATTGTTTGTTTTATTTAAGGATCCATGCTGTGAAGGATTAGTATTTTGAATTGCCGGCGACTGAGGTTTCCCTTTGCAACGAGGATTCATCCGTTAGGACCAAAATAACCGCTGATGTCATCTCCCACCCAAATCTACAATATCAACCTATGTTGACTTTATACCTGTAAACTATGGGAAGACAGAGGATGAACTAGAGTGCAACTACCATCAGTTTTCTATAGTACTAGAAGAAACATTAATGTTGGCGCCTAAGAAAGATTTAGGGAACATGGCCCATATTATGAAGGTCATGAAAACTATTGAGCATATGAAATACGCAAGCTCCAAACATCTTAAGTCAGCTTTTTATGTTCGTACATTCCAAATGTGGACAGACAGGCACAGCATTAGAGGTCAAGCCCTTGTAGGGACATAAGGCCTAGATGGACAGGCACAGCATTTGAGGATAGAGGGCAAGCCCTGGTAGGGACATAAGCCTGGACGGACAGGCACAACATTCGAGGTCAAACCCTTGTAGGGACATAAGGCCTGGAAGGACAGGCACAGCATTCGAGCAGAGTGGTCAAGCCCTTGTAGGGACATAAGGTCTGGCTGAGCAGGCACAGGATTTGAGGTCAAGCCCTTTTAGGGACGTAAGGCCTGGACGGACAGGCACAGCATTCAAGGTCAAACCCTTGTAGAGACGTAAAGCCTGAACGGACAGGCAGGCACAGCATTCGAGGATAGAGGTCAAGCCCTCAAAGGGACACCAGTTTTTTATAGTACTAGAAACATTACTGTTGTCACCTAAGAAAGATTTCGGGAACATGGCCCATATTATAAAGGTCATGAAAACTATTAGGCATATGAAATATGCAAGCTCCAAACATCTGAAGTCAGCTTTTTATGTTCTTACATTCCAAATGTGGACGGACAGGCACAGCATTACAGGTCAAGCCCTTTTAGAGACAGAAGGCCTGGAGTGGACGGACAGGCACAGTATTCAAGGTCAAACCCTTGTAGTGATGTATGGCCTGGACAGTGGACAGACTGGCACAGCATTTCAGGTCAGGTACATGTGCTGCAGTGCTGATATTATCTGGAGCATAGGAGGTAGTTGGAGCTGCTGCAAGGCTTTCAATTGCTTTTATTCATCTTGCCATTCACAGGGAAAATTTGGAAACCCAAGCAAAGGCAGGTTTATTTTCAAAAACACTAGCATTTCCATCAACTCTGGTGTCAGCCTTGAGCGGTAAGGGCTCATGATATCCCCTGTCATTGAAAATACACTTTCACTGGCACACTGGTTGGTGGACATGACAGATATCGCTGAGCCACTTTGGCTAGGTGTGGCCAGACAGTAGACTTGTGTGCCCAATATGCCAACAGATCTGTCTGCATGTCCTCTGTGGGCTCTGAGAGATACCATGTCACTGACAGTTGTGCTGGTGTCTCCTTTGCTTGGGTGGGCTGAGAGTCACTCATGCCAGCTGCTTTCTCTCTAGCCCATAGCACAAAAGATGAATCTTTATGGGCAACATGCCTTTGGCATACTGAAGTGGAGGAGGAGGAGGA